>NW_027491536.1:0-410000 GCF_021521415.1 Bidens hawaiensis | reverse complement strand
CGTGAAATGATGAAAATCGTGATTGAATTTGTGATTTAGTGAGGGTTTAGAGCTTCAGTTTGATGTATACGTTGTCATTTTGTTGAAGTATTGATGTTTTAGGGTTAGGTTATGTAAGTTTTGATTTTTTATACGTGAAATGATTCGTGATTGATTTTGTGATTTACTGTGGTTTTAGAGCTTTAGTTTGATGTATACGCCATCGTTTTGTGAATGGTTTTGGTATCGTTTCGATGATTTAGGGTTAGGTTATGTAAATTTAGAGCTTATATATGTGAAATGGATCGTGATTGAATTTGTGATTTAGTGAGGTTTCTAGAGCTTCAGTTTGATGTGTACGTCATCGTTTTGTTGAATCGTTTAGGTTTCGTATCGATGATTTAGGGTTTGGTGAGAGTATTTAGTGTGCGTGTGTAGATGATGATGATGTGATTGTAGGTCTGTATAGATAATTGTAGTTAGGGTTATATGCTTGATGATGAATTGCTTTATATAATACTACCTCTAGGCTCTAGGGATGCAAATGAGCCGAGGTGTTCCCGATCTACTTGAGCTTGGGTCGATTAAAAGCTTGAAATGAGTCGAGCTTTCTCGAGACAAGCCAAGCCTCAAATGAAGCTCATTTAGTTATTTAGTCTGAGCTCGAGACTTGTATGAGAAGCTTGTTTAGGCTCGTCGAGCATAACGAGACTTGTGTATCTTTTAAGATTTTCCTCTTTTGAACTCGTATATATTGATTTTCCACTGCACAAATCGTTTAAGGTACTACACGAGCTCAAGCTGAATTTTGGGCGTTTAAGGTACCGCACGAGCTTGAACCGAGCTTAGGATAGAGTTTTTTTTTTCAAAGTATATAGAAATAGTTAAAAACGTATATAAGTCAATTAAAAACAACTCACGGGTCTAGCTCAAGCTTTAAAATAAGAGCTTTAAACAAACCGAGCTTGAGCTGTCGTAAGTTAAAACGAGCCGAGCTCGAGCCTAGTTAAGCTCGGGATTGGCTCGGCCCCTTTACACCCCTAACTACTTCTAATATGTGTTAATTGCGTTGTGTTTAATATTCCCCTGCAAACTAAGGCTGGGGAACAACCTGTAGCTTGGAGTGTAAGATCATAAACCTATGTGTTGCTAACGATAGCGACTTTGTAAAGAAGTTTGTGCTTTGATCTTCTGATCTTCTGTGGATATGAATTGTACGTGTAGCTTTTCTTGTCCACAATATCACATCAGTGACTGTCTCTCTTTAATTGGAATGAACATCAAAGAACATTAAGTTAACCAATTTCAGAAACTCAGAAACAAATAGGTTTTGTGATTACAATGGAAATAATTTCAGAATTTTTTTTTATATTCGGTTGGGATTCTGTTGGTTCAATTGCTGTGCTCATTTCGTTATGCCTAATTGATTATTTGGTGTATTTGTTTCTTCTTTAGAAAAGAGAACTGTTTCAAGATTTGGCTCCATTATTGTGGAATTCCTTTGGTACCATTGCAGCTCTATTACAGGTACTTTATGCACAGTATAGATATTTATGATTAGCCTTGTGTCTGTCTTACTATAGTTATCAATTTTGTGTATCTTCATGTAAATTGCAAGGTTCATCTTCATATGCAAGCAGTTGTTATGCACTGCTATTTTTTAATCTTCTACAAAGTAAATATATTGTACTATGATCTTTTAGAGATTTCAGTAAACAAACAAATGGTTGAAAAGAAAAAGGAACCTAATGTAGTTTGACCAAAATCTTAATGAATTGAACACAGTTTTTAGCAACAGTTCCCACTTCCGGTCTTTAGCCAATACAAATCGTATTCGTGTTTTTTCCATTATCTTTCTATCAAAGATTCCTGTCTTATGTTTGCTTTAGTTGTCTGTCGTTTCTTTGTGTTGCGACAGCTGTTGTGAAT
Organism: Bidens hawaiensis; assembly: GCF_021521415.1. Taxonomy (NCBI): domain Eukaryota; kingdom Viridiplantae; phylum Streptophyta; class Magnoliopsida; order Asterales; family Asteraceae; genus Bidens; species Bidens hawaiensis. Next base: position 408,092 of record NW_027491536.1, on the reverse strand, counting down.
CTTCTATTTCTAATATTGACAAAAACAAGAGTTTTTTGATCTGTAGTCAACAAAAGTTTTATCATCATCGCCTTGATGCATGGCGTTTTTTGTATTTTGTTGTCGAGTATATAGTTTGCATAATTCATTTTTTCATCATTTACAATGCAACTGACATCAACTATTGCATACTTGCAGGAAATTGTTTCAATATACCCCTTTCTGTCACCACCCAATTTGACACCAGCTCAATCAAACAGAGTTTGCAATGCACTTGCTCTTCTTCAGGTGAACCTTCTGAAATCACTTTAAACAGTTGTATTGCATATTTGCATTTAAGACTTTTATATCTTGATCATCTTGATTGTATGATAAATGCTATAGATGTGTCATATTGTTCTTGTATGTTGGTGAAGTCGTCTATTGCATGAAGATTTTCTGTCACCAATCACCATTCAGCAATCCAAATATCCAATTATAATCATACTGATTCGATGAGTCATACCTAGTTATAACTTAGGTAATTGACATTTCGGTCTGATCATAGACTAATGCATAAGTTGTTTTTTTTACGCAGTGTGTAGCTTCTCATCCAGACACACGAATGCTGTTCTTGAATGGTAACTTCTAAATTTTTATACTTTGTGTATCGAATTTGAGTGTCAATGTTTAAATCACTAAAATTAGGACTTTATGAGGACAGTGTCCGCCTGTCCGGCACAATTATTTCAAAACAGAAAAGAAAGGAAGATCACACAGAGGTTATTTTTTCCAAAGCGACTGCTCCAGACTCTTTGATATTATTGATAAACCAAAAATATTGCACACCAGTTACAAAACCCTATGACCCCTATTTCGAATAAGTTAGTATTAATGACCAAGTATCTTAATTCTTTGGAACCTAATTTTTTATTTTAATTCCTTGCCATATACTGGATACCACCAAATTGAAAGTCACCATAGCAAAAGCTAATAATAATATACCTAAGCATATAAAAACTAAGCAAACTCCAAACTGGACTGACCCAGCATTGACCTGTGACACTTTTGACCCATGAATACAAAGATGATTAGAACCATCGTTCAACACCCTGATCATGGTTTGTGGACAAATTTGTCACGGATCAATGTTTGGGGTTGTCCAATTTGGAGTCCGTTTAGCTTTTAATTGTGAGTTTATTATCATCAGTTTCTGGTATGGTGTCTTTTAGCTGGTATTATTTAGTATATAACAAGGATTAAAACAAGAAAACAGTTTCCAAATATAGGAATAGGAAACTTGTCATTAATTTATTAACAAATAGGGATCTAGGGTTTTTAATTGGTATCCAAAATTTTTGGCATATCAGTAATAGTAAAGAGTCGGGAATAGTTTCCCCCAAGAAAACCTCTGTGCGATATTTCGTTTTTGTTTTGAATTTAGTGTGCCAACAATGTTGAGAAGTGAGAAGAATACATATATGCAAGCATAATAGAGTGCAATATTTTTCAGTTTCTTGTTTTGTATTTAAGACATATTGCTAATTTGCTATCACGGTATCACCTAATTTAGTTATAATTAGAATTGGATACAAATTAATCTTTTACTATTTCATTGCTAATAAATTTATTTGTATCCTTGTTTCATATCTTTATGACCCGATAAAAAGAACAATACCAGTCGCAAGTGAAAATAGTATCATATTGAAATTTGTAAGTTGGCTTTAGTTTTCTTTCTTTTCTTTGTTACTTAAGATGTTCTTGTGTTTCTCCCAGTCTCCCACCGACAGAATAGAAACTTAAATGACTTCTAGTTTACTTTTATTTCTTATTTGTCTTGCGAAAACAAATTATATAAGATTTAGAACATTTACGAAAAACTTCTTTGCAGCTCATATTCCTTTATATTTATACCCTTTTCTCAACACAACAAGCAAATCAAGGCCATTTGAATATCTGAGGCTTACTAGCTTAGGTGTCATCGGTGCCCTCGTGAAGGTAGTTTATCTCTTTTACTATGTTTTCATGTCAACATGCTTTTTATGTTTTTTTTTCTCTTGCTGGTGTGTCTTAACTTGAAACCTTATTGTTTTATTTACCAGGTTGATGACACGGAAGTTATCAGTTTTCTGCTTTCAACAGAAATAATCCCTCTGTGCTTACGCACAATGGAAATGGGCAGTGAGTTGTCAAAAACAGTTGAGTTTTAGCTTTTACTTTTTATATACAGAAATATTGATCCAATGTTATATTCTTTTTGCCTTAGCCATTCCGCCATAAGTGTCAAGATGGGTTGGCGGATTGGGTTACGGGTCGAAACAGATTCGGGTTGAAGAAGTTTTTTCTTACATGGGCTGTTTTTCAAAACTTTTTGTCCATCTTTTTATAAATAGCTAGTGTGTTAATTATGATTACATAAACAATATCTTACAATAATAATCTAAATATCTAACCAAACTTAAATCTTTCTGCACCTTTCAACCCGTTTGATTGATTTGACACATTTCGCTTTTAGCTAAGTGTTGTAAACACGACCCAAAGGCCAAACGACCCATTTTATAAGTAAACAGGCATGAAATTGCTACTTCTTTGGTTTCTAGAAGTCTGATCAAAGCTTTGATTTTTCTAGGTAGCCACATTTATTGTTCAAAAGATCTTGTTGGACGATGTTGGGTTGGACTACATTTGCACAACCGCGGAACGGTTTTTTGCGGTGGGTAGGGTTTTGGGGAATATGGTGGCTGCACTTGCTGAACAACCGTCTTCACGGCTTTTGAAACACATTATCCGATGCTACCTTCGTTTGTCTGATAATCCTAGGTTAGTTGATCGTTGATACTATTATCATTACCTATGAAAAAGACATCTGGTTTTGTATACGGTTGTATATTTATGATATAAACTTTAAATGTTTTGAGTGTAACAGGGCGTGTGATGCTTTGAGGAGTTGTCTTCCAGATATGCTACGAGATGCTACCTTCAGCGGCTGTCTTCGTGTAAGCATTATGCATTAGTTACATGTGGCAAAATGGGGCAGGGTCGGGTAATGGATAAAATACAACCTGCATTCACCTGTTTTATTTCTATCTAATTTTTCGCTTTTGACCTGTTATCAATAATATACAACCTGAACTCACATGCTTTCTGCATAAACTGTTTAAAATTTCTACCTTGAATTAGGGATGTGCGTGGTGCGGTTCAGTGCGGTTTTTGACTAAAACCGAACCAAAAACTAAACTTTCTGTTTTATGATTTTTTAAACCATTCGGTTTCGGTTTTTTCGGTTCGGTTCGGTTTTGGATGCGGTTTTTTTGGTTTTGCTAATCGAGCCAAAACTTTTTGGCCAAAAAACCCAAGATATTGAAATTGGGCATGATATTTTTTTTATAAAACTAATGATTAATAGAATATTAAATATTTGGACTTCAAATATTAAAAGCTAATAAAAGATACATTTAAAATCAAAACCTAGTACTATTAGTTATTAACCATATCTAGAAACCAAATATATTTGTTATTAATCATATGTTAAAACTAAACAAATAGTCATCGGTAGATTTTGCTTTAATGGTTACGGACTTACGGTTAAGATATTATGGTTATTTCAATTTTTGGTAATTTCGGTTCGGTTTGGTTTTTTCGGTTCTTAACAAAATACAAAACCGAACCAAAACCAATATTTCGGTTTTTCTTAAAAGTTCAAAACCGAACTGCCGGTTTCTATAATACGTATTGTGAAATTGTAATTGTATATTGAATAATAATAATATTACAGTAGGAGGTCCTATATATAGGACAATTACATATAATAACAGAAACAAATCATTTACATATATATCATAATATTGGTTTAATATTCCCCCTCAAGCTAAGGCCGGGGAGCGACCTTTAGCTTGGATCTGAGAAGCAGAAACCGTTGTGAGGATAGAGGCTTTGTAAATACATCTGCAATTTGATCATCTGTCTTGATAAACTGTATTGATACCTTTTTTTGAGCGACCCTTTCTCACACAAAATGAAAGTCAATCTCCACATGTTTTGTGCGCGCGTGAAAAACCGGATTGGCTGACAAATAAGTAGCACCTAGATTATCACACCACAAGATAGGTGCCAATGTCATAGATACGTGAAGCTCCTTAAGAAGTGCTTCAAGCCACTTTAATTCAGCAACAGTGTCAGCTAGGGCTTTGTATTCGGATTCTGTAGATGACCGAGAGACAGTTTGTTGTTTACGAGCACGCCATGAAATGAGATTCGATCCAAGATAGATGGCATATCCCCCTGTGGAACGACGGTCATCGAGGGAGCCTGCCCAACCAGCATCGGAGTAGGCTGTGAGGGACCGATTATGGGCATCAGTGTAAGCATGAATGACGGAGGCTGATTGTTGTTGAATCAGTAAGCCAAGATGAGATGTTCCTTGGAGATATCGAAGAATTCTCTTAACCGCAGACCAATGATATTCTGTAGGTGAGTGCATAAATTGACAAACCTTGTTGACCGCAAAGGTTATGTCAGGTCTGGTAAGATTTAGGTACTGTAATGCTCCAACAATTTGTCTAAACTTGACTGGATCGTCAAATTGTGGGCTATCTTGGAGTGCCAAGTTAGAATTAGGGACCATAGGTGAGTCAACTGGTTTTGCATGAGAGAGACCTGCTTTTTGAATGATGTCAGAAATGTATTTCTTCTATGAGATATGCACGTCATTACCTTTAAAGAGTACCTCAATACCCAAGAAATATGACAACCGACCCATGTCTTGGATCGCAAAGGTAGTGCTCAGCCGTTGAATGATGTGGTCAATGAGCCGGGAATTGTTGCCGGTGAGAATTATGTCATCCACATAAACAAGCATATATAATAAGTGACCATTGTGGGCATAAATAAATAGTGAAGGATCTGTTTTGGACCCTTGAAAACCAAGTTGCAATAAGACACCTGAAAGGCGAGTGAACCAGGCCCGTGGAGCTTGTTTGAGGCCATACAGAGACTTGTGAAGAAGACATACATGATTTGGCTTTTGTGGATCAGTAAAGCCCTGTGGTTGTCGCAAATACACGGTTTCCTTGAGATCACCGTGAAGAAAGGCGTTTTGTACATCTAATTGTCGAAGAGGCCATCGCCTTGTAACCGCAAGCGACAAAACCACGCGAACCGTTGTGGATTTAACAACCGGACTAAATGTCTCGTGATAGTCAATTCCTGGTTGTTGGTTGAACCCTTTTGCCACCAAACGAGCTTTATGACGTTTTATATTCCCATTTTCATCATGTTTCAACCTGTAAACCCACTTACAATCAACAATATTAGCGGTAGGAACTGGTGGTACTAAAGTCCATGTACCATTTTTCATTAAGGCGTTGAACTCCTCTGTCATGGCAGCACGCCATTGAGGGCTTTTGTTAGCAATGACAAAGGTGGGTGGTTCGGTTAAGGAGGGGTTAACGGAAGTGTGAAAGGCAGAAGGATTGTAGGGAGGTGTTTGCTTCGGTTTTTGTCGAAGATGTGGTGGTCTGGTACGTGTTTGTGTGGCGGTTGTGTTGGGAATTAAAGCAGGCTGGGTTTGAACAGTGGGCTGAGTGGTTGAGGAACAGGAGGGATAGTAGGTGGTGGGTTCGTTTGAGCTGAATGTTGATAGGTTTGACAGGCTGGATTTGTTGTTTGAGAATGACGGGAGTAGGTGGTAGTAGGTGGATCGGCTGGTAGTGAGTTGTTTGGTGGGGCCAAGGGAGATGGTTCGGTATTAGGTGTTGGATTCGGTTGTACAGAATTGGTGTGGGCTGAGTTGGGATTTGGTTCAGTTCGGTTGGGGGAGGGTGGGTTATGTGATTGGTCATTTGTGAAAGGCGAGGGTTGGTCATGTGTGGTAGGAGAAGGATAAGATGAGACGTATGGATCGGGAGAAGGTGGGGTAGGTGTAGAAGAGGATGATTTAAGAAACGGAAAGTGTGTTTCATTAAATCGTACATGTCGCGCGATGTAAATGCGGTTGTTGGTAGGATCTAGGCATTGATATCCGTGATGAGAGGGGCTATACCCTAGAAAGCCACATGGTAATGAATGGAAATCCATTTTGTGTGGATTGTATGGACGGAGGTGAGGAAAACATTGGCAACCGAAAACTCGTAAGAAGGAAAGATCGGGTTTCCGATTGAGAAGATTCTCGAAGGGAGAGATATGGGATGAAGTACGAGAGGGCATGCGGTTTATGAGGTATGTGGCGGTTTGAAAGGCAAAGTTCCAAAAATGCATTGGAACACCAGATTGTGCTAAGAGGGTGAGGCCGGTTTCGACTACATGACGGTGTCGTCTCTCAACAAAGCCATTTTGTTCGCTTGTATGAGGACAAGATAGGCGGTGTAACATACCGAGTGTCTTAAAGAAGGAGGATAAGTTTCGAAACTCTCCCCCCCCAATCTGTTTGAACCGATTTAAGTTGTGTTTTAAATTGTCTTTCGGCCATTGTGTGAAACTGTTTGAAGACACTAAATACATCAGATTTTTGTTTAATTGGAAATATCCACATGTATCTAGTGTAATGATCAACGCAAAGTAAAAAATAACGATCACCATAAAAAGAAGCAACAGGAGCTGGACCCAAACATCACAAAAAACTAAATCCAATACATGGGTGCTTCTATAATTATTAAAAGACAAATGTAGTTTTGATGACTTCCCCATGGGACATGAACTACAAAAAGGAAAAACAGAGTTTTTAATAAGAGGAAGACAATTCTTAGAAATCATAGTTTGTAAAAGTTGCGAATGAGGATGTCCGAGTCTTTGGTGCCAAGTTGTTGGAGAAGCTCGAACGGTGGAAAAGGCAACATTTGGGAGAGCATGAATCTTTGGTGGATGAAAGGAGTAGAGACCGTCTTTACTTGGACCCATGAGGAGGATAGTGCGGGTAACCGAATCCTTCACACAAAAAAAGGTAGAGTGAAACTCAAAGAAGACATTATTATCTTGACAAAAACGTTGTACAGGAAGAAGGTTTCGTTTAATTTGTGGAACGTGTAGGATTTCATTTACAGAAAAGGTTTTGTTTGGTGAATTGAAGGTGGTGGAGGCAATATGAAGAATAGGTAAACCATTGCCATTACCAACAAGAAGTGTGTCCTTACCAAAATACGGCTCAGAATTGTCAAAAACGTTGACATCAGATGACACGTGGATGACACGTGACTGTTTGCACCGGTGTCTGGCAGCCAAACTGATGATGCCTGTGAGCGATGATCAGCAAAATTCGCTTGTGGGAGCCTGTCTTGGTGGACGAATTGTTGCTGGATCACGATTTGGACATTGTGATGGAACGTGCCCAATGCCACACTTGTTGCAAGAACCATAGACGGTATTCTGATTAGAGGCCCAAGCAAATCTGGAGTTGTTACCTGAAGAGGAGCCTGTGTTTCGGTGGTTGTTGTAGTTGCCTCGTCCACGGCGATTATATGAACCGCGGTCACGATTCGATTGTCCACGAGCACTGTAATAGACTTGATTTTGCTGTTGTGCAGGTTGCACATTGAAGCCTAGCTGTGTCATTAGTTGTGTAAGGGACTGCACGGTGTCAGGTGGTAGTTGCAGGCTGTTCGGCGATGCTGAGTCACGGGTGGTGGTAGCCGTGAAGGCTTGCGTAGCAGCACCAAGAGTGGGATCTTCTTTCTTTGTCATGTATTCATGATCAGCTATCTGCCAGGTAATTCCAGTAGGTAGGTAACTGGAGGGTGTCGTGCAACTAGTGTGGGCTTCAAGTTGTTGTACTCCTCCCGAAGGCCTGAAATAATCAGCATGACAACATCTTTTTCTAGCATAGCTGCTCCAATATTGGCTAAAGCATCGTTGTATTCTTGTGCTCGGTTGATATAGTCAGCAGATGCTTCATGGGGCTGCATGGTCATCTTGAGAAGTTGTGTTCTCAACGTATATTCTCGTGAGGATGTGTGTGGTGCATAGGCGCGTTCCAAGGAAAGCCATAGGTCACGAGAAGTATCACCTTGAACATGCTTGAATGAGACCTCAGAGATCGTTGACAACAGTAGCATGCGAACATGGGCATCATTGGAGACCCATGTAAGATAGTCGGGATTCGGTTGTTGTGTAACCGATGGCGCTGAATCTTTGGCAGCCGTGGTAACAATAGTATCGATGGTCTGTGATGGACATGGAATGGATCCATCTTTGTAAACATACAGACCATTGGTGATGAGAAAGGGTTTGATCATGGTTTTCCAATAACCATAATTAGTGGGACTTAGGGTAAAACCAAACTTGTGAGAATTGTGGCTGGTTTTCTCCACTGTGGTGAAGGATGTAAGGGCCATTGTTGGCTGGTTGGGTAGGTGATATGTCAGGCAGAAAGGAAAAAAATAACAAAGGAGGAGGGTGGCGGCTGTTATTAGGGTTGTGAGATCGGAGGCTGTGATACCATATAATACGTATTGTGAAATTGTAATTGTATATTGAATAATAATAATATTACAGTAGGAGGTCCTATATATAGGACAATTACATATAATAACAGAAACAAATCATTTACATATATATCATAATATTGGTTTAATATTTCTAATACAGTTTGGTTTTTTCGGTTTGTTTTTTTGGTTTTTTTCTGTTTCGATTCGGTTTTTTCGGTTGTGTGCACACCCCTACTTTGAATAAAAATAACAATTTAGTTTTTATTTAACAATAAGAGGTTTTAACTTTTAAGCATTGCACATTTGATTGCTACCTGTTTTATTTTATGCTATTTTTCTACTTTTGACTCGTTATAAATAATCGATTTCATCAGAATACGCTTTCGGTTACTTTTCCATTTTTCTTTAACAATTTTTAAGCATTGCACATTTGATTCATGGGAATCGGAAATAAAATTTGTCATTAAGGTTTTTTTCGGTAGCAGTTGTTTTGTAATTTATTTATATAAATATAATACAGGAGGATCCGACAACAAGAAGGTGGCTTCAGCAGCTGGTTCATAACGTTCAAGGACCTCGGGTTGCTCTTCAGGGAGCCGGAGCGTTTGACCACCTGATGGTCAACTGAATATGTATTCCACAAACGGTTTAACTAAAAGAAGTTAGGTAATTTACAACTGCTTTTATCTTTATTAGTAGAGACTCAGGACTGTTTCTAAAGGTGTCGGTTATGTGTTAACCTGCTTATATTCTAGCTAGTTTGTTTCGGGCCTGTTAACTTGGTGAAGGATGTGTTCCGCAGTCTGTGTTATGTGTATATGAAACAAAATCTCTCAAATCACAATGCTTTTTTATTTCCAAATTTAGATGTTTGTTGCGGTATTTGTTTGTGTTCAGTTCAACGAACCTTTAAACCGGTATCGAAGTTTAATGAAATGATATAGTTCACTTTACATTACTTTTTATCTTTTAACAAAACATCTTTATATGCCTCACTTGTTATGATTGTGTGTCATTGATTTGATATATGTGAAAAACACTATATCAAACTTAGAATCTAAACTAAACTTTAATCTTTGTTTCACTCATAAAAATAGCTTTTCCTATATACCTTCCACCATCTTGAATAGGGCCGTAAACGACTCAAACGAACACGAATAAGGCCGTACACGAACTTAACGAACACGAATAAGGCCTTGTTCATTTTTATTTGTTAAGAAAATAATGTGTTTATGAACGGTTCACAGAAGATTACTGAATAATATTTTGTGTTTGTGTTCATTCATAAGGAAATGAATGTGTTCACGAACACTAATAAAATCGAAAGAGTCTAGAGATTGAGGCCGATGTATTCATCAATGTGAATAATGAAAGCATGTAAACGAATCGAACGAACTCAAACAATGGCGTGTTCGTTCATTTAACTTAAACGAACAGGAACACTTAATCAGACAAATATTTATGTTCATGTTCGTTGATTTAAAAAATGAACATTTGTGTTTGTTTAAAATCTAAATGAATGTAACTGAACAAAGATAAACGAACATAAATGAACAAAAACAAACATAAAAAACATTTAAGTAGATGACTCATCTGTAGAATAATGAAAACCCCGTAAGGTGTAATGTATTATTGATCAACTATATATAGATGAGTACAATGAGATAAATACAAGGAAACATAATCAAATACAGTCTCCTAATTATGATAACACTATAATACTAAAACTCTAATAATATTATCTAGAATATTCTCTAACATTCCCCCGCAGTCAGAGCGGTAGGAAATCGGACGCTCAGACTGGAGTGCAAAGTTTGTGAAGATGCTCGATCGGCTGTCACGTAGAGCAGAAACTCGATCGGTTATAGGATCTACGAAGATCATCGGTGTCTTGAGCGTGGCCAGATGACGACTAGGTTTGATGATAGGAGCTTCGACTGCAACGGCAGGAGCTAAAACTGAGTCGGCCGAAGCAACGACTTGGCGGCACAATGGCGGCATAATAATAAAAAGTAAATAAAAAATAATAACTACTTTTTTTATGTGTAACGAGAAAAAAAAATATTAAAAGAAATACAAACAAATATTAAATAAGAATTGCATATATTAGAAGGTTTGTGATTGTGATAGGACTTGAACGAAATGAGCACATGCAGGCAGCTCCAACTAATAAAGGATTCTACTCGTAATTTGAACGAAAAAAAAATATGGCTGCAGCGGTGTTGGTTACTTTGGCCTGTAGGCGCGTAAATATGATATAGAACGGCAGCAAGAAAGTAATATATTATGTATGTACAAACGTCCCCGGGGCAGGACGAGAATGAGAAGAAGAAAAAGAAACATGCCAGAACCTTAAGGCTTTGATATTATGTAGAATAATGAAAACCCCGTAAGGTTTAATGTATTATTGATCAACTATATATAGATGAGTACAATGAGTTAAACACAAGAAAACATAATCAAATACAGTCTCCTGATTATGATAACACTATAATACTAAAACTCTAATAATATTATCTAGAATATTCTCTAACATCATCTAGATAATATTTAATTATTTTTTATTAATGCATAAACGAACATAAATAACCAACCATAAACGGACGTTCATGAACATGAATGAACGAATGAAACACGTGTTCATGTTCGTTCGTTTAATTAAACGGACACAATTTCTTGTACATGTTTGCTTATTAAATTAACGAACTTCCCGTCAAACGGTTTACGAACATTTCACTGAATATTTGATTCGTTTACATGCCTAATCTTGAAGCTTGATACCCCTTTGTTATTGAATTCTTTTTATCATTTCGACATGACCAAAGCCTCCATCCGATTGCTAACAAGAGGGTTATGATTAATTGATTACCATGTAAATTAAAAATAAAAATAAAAAAAAAGAATGCTATCGTTAAAAATGCTTCATACAAAGTGAAAAAAAAGCATGTCTTGACAACTGACACGCTTTTTTACTATTTGTTTTATACTTTTTGTTTCATAGTCTCTGAGACTGACAAACTGTGGAGCTACTTAATCGTGTCTAACGTGTCATGAATAGTTTTGTTATCCAAAAAGGGCTAACGACACACCTTATTGTCTGTTTGTCTTTGATTTCGATCTAAACAGTTACTTTTAATAAAAAAAAATTAAAACCAAAAAAAAAAAAAATGGTCAAACACTCGAACCTGGATACCGTCCAACCAAACATCCCAAATTAGGATTGTGTTATGGACCCAATCACGTAATGGTGGGCCAACATTTTTCCCAATTCTCTGCCATCAGTCCGGACTAGAACATGTGAACAACCTTATTTGGGACATTAATAATAACATATAACTTTGATTATTATTTTATATATTTGGTCAGTAGAATCAGAAAATATCAACATATACTAAGTTTTAGGATATAGGCTTAGATGTGCTTGATTTTTAAAGTTATAATATTTAGCTTCATATAAAACCTACGTGTTACAACGAGAACGTGACGAAACTCAGTCAGTATTAATATCGGTTCAGATCTTTTGTATATGTAGAGTGAAAGAAAATTACCCACGCATAGCGGTCACAATGCGGTGGAACTTAGGTTGGTAATGCATCGGTATCATGCAAAAAACTTGAGTTGTCATATTAAAAACTTGTGGGATTGTTTATGTAACTTAATGAAACTTGTGTGTTACCATATAAAAAGGTTACGGGGTTAAGTAGGTAATTAACTAAACCTCAAAGTTATAATATTAGTTATATGTAACTAAATGAAAGTTGTAGAGTATCATATGTAAATATATGTGTGGACAATACATAAAATGAAAGAATTACAACCCAAGTCCGTCCTCTGGGTCGATAACATAGCGTCTTACTAACTGGACTAGACGTCTTGATAGTTTAAATACGAAACAAACTTAATTTATAATTGAACCAAAGTTGAAAACAAAGTGGAAATTAAATTTAAAACACTTGTTGTAAGCTTGTAACACATAATACAATATGAAGATGACAATACATTTGGGGTATTTGACTGAGCTTTTTAAAGTTGCTTATTTGCTTTTTGAAAAAGAAAAATAACTATGAAAATTATATTTTGAAGCTTTTCAGGCTTTAAACTGAAAAGCTGAAGCTTACCAGAAAACTTTTATTTTTTAAAAATCAAATACGTAAATAAGCAGTTTTTAAAAGCTCACTAAAACTCACCCCTTTAGTTTTCCATTTATAGTCATATACTACGTGTCCAAATATCTATCATATGTACATAGGCAACAAAGCCTTCATTCAAAGTACAAAAAATCCATGTCCATAAGTTATTGTTACGGACCATAAATCCATAACCATAAAATAAGTGAAACAGATATATGAAATCTGAAAAATTTGGCCTCATAAATACTTGAAATTTTCGTGTAGTCCAAAATACATTAAAAAGTTTTGGTTTATATTTTGGATTTGTGGGACAGATTTCAAATTTAGAAAAGTGAAATAAATTGCATGACATTTTTGGCATGATATTGTGTGGTGCACAAAGAATGGAATATGCGTAGAATATAATTTAAATATTGGTGACATACAAATGTATCAACGCAATTTAAAAGGGTGTGACTTGTGAGGGTCCAATGGTCCAAAATCAAGATGAAAATATGTGGGCTATGGCTCTATATATAACTAGGTCACATATTTACCTGCACCCGAACCCGAAGAGCCACCGTAAGCTAACCTATGAACCTGTAGCCACGTCACACCACATTTTATTATAAACTAGATTTTCATCCGGCAACTGATAAAATCAACGTTGAATTCTAGGTGTTGGTAAAACCTGAGCGTTCGTGAATTTAGTTAGTATCGTTTACGTTCTTTACAGTATAGATTCCATTGGTAAAACCTTAGCGTCCAATATATATATATATATATATTCGTCAAATTAACATATAAAAAAATAAATTATTTAAAAAGAAGTTTGTTTGGTCAGTGAAGAAACACTAACCGGACCCCGGACAGATTACTGATAACCTGGGGGTTAGATAGATGTTTCCCACGAGGGGTTAGACCCTTTGAAGATGGTTCTTCTGATAACCTGCAAAACAGACACCGTGAGCTCGTCACTGAGAAGGGGGGGGGGGGTTCCTCCTTGTGACCACCCTCCGGCGTGAGAATCAGACTAGATTGCTCTTTAAATATAAAAGTATATTAAGAGATTGCTAGAGCAGATATCAGGTATAATATGATGATAATGTGATAAGATATGATAAGATGAGATGGTCATACCATTTGTGGTATTTATAGCCGAAGGTAGGTTTCCAAGGAGGTATGGCCGGCTGCAACAGTGTTCCTGTTCCACCAACAGTAGCCTACGCACGTGCCCTGCTGGTAGTTGGTGGGTAGGTAGCGGCTGATAGCGACCAGGCCTGCTGTATACTATTCCTTTTCCACCAACTGCCAGCTACGCACGTGGTATGACAAGAGTTGGTGAGTAGGCAGCGGCTACTAGTGACATACAGTGTAGGAGCATGCTGCTCGCCATACTGTTGTCTATAAGCTGTCGTATCTTTAGTCAGATCTTTTTCCCATACCTCGTCAGGTACAGTACAGAATATCTTCCCGTATCGTACGGACTGGCTTATTTGGGCGGGAGTATTCCCCCTCCCGCCCTTGTGCGGGATTGTTCCCGGCTTCGCTCATTCCTTCAGGTGACACTGAACGATTGAGAGCTAAGTGCCTTGTGCGTGTAGCCTTGCTGCGCGGGTGGCCTTCCCTAATGGCTTGTATCCGAGGCTGCGGGGACAGGCGGAGTCCTTCACCATTGGGAGGCATTTCCTGCGGGACCAGCTTGCGTACTGCGCGTAAGGACGTCACGTCTCTGAGCATGGTTGGTCCTGCGGATCCAGTTGGTTTCTGCGCAGACGTCCCTGTTTAAGGTGAGTCTTGCGGGTCCAACTGGGCTCTGCTGGGACCTACCTCTTCAAGTCCCCCCAGTCCAATGTTCTTCTCATGCGTGTTTAATAAAGTGAGGTGAACTTTTGGACTTAAGCAAAGGGTTTTGAAAAGGGTTTTTTAAGGTTTTCCATGGGGATTCTTCCCGCGGAAGTCCTTGTCACTTGCAGAAATTCCCGAGTTTCCTGCTTGGTCTTTGGGTATGATGCGGGTAGGTCTGTAACCTCCTCGCAAGTCAGGAGCGTTGAGTCCCACTTGTGTGGACTCTCCATGAGGTTTTGGTAGTTTTGAACATAGTGATCAATTATGTTAAAACCACCAATTCCATCCTGGAGCTTCAAACAACGTAGTTCTCGACGTTCCCGCTATGCGGGGATGTTATTTCCGTTTCCGCAAGCATTGCCCAGAAGATCCTTCTTGGTTTCAATTCCCAGCGGAGCGCTAGGTTTGTGAAGGGTTTTGCCTTGACACTGTACCAGCGCTCGTCTTACGGTTACTTTACTTCCAAGGTATTCCTGGCGTCAATTCCCTGCGGGTGCTAGGTATGTGAAGGGTTTTGCCTTTACACTGTGCCCGCACCCGTCTTATAGTTACTTGGTTGCCGAGGAATATTTGGCTTCAATTCCCTGCGGGTGCTAGGTATGTGAAGGACGGAACCCACGTGGTGTTACATGTTCCAAATGACGCTTGTTGGGGCTACTAGAGCTTGGTTTGATCGTCTACCGGTCAACCACATCTACGACTGGGCAGACTTCCAGCAGAAGTTTAGCCAACACTTCAGCCAGCAACGGAAGTATACCGAGGAGCAATGGACAATCCTAAAATGCATACGAGAAGAAGATGAATCTCTGCCAAACTTCATCACTCGCTTCAACTCAAAGAAGCTAAGTTTGAGCAATATCAGCGAAGATCTTGTTCGCGCTGCCTTCATCCAGGGCGCGCATGACCCAGAGCTCATCCGCACCCTAACGGGTAAAGATGGCATGCCATCCACATGGGATGCCATCATGACAGCAGCAAAACGCTATGCGGAAACGGAGAAGCAACTGGGTAGAGATCTCCCACAGAGCACAAACCTCTACACTCAGAAGACGAGAGAAGACAACGTCCTCACCGCCCGATTAAATAAAAAGCGGAAGCTAGGCATTTGGCAGTCAAGGGTAAACTTTGACACCTCATCCGGCTTCCCGCTATGAACCTGTTCAAATGATCGTCTGGATCAGATATACCGTCATATGTGCCTATGTTAGGCATTTGTTTGGCACTCTTTGGGGCGATTGCTTCCGCAATGTCCCTTGCAAACTTGGACGTTCCTGCATTTGCAATGTTTGGTCTGAACGTTTTGGAGAAGTCTCGTGGACTTCCACCTGTGCTTTTTGGTTTGAAGGCTTGTCCAAAATGCCTTTTCGGTTGGGATTCCATTTCCTTACGCTTCCCTTTTGCCCTATGGCGAGGGTTCGCGTCGGAGTCGGATTCCTCCGAGTCATCCTCCCAGTATTCGAATTCGTCGGCCTGTTGTACGGAACGCAAGCGTTCGTTCAACTCGGCCTGGAATTCCTTTTGTCGTGCCTCCGCCCATGCCTTGACTTCATCGAGAGTTTGGCGGGGGAGTCTTCGTTTCTCAACCTGGATATCAGTGGATCCCAGTAGGCGATCATTTACTGCACTTGCCCCAGCATGAGTAACTGGGGTAGTGTTCGTAAAATTTACTTCACTTGCCCCGGCTTGGGTAACCGGGGTAGTGTTTGTAAAAACTGTGTTACCGGTATTCCCCCCAGTAGCTGGGGTTGTGGTTACCGGAATTTCTCTAACCATCTTTGTAGAAGTTTGAAAAAACTGGAGAAAAATGAAGTTCTAGCTTTATGCACGGATGACGCCAATGAAGAAACACTAACCGGACCCCGGACAGATTACTGATAACCTGGGGGTTAGATAGATGTTTCCCACGAGGGGTTAGACCCTTTGAAGATGGTTCTTCTGATAACCTGCAAAACAGACACCGTGAGCTCGTCACTGAGAAGGGGGGGGGGGGGTTCCTCCTTGTGACCACCCTCCGGCGTGAGAATCAGACTAGATTGCTCTTTAAATATAAAAGTATATTAAGAGATTGCTAGAGCAGATATCAGGTATAATATGATGATAATGTGATAAGATATGATAAGATGAGATGGTCATACCATTTGTGGTATTTATAGCCGAAGGTAGGTTTCCAAGGAGGTATGGCCGGCTGCAACAGTGTTCCTGTTCCACCAACAGTAGCCTACGCACGTGCCCTGCTGGTAGTTGGTGGGTAGGTAGCGGCTGATAGCGACCAGGCCTGCTGTATACTATTCCTTTTCCACCAACTGCCAGCTACGCACGTGGTATGACAAGAGTTGGTGAGTAGGCAGCGGCTACTAGTGACATACAGTGTAGGAGCATGCTGCTCGCCATACTGTTGTCTATAAGCTGTCGTATCTTTAGTCAGATCTTTTTCCCATACCTCGTCAGGTACAGTAAAGAATATCTTCCCGTATCGTACGGACTGGCTTATTTGGGCGGGAGTATTCCCCCTCCCGCCCTTGTGCGGGATTGTTCCCGGCTTCGCTCATTCCTTCAGGTGACACTGAACGATTGAGAGCTAAGTGCCTTGTGCGTGTAGCCTTGCTGCGCGGGTGGCCTTCCCTAATGGCTTGTATCCGAGGCTGCGGGGACAGGCGGAGTCCTTCACCATTGGGAGGCATTTCCTGCGGGACCAGCTTGCGTACTGCGCGTAAGGACGTCACGTCTCTGAGCATGGTTGGTCCTGCGGATCCAGTTGGTTTCTGCGCAGACGTCCCTGTTTAAGGTGAGTCTTGCGGGTCCAACTGGGCTCTGCTGGGACCTACCTCTTCAAGTCCCCCCAGTCCAATGTTCTTCTCATGCGTGTTTAATAAAGTGAGGTGAACTTTTGGACTTAAGCAAAGGGTTTTGAAAAGGGTTTTTTAAGGTTTTCCATGGGGATTCTTCCCGCGGAAGTCCTTGTCACTTGCAGAAATTCCCGAGTTTCCTGCTTGGTCTTTGGGTATGATGCGGGTAGGTCTGTAACCTCCTCGCAAGTCAGGAGCGTTGAGTCCCACTTGTGTGGACTCTCCATGAGGTTTTGGTAGTTTTGAACATAGTGATCAATTATGTTAAAACCACCAATTCCATCCTGGAGCTTCAAACAACGTAGTTCTCGACGTTCCCGCTATGCGGGGATGTTATTTCCGTTTCCGCAAGCATTGCCCAGAAGATCCTTCTTGGTTTCAATTCCCAGCGGAGCGCTAGGTTTGTGAAGGGTTTTGCCTTGACACTGTACCAGCGCTCGTCTTACGGTTACTTTACTTCCAAGGTATTCCTGGCGTCAATTCCCTGCGGGTGCTAGGTATGTGAAGGGTTTTGCCTTTACACTGTGCCCGCACCCGTCTTATAGTTACTTGGTTGCCGAGGAATATTTGGCTTCAATTCCCTGCGGGTGCTAGGTATGTGAAGGACGGAACCCACGTGGTGTTACATGTTCCAAATGACGCTTGTTGGGGCTACTAGAGCTTGGTTTGATCGTCTACCGGTCAACCACATCTACGACTGGGCAGACTTCCAGCAGAAGTTTAGCCAACACTTCAGCCAGCAACGGAAGTATACCGAGGAGCAATGGACAATCCTAAAATGCATACGAGAAGAAGATGAATCTCTGCCAAACTTCATCACTCGCTTCAACTCAAAGAAGCTAAGTTTGGGCAATATCAGCGAAGATCTTGTTCGCGCTGCCTTCATCCAGGGCGCGCATGACCCAGAGCTCATCCGCACCCTAACGGGTAAAGATGGCATGCCATCCACATGGGATGCCATCATGACAGCAGCAAAACGCTATGCGGAAACGGAGAAGCAACTGGGTAGAGATCTCCCACAGAGCACAAACCTCTACACTCAGAAGACGAGAGAAGACAACGTCCTCACCGCCCGATTAAATAAAAAGCGGAAGCTAGGCATTTGGCAGTCAAGGGTAAACTTTGACACCTCATCCGGCTTCCCGCTATGAACCTGTTCAAATGATCGTCTGGATCAGATATACCGTCATATGTGCCTATGTTAGGCATTTGTTTGGCACTCTTTGGGGCGATTGCTTCCGCAATGTCCCTTGCAAACTTGGACGTTCCTGCATTTGCAATGTTTGGTCTGAACGTTTTGGAGAAGTCTCGTGGACTTCCACCTGTGCTTTTTGGTTTGAAGGCTTGTCCAAAATGCCTTTTCGGTTGGGATTCCATTTCCTTACGCTTCCCTTTTGCCCTATGGCGAGGGTTCGCGTCGGAGTCGGATTCCTCCGAGTCATCCTCCCAGTATTCGAATTCGTCGGCCTGTTGTACGGAACGCAAGCGTTCGTTCAACTCGGCCTGGAATTCCTTTTGTCGTGCCTCCGCCCATGCCTTGACTTCATCGAGAGTTTGGCGGGGGAGTATTCGTTTCTCAACCTGGATATCAGTGGATCCCAGTAGGCGATCATTTACTGCACTTGCCCCAGCATGAGTAACTGGGGTAGTGTTCGTAAAATTTACTTCACTTGCCCCGGCTTGGGTAACCGGGGTAGTGTTTGTAAAAACTGTGTTACCGGTATTCCCCCCAGTAGCTGGGGTTGTGGTTACCGGAATTTCTCTAACCATCTTTGTAGAAGTTTGAAAAAACTGGAGAAAAATGAAGTTCTAGCTTTATGCACGGATGACGCCAATGAAGAAACACTAACCGGACCCCGGACAGATTACTGATAACCTGGGGGTTAGATAGATGTTTCCCACGAGGGGTTAGACCCTTTGAAGATGGTTCTTCTGATAACCTGCAAAACAGACACCGTGAGCTCGTCACTGAGAAGGGGGGGGTTCCTCCTTGTGACCACCCTCCGGCGTGAGAATCAGACTAGATTGCTCTTTAAATATAAAAGTATATTAAGAGATTGCTAGAGCAGATATCAGGTATAATATGATGATAATGTGATAAGATATGATAAGATGAGATGGTCATACCATTTGTGGTATTTATAGCCGAAGGTAGGTTTCCAAGGAGGTATGGCCGGCTGCAACAGTGTTCCTGTTCCACCAACAGTAGCCTACGCACGTGCCCTGCTGGTAGTTGGTGGGTAGGTAGCGGCTGATAGCGACCAGGCCTGCTGTATACTATTCCTTTTCCACCAACTGCCAGCTACGCACGTGGTATGACAAGAGTTGGTGAGTAGGCAGCGGCTACTAGTGACATACAGTGTAGGAGCATGCTGCTCGCCATACTGTTGTCTATAAGCTGTCGTATCTTTAGTCAGATCTTTTTCCCATACCTCGTCAGGTACAGTACAGAATATCTTCCCGTATCGTACGGACTGGCTTATTTGGGCGGGAGTATTCCCCCTCCCGCCCTTGTGCGGGATTGTTCCCGGCTTCGCTCATTCCTTCAGGTGACACTGAACGATTGAGAGCTAAGTGCCTTGTGCGTGTAGCCTTGCTGCGCGGGTGGCCTTCCCTAATGGCTTGTATCCGAGGTTGCGGGGACAGGCGGAGTCCTTCACCATTGGGAGGCATTTCCTGCGGGACCAGCTTGCGTACTGCGCGTAAGGACGTCACGTCTCTGAGCATGGTTGGTCCTGCGGATCCAGTTGGTTTCTGCGCAGACGTCCCTGTTTAAGGTGAGTCTTGCGGGTCCAACTGGGCTCTGCTGGGACCTACCTCTTCAGTCAGTAAACCCGGACATTGAGGCGGTAACTAGACATGAATTTGGACAGTTTCGGCTACGTTCGTTATGGTACCGAAGCTAAAAAGGGAAACAAAATATATAAAAACTAAGTGGACCAGTGAGGTGGTGTCGGTCGGTAAACTCGAGCGTTGATAAAACCAAGGGTTGTCGGTATCGGACGTTAAGACATTGAGTCTATGCGAATTGTGTCAGTTTTCTTCGCATTTGTGTGGTTATTATAGTTATTATAGTTTAAGTTTAAAAATATACATGTATGAACTATGAAGCTTCTCTCTAGTCTCCATATATGAGAGCCAACTTTTCAATTGGATGTGCCCATCACTATTAAACTTCAAGAAAATATGAAGTATTATAGGCCACATCTTTATTTGAAAGAATAAAAATACACGAGGATGGAATTACTGGATAGGTAGATATCCAATTTATTTATTCTAATAAATTAAAATTTTTAATTAAAATATATGTATATAAGTGTAATAAAAACATATTTATCCATCTTAATCAAATAACTTTTTCTTTATGAACGGTCAACAAATATAAAATACGGGTATTTATATTTATATCTTTTATGAAATACGTTTTTTATTAAATCAACTTATATACACTTTTGAGTGTAGAAGCTGTAAAATTCAATAAACGATATTTATAGGTCTAAGATGATAAAGCCAAGAAAAAATTATGAATAGTAATTTATTCTCACATATTCATCAAACCTTCAAGGATTCATAGAGTTTTCATCCATCTCTTTTGAAACTCTAATACAAAAACGTGTTTCATTAATGCTAATTTTATATACGATGTTCTTTTTTTATTTTTTTATAATGAAATATCTTATCATTTTTTTTAGACTTCTTTATTTCTTTGTAAAAAAGTTAATTACAACTTAGTCTAATATATATAATAATAATAATTGAATATGAATGTGATATATATCTCTTGTAAGTTATAAATATACTTAAAATACACGTAAAATAATTTATAAAACGTGACAAAGTTAAATATGAATAAGAAGACAATACTAAGGCGGTTAATATAGAACCAAATAATTTATATAACACTTATATATATATATATAAAATCTATGAAGAAAATTGTATATAGTGAGAGAGAGGAAAAATATGTATTAAATTTAAAACAATATATAAATATACACTTTCTCATTTTTATATGTATAACCTTATCTTAAACATCATCTAGACAAGTCTATAAGACTACACTTGAATAATTAACAAGTTTTTTTTATAACTAAAACTAGGATATATGTGATAAGTTAATGACAAAAGGTGACTTTATATGCTCGCCATCATAAATAGTATTTGGTAGCTCAAGACTACCATCTCGTGTTTCAAGGAAACCCATTACTTAAAGTCATACTATAGTAAAACCCGGTTTGGATCGGATTCACACTTGAGACCAAACAAGCCTCCATCCCAGATATTCATTTCTCCTCCATAATTATTATATTTGCATTATTTTTTTCCTTGAACGGAAGAAAACATCACCTGTAAACCTAACCTTTTGGGGCTATGTCCAAGGCCGACTTATCGATCGCCGTGAGGCCGTACCCTCCTAATGCACGGGAACCAGATGGAATCCGTATACCATCACCTCTGTCGGGTTTGAACCTGAGATTAAAGCCCTGATTCATCCTTGTTCTTACACCCATATATCCTTCAAATTTGTCTAAATAGGAATTGTCTACGCCTTCACTTATAGAGAACCTACCTCTTATCAATAAACCAAATTCTTAGTACTATTGTATAAAACTATATTTTTTTAGGCATAGATTATTCTCACGCCATATAGGTTATTTGAACACCATATGCGCCTATACGACTCGTATAGTTGCAACATTTTGTCATTCTATGTTGGAGAGTGTCAGGTGTTTGAAACTTATACGGCTCGTATAGGGGCTATACAACCCGTATAGACTGAAAAAGCTATCCTTCGTACATGATTAGTTAGTCATGTGAGGACTATACGACTCGTATAGCCTAGGGCCATCTCCGAGAATTTATATACCTCGGCCGAGCCAAAATAAAAAGGTCCGTAGGCCTTAATGAATAAGTTTTATTCGCTAATTATCAATGTTGCAAAAGTCGCCAGGCGGTCCCTAGGCGGCCGACCCCCTTGGAGGGAGTACTCGGAGTACTCGGGGAGTAATCGGACATGGTAAATATAAAGAAAACTAATATTTGGTTACTATATATATATATATATCAAATATCATAAGTTTACTAATATTTATAACAAAATAGGTGAATATCAATATAAATTAAATAAATACATTCTTAAATATAAAATATTCTAAAAATTACTAATCATTAATTAAAAAAATGATATTTGTTTTTTAATATTATTGAAATAACAATTATGTTTTATTTTTTTGAGTCAAAATCGGTCCAAGTTCACCGATAAGATGTGATTCTGGCTGAGGTTGACACATTTGACTGATTCTTAGTAACTATGCGGATATACAGAAACTCGCCTCGGTGACATACATTGTAGCGAGTACTCGGAGAGTACTCGGCCTTGTAATGCTACTTTTACAACATTGCTAATTATCGACCAATTTATTATAAGCAGAAACCATTCTGAGCATGTAATTATATCATAAACAATTGCAAATAACTTTGTTTTTAACACCAAAAAACATATATATGTGATATGAATAAAAAAGTTTGTGCCCCCGAAACTTATGTGCTTTGACCGATTATGCGGCTCACACACCCTCCAAGCCTCCCTTGTATAGCCCATAGAAACTATATAGAATTATTAATACACCGTAAATAACTATCCCTTTTGCTTTAACTAAAAACCAATTCAAGAATCGTTATACATATATCTCCGAAAACGACGTATACACATTGTTGTGATCCTTAAATTGCAAACGAATTCACACCAACACCACTCATATTAATCCCATCGTCAAATAATCTTACATTACATTGCACGTAGTTTGTTTGGGGTAAAACCCTTGTCCAACAAGTTGTAGACATCACGGCTATACACAGATCACCGTTCGTACATGTCCGTGGCAAGGGTGGCGTTGCTGCTATAACAACAACAATTGAAAGCAACCCTTGTACGCACGGCGGACGTGGAGCTTTGCCGTCTGAAGGCGGGTGTCCATCTGATCTCCTCTTTCTTGCCGGTGGTGTTTTCCTTTCGTTCTCGTTGTAGCATAGGTGGTTTTAGATTATTATTATTATTATTATTATTATTATTATTATTATTATTATTATTATAGATATATATAAAAAAAAATTTGGTAGTGTTGTGATTTGTGAGTGAGTGAAAATGATGCTGAGAATTAAAAGGGTTCCTACTGTTGTTTCGAATTACCAGAAGGAAGAGACGGAGGAAGGCGGTGGTGTTGTGGTTGGGTGTGGGCGGAATTGTATGAGAGATTGTTGCCTACCAGGTGTTTATTAAAATGCCTTACCTTTTATTTTCAGTTTTTTTTTTAATTCTTAGGGGTGTGCATGGTTGGGTTAGGTTAGTTTTAACCGAAACCAAAGTTATCGGGTTAATCTAGTTTACGAACCAATCGGTTTTTGGTTATCCGTTCGGTTTGGTTATAGATATATGGTTAACCGAAAACGAACAGAAAATCGGTTTTTAGAAAAAAATCAGAAGGTTAACTATAGGTTATTGGTTCGGCTTGGTTTTATCGGTTATAGGTATATGGTTAACCGAACCAAACCGAAAAATGATTTCCAAAAAATCAAAAGGTTAACTCTTGGTTACTTGGTTATAGATATATGTTTAACCGAAACCGAACTGAAAAATGAATTTTTCAAAAAATCAAAAAATGAAGTGTTGGTTATTGCTTTGATCTAGTTATTTTTGGTTATAGATATATGGTTAACCGAAAACAAAGAAAATAATCGGTTTTTCAAAGATTCAAAAAGTTAACTGTCAGTTATTGCCTTGGCTTGATTTTATCGGTTATAGATATATGTTTAACCGAAACCGGACCAAAAAATTAACTGTTGCCTATAGATGATATATGTTTAACCGAAACAGAACTGAAAAATGAATTTTTTGTAAAATCAAAAAATTAACTGTTGGTTATTGCTTCGATTTGGTTATTTTCGGTTATAGATATATGGCTAACCAAAAAATCGATTTTCCAAAGCGTCAAAAAATTAACTGCCGGTTATTGCTTCGGTTTGGTTATTTTCAGTTACAGATATATATCTAACCGAAAATTCAGTTTTAATTTTCAAAAACAAAAAATTAACCATCGGTTATTTCGTCGGTTCCGTTTTTTCAGTTAATTCGGTTTCAGTTTGGTTAGTTCGGTTTATACTCACCCCTAAATATGCGTTTTGATGTGAATTGTTTATTGGTCTTGATGCGGTTTGTTTAATTGTTTTGATACAGGTGCAAAGCTACCTCTGTATGCTTTTCAAAAATATGACAAGGTTGAATCCAGTGACAAAAAGGATCCGCCTTTTGCTTTCTTGGATTCTCTTCTCCTTGGAGAGGTAATATATTATTATTATTATTATTATTATTCAAAATCAGCTTCTGTCTTAATAATTCGATTATTCGACTATCGCGTTAAGCTAATGATATTGTTTCTTGTTTTTATATTTAAAGTGGGAGGATCGTGCCGAGAGGGGCCTGTTTCGCTATGATGTTACCGCCTGCTCTACTAAGGTAGATATCAATTTCTTGAATCTTTGATAATAGGATTGCGGAAATAATCAAACATGCTAAATTTTGTTGCATATTAGTTATTAATTAGCTAGTTAACGTATGAATGAACAGGTGATTCCAGGAGATTATGGATTTATCGCTCAGTTAAATGAGGGCCGCCACCTCAAAAAGCGTCCAACTGAGTTCCGAGTGGATAAAGTTCTTCAGCCGTTTGATGGGAGCAAGTTCAACTTCACTAAAGTTGGACAAGAAGAGATTTTGTTTCAGTTTGAAGCAAGCAAAGACGGTGAAGTTGAGTTCTATCCAAATGCTCCTGTTGATGTTGAAAGCTCCCCGAGTGTCGTTGCCATTAATGTAAATTTTCTTAATCATGTTATACATTAAAGTAGATTCATGTGCGCTTAGGGGTGGCAAATGTGACCCATGGGTTGTATTAAAATGTATATAATGGGTCAAAATGGGTTAAATTTTTTTGACCCATTTCAAAAACCCCTCATTAAAAAATTCAAAAAAAATAACTAAAAAATTATAACTTGAAATATAAATCAAAAACTAAAAATGTAAAAATACTAATTTTTTTTTCCGTTTTTCTCGTTTCAATAAAAAAAAACCTTGAAGAATTGTCAATCCGTTTCAATAATATTCATTTTTAGTTTGACCCATTCTGACCCATTATATACATTTTAATACAACTCAATGGGTCACATTTGCCACCCCTATGTGCGCCACATGTTGATGTTATTTGTTGAATAATTGTTTTAATTTTAATTTTTCTTTTTTTGTAATTTATAGGTGAGTCCAATTGAATACGGACACGTGCTTTTGATTCCTCAGATTCTCGAGTGTCTGCCTCAAAGAATTGACCATGAAAGTTTGTTGCTTGCGCTTTACATGGCATCAGAAGCTGGGAATCCATACTTCCGTTTGGGTTACAATAGTCTCGGTGCTTTTGCTACCATCAATCATCTTCATTTTCAGGTTCAACTCTATTTTGATCTTCATTTTCATGTGTATTTTGAGTGTTTAAACTCTAAATGTAGAGAAGCTGTTTAATAAGCAATCCAAAACACAGTGTTGTAAAATCGGGATTAATCAGTATGACAGTTTTTATGTTTTTATATGTTTAATCCCGATTGATTGCTAGTCAGTACCCTGTTGGCTCACTAGCGCCTAACGAGTTCTACAACACTGCCAAAACACCCTCTAAATATATTTTATAAAGTTCCATAGCCTTACATGTATCTCAAGTAGGCCTGTAAACGAACCGAACGTTCAGTGAACTGTTCGTGAACCGTTTGGCGGAAAGTTCGTTTATTTAATAAACAAACGAACACGAACAAAAAATTTGTGTTCGTTTAATTAAACGAACAAACATGAACACATCTTCCGTTCGTTCATTTATGTTCATGAATGTTCGTTTATGTGTTAATAGAAAATAATTAATTTTTTTTTTTTGGATAAGTTATCTACTTAAAAGTTTTGTATTTGTTAATTTGTGTTCATTTACATTTGTTCATTTATGTTCATTTATCTTTGTTCAATTATGTTAAACGAACATAAACGAACAAAAGCTTAAATATTCGTTTGATTAAGCATTCGTGTTCGTTTAAAGCTAAATGAAAACGCCCTCAAAATATATTTTATATTTATGCTATGTTTCCACATTTCAGGCTTATTATCTTGCTGTCCCGTTTCCAATCGAGAAAGCTCCCACTAGAAAGATTACCGACTTCAAAGGCGGGGTTGTAATTTCCGAGATTCTCAAGTACCCTGTTAGAGGCCTCGTCTTCGAAGGCGGATACTCACTTGAAGAGCTATCAAATGCCGTCAGTGATTCCTGCATTTGCCTCCAAGACAACAATATACCTTATAATCTTCTCATCTCAGATTCTGGGACCCGCATGTTTCTATTACCTC
This sequence comes from Bidens hawaiensis, assembly GCF_021521415.1. NCBI lineage: Eukaryota > Viridiplantae > Streptophyta > Magnoliopsida > Asterales > Asteraceae > Bidens > Bidens hawaiensis. The sequence continues at coordinate 381,484 of NW_027491536.1, read as the reverse complement.
AGGTAGATACACTTGGCATCCACTACTTATTAACGGGTCAATTTTCATTTTTAACGGTTAAAATAAAAAGAAGACAAAATGGCAAAAGACGTCCTTTATGTTTAATCGTTTTTTCAGTGGACATCCTTTAGCAAAAGAAATGACAGAAAACATCCTTTACGTTTAAAAACTCTATCACATTATGTCCTTTGACCCTAACCCATGTGTTAAACGACCCGAACACGACATGAAAACTATCAGTTTTAGGTTGGTAGATGTAACGTGTTGAAAAAGGGGTCGTGTTTAGGTTGACCCGTATAAAAAACGTGTGGTCCCATTAACCACTTTACATTGCGAATTTTTTTATTTTTTACTTTTTCAAAAAGAAATTTTTTTTTTCATAAACGACTAAGATTTTTCGGTTTACCTTGAAAAATGATTTGTCACCAAAACTTTTATTTTTTTTCTTTTAATTACTACCAAAGTGTTTGCTCGCTTTTTTGGGTTAAAAAAAATCATAATATTTCAGTTAAACGAGTCGTGATTGGCCTGACACAACTTATGTTTGTCCGAGTATTTGACCCGAATAAAAATATGGGTCACATTTAGGTTCCACAATTTAACCCGCCAACCCCGACACGATTGACCTCCCTACACTATTAATGAATTACTTATCCATAAATATATTTAAAATGGACAAAAGAGTGTTTGTGTGTCAAACCAGCCCGTTTCGACCCATACCTGTTACCCAACCGCCCGACTCTTGCCAACTCTTGTGTGTTTCCAAATTTTCTAATGTTTTATTGTAAATAATTGGCATGCAGTGCTATGCCGAGAAACAAGCTTTAGGAGAAGTAAGTCCCGAGCTTCTAGACACGCAAGTGAACCCTGCGGTTTGGGAGATCAGCGGACACATGGTGTTGAAACGTAAACAAGACTACGACGGCGCCAGCGAGGACAACGCGTGGCGTCTTCTTGTTGAGGTGTCACTCTCTGAGGCCCGGTTCCAGGAAGTGCTAGCCATCATCTTTGAAGCCATCTCGTGTGTTGTTACCGAGAATGTGAGCTTGTGTGATGAAGATGAACAAGATATTGAAGACGTTGATGCGCTTAAGAACGGACCCCACCAGACGGCCATTGTTGCCGGGAAGCAAGAATGTCTGGTTCAGCACTAGGGGTAGTTTAGGTATTTTGAAAACGAGTGTTTCGTGTCGTAAAGTTTATGTATAACTCCTTAAATAACAACACGTTTCGTGTGTTGATTGGAGCTTGTGTTATGTTTTGTAAAATACTTGTGTGATTGTGCTAAAGATTTGATGTTTTATTCTTTATTTTGATTATGTTTTATAATGTATTTTTTAAATGAAAAGAGCATGTTTAACAAAGTACATCAGTATACCCAGATTCGGTAATATGGTTGTAAAAGAAAAAACTTGTGTGACAAATTACGCAACGAGAAAAACGTTTCAATGGGTAAGTGACGCAATTCATCGCTTTTGCCTAGGGGTGCAAACAAGCTGAGTTGCTCGAGATCGGCTTGTTAAAAAGCTCGATTTGGCCTAAAACTTAGCTCGTTTAATAAGCGATCCCGTGCTTCACTTATCGAGCTCGAGTCAGCTCACGAGCCTAAACAAGCATGTTATTTATATAATTTTTAAAACATACATTTAATAATAATATATATTATGTTATGAAAATTAATAAATAAAAATAACTAAATAATATATATTGTTTTGTACATAAAATTATAATAGAAAAAAATATATAAAAATAATTGTAAATATATAAAAAATAATTGATAAATAGCAAACGAGCCGAGCTCAAGCGAACCGGGAACAACCCAGCTTGAAAATCGGACGGCTTCGTCGTTCGAATTGTAGTACCGGGCCCAAGTCCCCTGGAAGGGGGCGCCACAGAGGGTGAGAGCCCCGTCGTGCCCGGACTCGCTAAGGAGTGTGTAACAACTCACCCGGCCGTCAAGGCAAGCGCCAGGCCTCGATGACTAGGAGGGCTCAAGCTTTGAAAATAGAGCTCGAAACGAGCCGAGCTCGAGCTCGGGCTCTGTGTAAGTTAAACAAGCCGAGCTCGGACTCGGCTCGTTTGCACCCCTACGTTTGCCTATGGCGCACTTTTAAGGCGAAGAGAGATGGTAATTGTATTCCAGATTCGGTGACAAAACCCATCTTACTTGTTTATCTAAATGAGTCAGCCAAAACACACTTCAACCAAGATCTAACTCACAGTAAGCACACAAAAACGTATTCTGTCACACCATGTTACAAACATATTAATAAGTCGGAAACTTCTGATCCACGTCACGCGCCCATGCTTCCAACCCGCCAACAATATCCTTCGCAAAAGTAAACCCCTTATTATGCAGCAACTGAACAGCTCTTTGTGAATCATTACCTCTTCTGCATACTACATACAAACCGGCATCCAAACCATCAACGGTCCCATTGCTTTCTTGCACAAATTTCAATTCAGATGTGACCTCGGGTAACCGAGACTCCAAATTTGCAAGTGGTATGTTTATGGATTTGGGAAGGGAAATGATCTTGTAGTGGTGAGATGGTCGTACGTCGATTAGCACGTGTGGTGAGCCTTTTTTAATAACCTCGTCGTATTCCTTGCTGCTTATTCTAGAGTCTGGTGTTAGCAGTTTCAACTTTAAAGGAGCCTGTAAATAATTTGAGTTATATAATATATACAAGATAAAAGAGTCATGGTTGCAGATAGAAACGGGTCGGGTTGGGTTGGGCTGACAGAAATTACGTTTTTATGCGAAAAAAATAATAATTTGTTTTTTGATTACTCTATAAAATAGTAACAAAGTTTTGAAACTGTTCCAATAAGGTCTCAATCATAGATATTTTACCTGGATAGCAGGTTATGTAGGTTTTTTTATTATTAAATAGTTGACATTGCAAAATATTTTAAAAAAATTGACAAAATTAGTATAAATTGAGAAAAAAAATTGCAAAAAACATCAGTTTCTTTTTTTGCAATTTTTTAATTTTTTTCGCAATTTAAAAATTATTTTTCTCAATTTTTTTAAAAATAATTTGCAATGTCAAACTATTTAGAAATAAAAAAACCTACATAATCTGCTATCCGGGTCAAATATTTAAAATTAGAACAAAAAGGAAACTTTAGTGACCTAATTGGAACAAAACATTTTATGAATGACATGATTGGAACAGTTTCAAAACTTGGTTACTATTCTATAGAGTAATCCCGTTTTATATAAACAATTAATCTTGTCATGTATGATAGCAGAAATGACATTATTTCAAAAGGATAAATGTTATCACTATCAGAGATATTTTTAATCTTTCCCAGGATTTTAAGGGTATTTTCGTCCATGCATTTTGACCAATATTGATACGACAAATGAACCTAAAGACATATACGGGTGGCCTATAAAGTAGTTTCAGTAACCCAATGGCCGTAATGAAGAAAGTTAAATGCTTGTGCACAGTAACTTATCAATGCCAAAGAACTATAACTTTGTTTTCAGTATGATCGGGTTTGCCATTCAAAAGAGGGTGGCAGCGCAGCTTGTTGCCCGCTTATCCACCTCTCTATTGTAATTGGATCCTTTTATTTAATATATGAAAGTTTATATTTATAAAAAAAAAATCTCGAATTTTTTAATAGAATGATCTTCCGGGATTTTATAAATTGAAAACACTTTTATATATTTGAACTACTTGTTTAGTGGTTGTAATATGAACCAAAACAATTAGGAAGATTTATGGGATAAGAAAACAAACCACAGTTAACGGTGACTGAGTGAATTTCTCATAATCAAACTGTTGAAACTGCTCTCGCGTCATTGGACTTTCTCCACAAGCTTCACACTGTAATGACCGTCCCCTAATCTTTACCTAAAAAAGTAACAAACTACCAATTAGAAAAGTTAAACCCCTTCTCATCGGATATTCAGATGTACAAGATAATTAAAGAATAGTATTTGTAACTGCGAAGATAACTTACAATGCGGATTCTGGCTGATAGTGCATCAAAAAGAAGCATCCTTCCAGAAAGTGGCTCGCCAACTAAGCTTGCCAACTTGATAGCCTCGAGGGCTTGAAGACAACCAATAACACCAGGAACTGTGAGGATATGGAGGGTAGCAAGATTATTATATGCAAATCAAGTGATATTTTAAAAATAAAAAAGCAAACTAAAATGCAATCTAAAGTAAAGATAACATGATAAAAGACTGGAAATATCATCTCTTGATTATATTTTAAGTTGTTTTCGGTAAACATATTATTTGTGTTTTACTATAAATTATGACCATGTTGTGATTACAAAACAGTGTTTACATTAGAGGTGGACAAACAACCGGTTAATCGAACCGAAACTGAACCGATTATGTAGAAACCGGTTTGGAACCGATCAAAACCGCAGGTTCGGAACCGGTTTGTAATTTTCTCCACCAAAACCGGTTAACCGAACTGAACCGGGCAAAAACCAGTCAAAACCCAAACCGAAACCAATCGTAACATAGTAAGAAACCGGTTTCAAACCGAACCGAAACCGATCATAAACCGGTTTCGACTTTTGTTGACCAAACCAAACGGTTTTAACCAAAACCGATTTTGAGTTTTGAACCGGTTTGTGCACCTCTATTTACAATAAGAGCCAGTTCACATATGGAAAGAAAGTAAAGAGCTTTTGTCATTTTCACCAGATTTCAAGTGCCACGTCAGCTGACTAGTCATCGTGTTGACCAGGTAACCGGTGAGCATACATCAAATCAAAATTTCGAAAGTTTGAAGTGTTTCGTTATAAGGGTTTAAAAGTTTAAGCTTTTTGTGAGCAAATATAAAAATTGTACAGAATTTGGTTACCATTTTTATGCAATTTTACAATATTAATCTTCCATCAACAGCTTACGAGGCTGTATGGATTAAATAATAAACTTCAACCCATTTGCCTCGTTTCCACTTTAACTAGATCCAACGGTTTTGATATATTTATAATAGACAAAACCAAATTGATCCATTTATAACTAAAGGACGATTAAGAGAAACACTGGTCCATATTTAAAAGCGGGCAACTTTTTTGAGACAAAACGAAAAAATGTAACAACTTATGATCCTCAAAAACAGCTCAGCCAGAATTTTAGCTTACCTAAGAACACCACTGTCGGAGCACCTTTGACACGCTGTTGTAGGCGGTGGAGTTGGAAAAAGGCATCGATAACACGGACATCCATTGTAATTATAAACCGCAAGCTACAAATCAGTTAAAAAAATATACAGATGCAGTTATATATACAAACATAAAACAAGTATCAATATTTCAAATATTATGTACTTTGTACCTGTCCTTCCAAACCGAGTGCAGCACCTGATACAAGCGGCTGCACAAATAATCATTGCACATTAACATTAAATATTTTTCAAATAATGTGACTTTGAATGTATTGAACCTTGAAAGTACACACCTTTCCCAGTAAAACACAGCAATCACTGATCAAATATCGGCTGGGAGCATTATCGGTGGCGTCTATTACAATGTCGTATCTAAAAGATTAACGGTTATGGAATTCATTAAAGAGTTACGCGATAAAAGATTAATAAAAGGTGAAAGTAATATTAAAGATTTTTTTTTAATCGGAACGTTAAAGAACTTAAACACAAATATATTGCATTTTGTTAGCTCCGTGTAAGAAGGATACTTACTTGCTGACAATCTCTAAAGCATTTGATGTGCGTAAAGCCTCTTTGTGTTCCACTATTTCAATCGTGGAATTAATTCTGATACATAAATTTACAATACATGCAAAACATTAATAACTAGCCTCACACAGCCTATATTCTTGGCTATATTTAACAAGAAATGAAAATAATAAAAAAAATGAATAAACTGCGGTTTTGGTCCTTGTGGTTTGTCCAAATCTGCGATTTTAGTCCAGTAGTTTCAAATTTGTGATTTTCATCCCTGTGGTTTCATTTCACTTGCAATTAAACCCAATCCCACTAACCCCGTTAAGTCTGGTCGTTAGACCATCAACGTGACCTTCAAATTAGGGGTAGTTTTGTCCTTTTTTCCCCCTAAATACACCCCAGCCCCTCACGTGAGGGTTCTTGCCAATTAGGACGAGGGTTTATTTGGGTTGAAAAAAGACAAAACTGCCCCTCACGTGAGGGGCACGCTGACGGGTTTTACGACCAGACTTAACAGGGTTAGTGGGATCGAGTTTAATTGCAAGTGAAATGAAACTACAGGGACGAAAATCGCAAATTTGAAACCATTTGACTAAAACCGCATATTTGGACAAACCACAAGGACGAAAACCGCAAAGAAAGAAAGAACATACAAACGGCAGGTTGCAGCAGCAGATTCTACTTTAGACCGACCTATGTATGCTTCACCATGAATAATCTGAAATACTTTAACAAATTTAGTAAAGTGACATCATGTTTGGTAGCACAATACAAAGAACACGCGTCTAAAAGACGATGTACACCACTAATAAGGAACAATGGTACTAACAAATGTAATGGAGAAAGTAGTATTAACATACCTGCCTGTGCAGATTATTTAGCTCAACAACATCATGATCCACCATACCAAGCCTACCTGTCAAGATTTAACTAAATTATTAATCTAACTATCCAATAGCCTAAATTGTTTTTATTTCCACACATATATCCGTTGTCATTGGTATCAATAAACTCTATAGATTGAAATCAATTAAAAATAAAAACAGATATCTCACCTACACCACAGGCTGCTAGATATAACAGAGCAGGTGATCCCAAACCACCAGCTCCAATTACTAAAATCGACGATTTTATGAGATTCGACTGTCCTGCAAACAAATTATACATAAGTTTATAAGGTGATGTCGGTGCCACAATCCAATTTTTGTATATTTTATTAGTTTTTTTGTTTCAAATATATTAACTTGATGTGATTATTTTGTAGGTTTAGTTTCTGTATTGTTACAAACTTAAACCAATACCGACTAAATTTGTGTCAACTCGCCGCCGCAACGCCGAGCTTACCGAGCGAATAAAGGTGGTTTTAAATATGTTTTTTTCTTTAACATTAGGCTATACGCGCGTGTGTCACTACTATTCTAGGTTTTTACTAATTTACCCTTTTAAGTTTAGTTTTAGTACCATAATGAGCCTAACCAATACCGACCAAATTTGTATTGCCTTGATCATAAGTTATAGTACATGTGTCATATTGTTTTGGGCGTTTACAAATTCATTTTTTTATTTAATGCCAGTCCCATAACGAACCTAACCGATACCCAACTGAATTCATGTTGCTCTGATCATATGTTGCACACGTGTCATACTTTTTTGGGCATTTACAAATTTATTTTTTTGATTTAGTGTTGATACCGAACTACCGTTACAAACCTAACCGATACCGACCAAATTCGTGTCGACTCGCCGCCGCAACGCCCAAGTTTAACCAACCGAATAACCGTTCTTTAAAATGTTTTTTATTATTACAGGCTATACGAGTGCCACTACTTCTATCTGGGTTTACTAATTTATTTTTGGGCTTACTGCCAATACCGTAACAAACCTAACCGATTTCAACCGAATTCGTATTGCTTTAATCATGAGCAATGAGTCGACACTGTTTTGGGCTTCTAGAGAATTATTTTAACTGTTTGGTATTGGTGCCGTTACAAACTTAACTGATACCAACCAAATTCGCGTCTCGGTAGTTTCGTTACCTAGTTAATGTGAATATGATGAACTTTAACAATAAAACCACATAAGTAAACGCATAAATCCAATGATTTTACACACTGCTATAACTAGGCTTGTAAACGAACCAAACATCCGGTAAACCGTTCGGCGGGAATTTCATATATGTTCATTTATTTAATAAACGAACAAACATGAACAAGTATTTGTGTTCGTTTAATTAAACAAACGAACAAGAACGCATGTTTTGCTCGTTCATTTATTTTCATTTATGTCCGCTTATTTATGTTCGTTTACATATTAATAAAAAATAATTAAATAGTATCTTAAAGAGTCATCTAATTAATGACTTAATGGTTTTATATCTGTTCATTTATGTTCATTTAAGCGTGTTTATATATGTTCGTTTATGTTTGTTTGTGTTTATTTACATTTGTTCATATATGTTCATTTATGTTTGTTTATTTTTGTTTAGTTATGTTCGTGAATTGTTCGTTTATAATTTAAACAAATGAACATAAACAAACATGCCCATTCTTTAAATAAACAAAAACGAACACAAAATATGTTTTCGATAAGTGTTCGTGTTCGTTTAAAGTTAAACAAACAAACACGAACTCCTATAACCTATGCAGTCAATATCGCCGATATATCAGTTATCTATCCCTTGGTAAAACATCGGTCTTAATATCGGTACTAATAATATCAGCGTATTGATATTGACCGAAACTGGATCGATATTTGACCAATATATACGATATTAGTGTTTTAAGTCTTAATCAGTTAGTACTTGCTAAGACCGTTAGTGTTTTGCAAATTTCAGAAGGTTAATTTGTTAAGAGTAGGACGGAGTATGTACTGAATTATCCGATAGCTTTCCGCATTAACTTCTTAGCCTATAACGACAATATAATATAAATTGTGAACCACAATATATATAAGCAAACCTTGAACACCAAAGGACGGTAGTAACAGCTGACGGCTGTATCTATAAATATTATCCGGAGTCAAACCATGACCTCCGTTAACACTAACGGCAGCAGATGAAGATTCATCATCTTCTTTATTATTATTTTCCGATTTTGATTGTATTTGTTTAAGCTGAGCTTCGATGGCGGATATTCGAGCCTCGATGTCTCGTTTGGAGTGCTTTAACGACTCCAGTTCACGGAGTAATACGTCACCAGCAGCAGCAATTTCTCCGTTGGATTCCATTTGGTTGAGTTTGATTATGAGTGTGAGAGAATTTGGGGGTTTTGGCGGCAGAGTTGAATAATATTAATAATATGATGATGATAAACTCATAAACCCTAATTTAGAAAAGTTATAATTTATTTTTTTAACTATATTTTTTAATAATATCGTCTCTTGGCGCCTTTTGCTAAAATGCATGAACCGTGTCTTTCCGGTTTTTGTAACGCTGTTTAACCAACCGAACTCTCGGTGATAAGGTGCACAAATTGGGTTTTTTCACTCGGAACTGGATAGAAACCGGTTCTAGGTATGGTCAATAAAAGTCAAAATCAGGTCGGATATAGTCAGGTACTTGACCGGCTTTTATTCGGGTTTCAGGTAGGATCCGGTTTTGACCGGGTATTTTCGGTTCCAGTTCCAGGTACGGCTCCAGGGAGAAATCTAATACCGGGTTGGGTACAGGTAGAAACCAGTTCCGGGTCGGGTCCGAAACTAGGTATTTTGTGCACTCTTATCGGGATTTGTTATAGCGGACGGAGTGACAGTGGGGGGCGGAATCAGTGACGGATCCAGTATGTTTTTCCCATGGATTGGAGCATGTTTGGGTTTGGGTTTGGGTTTGGGTTTGGAAAATTTTTATTGGCTTATTGGTGTTTTAAAAGACTCAATAAGTTAAAATGTGTTTTACAATCATAAAAATCTTTTTTATTTTAACTTTTTGAAAAGCGTTAAAAAACAGTTTTTTAAAAGCCCTAAATCCTGTTTTTTCAAAAAGGCTTTTTGAATAAGCTAATAAATATTTTTTAAACTAAATCCCAAATATGTTCTTGATCTTAAAGATGTATTTTCTTTGTTATCATTTTGTTTTAAATATTGTTTTGGCTTCCGTGCAAATACTATAACGAACCAATTGAATTCGTGCCTCTTTGATAATAAGTTGTATGTGTGCCGATACTATTATTGGCGTTACATATTTACTTTTTGAATTTAGTGCGAGGTCATAACTCATAACAAGCTTAACATATATCAATTAAACTCATGTCACCACAACGCGGCGAGTTTTACCAGTTTTACCTAGTCTATATCAAGTAAAAGATCAAACTCATCATCATCACTGCCTATAACAATTTATATTGTATGCCTTTTAGCAAAAATTAGAATATTTTCTAATCTTTGAAAAAAAAAATAAGGTATTGCCATTTGAAGGGATAAATGATATGATATATCATATATATGAATAATATGCTCATTTTTTTCAGTGTGAAGTTGTGAACATAAAGATGTGACTGCTACGTGTGACCAAATAGGGTTATACACATGGTTTAACAAAGGTGACGTGTCAACTGCCCACTACTCTTCATGATATGCGCAGCCTTTGAAGCTTCCATAAATAATAGTCCGACCACCGTACGTTGTTATCTCACTTCTCCGGCATGGGACGTCGCCACCTTCTCTACCTTCTCTACACCTCCTCGGTTCGGCCGCCGGCTGCCACGCCTTACTTGGTGGCGCCACCTCCGCGCTCTCTTTTTCGTAAGGTAATTCCATCATCATATTATGATCTAGTCAGTCGTCTTCGAGGTTTCTAGTGCCCCATGACGATAATAAGAAATGAGAAATGAGCCTTATATAAATTTACTAGTTTGAGATCCGTGTATAACACGGCTAGTTCTTTAATATTTAATAATAAATAATCACTATACAATAAATAATAAACCCGCTAAACACTATTAATACAGCCGTTGTATAATAGTCTTTAAAACAATTTTAAAGTAACACCGCAATTTTTTGAATAAAAATAGGAAGTAAATATTCAATTAACAAATTTTGAAACATAAATTTTAAAAATTGTAACTATTATTTTACTATTATAAATTTGTTAAAGAATGTGAGGTTTAACTTGAGAGCTACAAGTGATAAAACTTGTAGTTTTTTATCAATTACTTGTAGTTTTTTATTAGAAGGTAGAGACAGAGATTTTATTTCTAACTTTTTTTTTATCTAATTACACATAAACTATAGACTAATTGCTAAATTACTATATGACTTTTCTTTTGATATTTTTTTACCTGATTTTGTGGTTTAACATTTTATTATTAGGTTTGTTATATATAAGAAAAAATATTTTAAAAAATTTGTGTCCCAAACTAAAGCGGTGTCCAAAACCACTTCGCCACTGTTGGTGAAGCTTGGATATATAAACCTTGTGCTTTAACAGTGGCGGAGCTTGAATATATAGTCAAGGGGCCAGACTCAAAATAATTATGAACGAGAGGTGTTGAGCTTAAAATTTTGTTTTCAAATACAAAACAAGTAAATTTACACCATGTATCAAATTTTCGATCGAAAAATTATAAATTTACACAAGCAAAAAAAACTAAGGGGTGGGCCCATCCGGCCCTAACTAAGTTGTGCGACGCCCATGCGCACCAAGCCTAGGTTTGGATCTTTGAATAGACTTTTAAAGGCGCTATAGAAACAAAATACAATTAAGTCAACAATATGAAGTTATGAGCACATGTATTTTGGATGACAAACTCGTGTCAACCCGATTCTATTAAACTTAAAAGTTCATCACACATAGATAATAATAATAATTGCATGACAAAATCGAATCGTGTCAACCCGTTTATATTAAACTCAAAATTCGACACACGCAAATAGTTACGTGATATGTGTTTTTAAAATAAATCTAAAGTTATTTAACTTTAAATAATAAATAAAACAAGTTAATCTAATCATAACTTTTTATCTTATATTCTTGGATCTTTAATTATTATTCTACGTTTAGCTCTCTTTGATTAAAACGAGTGTAGTTTTTGTAAACATTCTATTATTATTAATCTTAATCATGTACAAAGTTCATAATTTGGTAATACAGTGTTGTTTTATGCTAGTATTGAAATTACAAGCTAATGAGATGTATTGAATATGATGTAAGGGATACAGCCATGAAACAAGCCACGAAAACCATGTCGACGAGTCGATAAATCACGAGAGAGCACCCTCAACTTTAGAAGAATTCAGAAAGCTGGAAGAAAAGGCGAATGAAGGAGTCGCTAGCCAGGCGGTGGATAAGGCGGAAGATGGTTTCATGGAATCAGCAACGGGCAAAGGCGACGTCAAGTCCGTCAAAGAGAGTTTCAAGAAGGGTTCCGACGACGGTGATGGTGGTAAGACCGGAGATTTTAAAAGGAGATTTTAAAAACACAAAATGAATAACTTGAATAACTTTTATTTTATTTATTTTTTTGTCATGTATGAAGCTTGATAAAGCTTGATAGTACTTTATGGAAATAGGAATGTAAATGTATATTATAATAATTATTATACTTTGGTTTGTGATTTTGTATCTGGACATTGCATGTGTGTACATGATTAAGTGTTTTTAGTTTTAAAATTTGGAGGGTGTCAAAGCTATAATTTTAAGTTGTTTTTTTACTACAAATATAAGGTAGAGTTGGTTGCAACGAAAATAAAAGATTATGGGTTGAAATCGTAAAATTTAAACCGTAAAGTTCAAAATAGCAATTTCGAACAAACCAATGTACAATATTCGCAATTTATTCTTTGCAGTTTATCATATATAAATTGTCACTAGTAAGAAATCAAATCACTAAAAACATGAACTTAAAGGCATTGATGATAAAGTAGATCATCAAAAGGTTGGTTCATGTAGTAACATGAACTCAAAGCCATTGATGATAAAGTAGATTATTAAAAGATTGATGATAAAGTAGATCATTAAAAGGTTATGTGGTACCATAGGACACATGTACTTTTATTTTCTTTGTATTGTACTTTTTCTAGTTAGTTGTTAGATCATATGTCAAATCAACGATTAAGGAATTACGTGACAACTTGTGTACAAAGGACACGTGTGGTGGCTCGGGTTATTAAACCTCTTCCAAGTCTTAACTAAATAATTTAATTGTTGTTTATTTAAATATTAGTTTCTAAAATGACAAAATTAATTTAAAATGAAAACTTAATGGAACTAATGAAACTCTCACAATGACAAAGACGAACCGTCTAGCTAGGGTACCCTAATGAAAATTAACAAGACTCGGGTAACAACGGACACATAAAACAGGGTTCTATAGATATACTATCTAAACACAACTAAGGGCAACTAGATTTCCATGGTAGTATCACTAAAAGCCCCTAAAACAACTAGAAAGTAGTAGATGATTATGATGGAATTCCTAAGTACCCTAATGATAAATTACTTAGTCTCAATATCACAAACTCCTTTAAGGCTTCGTAATCCTAACAAACCTAGGGAACAAGGGGCAATTCAATTTTAATTATGATATATAACTCGCTTTACAAATTAACCTAATCAAAACTAGACAACCGATCAAGGTAAAAAGGCGGTCAACTAAATTATCAAGGCCAACAAGATAAACCGACTGCTAATGTCTTAGTCTGACTAAAAGGAGATGAACCACTAGGATAAACATAACTATACAATGAATCATATGGCTAACTATGACCATAAACCGAAATCACAAAGTTAACGGTTTAACACACAACCCTAAGAGACACGAAACAAATTCATGCAAAACAATATCACACGAGTCATCAATTCACATACAATCACAATAACATTCACAAAATAAAATCACAAAAATATAATATTGACAATAAAAATTCAATCATATGCTCATTAATCAACCCGAAACACTCGTGAATCAATCATTGTTCAACAAAATACAGTAGATAGTTCAATTGATTTAGCTACTTATAATCATAAACGAAACACAGTTAATTCCAATAGCAAAACTCGCGATAACAGTTATGCGACTCGTTTAACGTTCCAAACCTTCAATCTCTTGCCCACACAATTATTTTGTGTCAACAGCCTCTCATAAACTCTCTTTCGATGCCTCCAAACCTTGAACAGCAGCCGTCCCAATAAAACTGCTGCTGCCATCAAAATAATATTATTGTCAAACCCTTAACCTCATTTAGAACCATTTGGCATTGTCTTTATATAATAAAAAATTATTTTTTCTTTGATTTGCCGTGCGTCCAAAGGCCCACCTAAATCTCTATTCTTTTTTTTCTTGCATGTGTGCACATTTATTCTTGAGATGATATTTATTACCTTAAAAAGAAGAATAAAATACAAATTTTGTCCTTTAAACTATATGATTTACGGATCAGGTCTTCTAAATTGTTTATTTTCAAACGACGTTCTTTATATGCTATGTTTATTTGATTTTCGTCATTTAAGCTAACATCTCATTCATTCGATAAGTTGATGCACGTGAGTAACATGTTAGGGCTTTCTGGTCTTTTAACATGTCAATTCTCCCTCCCTCCCTCCCTCTCTCTCTCTCTCTCTCAGACCACGATAAAACACCAGATCAATCATACCCAAATGTCTTTAACATGTTTGCATATTACTCACGTGCATCAACTTAACGGAGTAATTGGATGACAGTTAGCCTAAAAAACGAAAATTAAATAAACATAGCATGTAAAGAACACCGCCTGAAAGTAAACATTTTAAATGACCCGATCCGTAAATCATGTATGTTTAAAAGACAAAATTTGTATTTCGTCTAAAAGGAGTATTACAAATAATAAAGTTAATTACAATGTGAGTTACAATTCCAAGGAGTTATTCTTGATATTTATTTTCTTACTATTATTAATTTTCTTTTATCTTCTATCTATTATATTTAACACAATTAAAATAAAAATAAAAATAATACAAATAATAGCATATATAAACATCATGAGACTTGATTACTTAATTATTTTAGCTCGCTGTTTTTTGAAACCTATAAATAAAAATATGAAACTAAAACAAGTAGAATATACTAAAAACCATTAAAAGTGTAATAAATAAGTAACCCTAAGGCTCTGTACTATTAACGTTAAACTTATGTCTTATGTTTCGATATATATGATAGTGACACTGACACGTCACCCTTCCGAGGTGGGGTGCTACAAGTATTTCCTACTCTAATAATAACTTAAAACTGAATTTATAACACAACATATTAACAAAGAACATACCTTAGCAAGCCTAGTATACCAGATATAGTGCACCAATGGGATGTGTATCCTTTTACTGTGATACATAATTATGTTACATAACTAGTTTTTTCATATGAGACAGGCGTTGGTAAATCCGAGCTTTATGACGGTGAGTCGATGTGGATTCGATCGGTATCGGTTACGTTCGTGACGGTATAGGCATTGTTATTAAATTTGAGCGTTAACACCCAAAAACTTAATTTGTCAAATTAACATATAAAAAGATTGTCATATAAAGAAACAAAGTATTTAAATGATGTTTATTTGGTCTGCAAACCCGTGCAGTGGTAAAATCCAAACGTTAGCAGTTAGGCATTGAGGCGGTAACTCGACATGAATTCGGCCGGTTTCGATTACGTTTGTTATGGAACCGGAGCTTAAAAACAAAAAAAAAGACAAAAATGAGGTGGATCAATGGCCAATTTGGGAGGGGGGTCGGTAAACTTATGTATTGGTAAAATCCGAGCGTTAAGGCGACGAGTCTATGCGAATTCCGTTGGCTTCGTTATGGTACTGGAACTTAAACAAAAATTGACGTTTGGCTGGTTTCAATTACGTTTGTTATGGTAACTTAACTAAATAAAACAAAAACTAAAGAAAGGCCAAATTTCACGAACTAATATAGTGCCACCAATTGGTCTGACAGGGCATTGTGACACCAAAGCTCTTATTTATATATCGTAGTAGTAGTAATAATAATAATATATTTAAATGAACATACAACAAAGATATAAAAACTTAAAAGATATCATAAATTCAACAAGAACTCTTGTGATTTTTGCTCATAATAAAACCTACTAGTAGAATTAGTACAAGCAGATGCATCAGCAGAATACAACATTATTCCATTGATATCAAATCCATTTTCCACCAAAATTCGTAACGCGTCAAAAAATGCGTCTCCCTGAATGCCTCTACCGTCGATTTCATAGCTCGGTAACACCTTCACGTTGTCAAACTGCGTCGTCCTTAGTCGAAAATCCTCTATGTAAGCTTTCGTTGTTCGTACTTTATCCGTATAAAATTGATGATTAACGTAATCGATCACATTGCCATACGTGTTAAATAGTTGTACATAAGGTATAGTTGTTAACCGGTATGGTGCAATCGTTGCGACGGTTATTACACTTTGGTTTTTTAAGTAAGTGATGAGTTCGCCGACGCAATAACTAAAACTCTCGTTATGTTTAGGGAAATTCTCGTAGTCGATATCAATTCCGTCTAGGTGATATGTTTCGATTATTTTTTTGGGCGAAGTGAACGCGTTTGAGACCCATAAGTCGTTGTTTTTCGGGTTGTACCAACGGAGTGTGGTGGACCCGAGACTCCAACCCGAGAGGCTTGCTAGTGCTTTTACATTAGGGTGTTTTGATTTTATTGCTGTGACTGAGTCCGCGGTTAAGCCCGAGGACCAGTACGGCTTGAAAATGCCGTTTTGGGGGGTTCCAACGTCGTCGGCGTCTATAGCGAAACTGAGAATAAAGTGAAAATCGACGCCGTCTTCGATTGGAACCTCGTCGAAAGTAACCGGTTTTCCGGTTGCGTCGATGTATTCCATCATCACCTTTCCATCTACAAGAAAAATGCATATCATAGTATCACACTAGTTATGTAAACAGTTTTTGTGCCGCCACATGAAGATAAAACGCTTAAGTCGTTGTGCCGCCACTAGAGCATAACTCTCTGGCATAACACACGGTGGGACGAACATCCTGGTGGTCTCGGGATTTGACCTGACAGTCTTGCACAAGGCCTAGCTCAGCTCCATACTGCCATAAGCAGTGGCGAAGCTTGGACGAGTTCGTGTGTGTGTGGGAGGGGGGACTCAAAATGTAAAAAAACCATAAACGAGGGGAGCCGGGCCCAAATTTTGGGCAAAAAACGGGTAAATTTACACTACGTATACAAAATTTTCGGGCGAAAAATGGTCAATTTACACTACTGCGAAAAAAAGGGGGCTGGGGCTACCAGGGCCCTAAAGAAGCTTCGCCCATGGCCATAAGCCCATAATCCATCAAAAGTAACACAAGTGATGATCGAATTTTGGTCTCCACTGACGAATCTAACCTTCTACCACTACGCCACACGGGATGGATTGTATCACAAAATAATAGATACATGTGTTTATGTTATTTCAATTTTCTAAATTTGTTTTGAATTATGATGATTGATTTATGATGGAAGAAAACAATAATCACTAAATAGTAACAATGTTTATAGTTGCTATATTTTGGACACTTTAAATTTTTATTTATTGTGAACAAGTTCACAACAATATTGAAACTATTAAACTCAATTAGAAGAAAGTTAGAGGTGTATTTGTGAAAACATGTAACTTATTGTTATGGATGAGCTCGATACTGGTACATGTATGGAAAATACCGGTATCGAAAATCCTCAAATATGGATACCGGTACCGGAAATATTTGTTACGATATCAGTTCGGTACCAGTACTGAAGGCAAAAATTTGGAAAGATACCGGTACTATTTGCTTATCACTATAACTTACCACAAAGTTGTAAAGAGAGTACGATAGCGATGACGTAAACGGAAAACCCGCGAACAACCATAGCCATTTTATGTTCTATCAATACTAATGAAAGATGGTTGATGGGATAATATGTAACATTAATCACCAAATACTTATATATGAAAATTAGATTATTACAATGAAAGTTTTTTTGACAATCACAAAGAATTAAAAAACTGTATTTATTGTCTAAGTTAAAAGCCTAGTTGTGACAAAATCATAGAGTTTAAACTTTGGATACATCATGTTTCAAGAGAAACAATTTTAAGTTTTTAACCATTATGAATGGACTGTTTAACTTATGATAGATACAGTTTTATGAATCAAACAAGTATTTTAATTTCAAGATTTTGTAACTTATTAAAATAGTAATAATATCATTACTTGCAATGAATCTGTTGGACGGCAAAGAGGAATCCAAGTGATGTTTTGGTTACATTTTTTTTAACTTGATAAAAAATATTAGATTTTAGAATGATGCATCATACATTTTTATATACATAAACAATAACATATTCATAAATTTTAATGTAGACTTTATGGTAAAATGAGATAAGAGGACTAATGTGTAATAGTAAGTCTTGTGTAAATAAATGTTTTACTAATAAACCTAGAGTTTTTTGAGTTAATTTTTCTTTTAGTTTAGGTCTAATATGGATTTGTATTGGTTAAGGATTAAAGTGATATAAATAGAAGTTATTTGTAATCAAGTTAATTATCACCGTCAACAATACACACAAGTTTAGACTCAGTTTTAATGCATATTATTTTTTTGGAAAATTAGTTTTAAATAATCACAATTATGCCTTATTGGCAAATAATAGTTTGGTGGTGGTCTCAACTAAAGGTGTATTTGTTTACAACGGTCCTTGACTAACAGAACCCTAACACCGTTACTTGCATATCACTGGAAAAACGTTTTTGGCAAAAAAAAACACATTTTTTGTCGGAAAATTATAATCGTTTCAACCGAAACCTCATTGTAACCTTAGATCGGACCTTTATGAATATTTTTCTAGTAAAAGTCTTAGTTATTGAGGTCGTCGAAACCATAAAACCAACGTCAGAGTCACTTGGTGGTGTTCAAGTGGTGGCGGCAATTGGTTAGTGTTGACTCAGTTGGTTGTGGTGGTGTTCAAGTTGAGTTTTCCAACGAAAAATGCAAGTTTTCCAACAAAATCGTTTTTCTGGAGATTTGCAACTAAAGGTGTTAGGGTTCTGTTAGTCGCGAACTGTTGTAAACAAATACACCTTTAGTTGGGACCACCATCGGCCAAGTGTTAAATTGAAATATTTGCCAATAAGACATAATTGAGATTATTTAAAACCAATATAGGGTGGTGGGTATTGGCTCGATACGACCTTAAAACGTTACATGATCGATTCGAAAACCCTACTAAAAACAGTTTTCTTGAAAAGACGTATTAATCAAAACATATCATTAATTGTTCTAGCTTTTCAATCACCAGCATTATCTCACAATAATATAATTGTGACGATATATAAAAGTTTTAATGTGACCCTAAATATGATTAGGGTGTAACAATGTTGCAATCTACACCAATTACAAATCTATAATAAAAGACAAAATTAATAAAAGAATGAACAAATAGTATAACTATTAATGTATAAATTGTTTGTTGAGTTGATGCTTCACATAACCAATATATTAATTAGTGTTGGAGGTTTCTTGCATCCATTACTTCCTTCAGTTTTGTGACAAGTAACTCTTGATCCTCCAAATTAAGACTTCTTAATATCTATTGCATAAAACATAATTGGTATATTAATATTAAGTTAACAATAAAATCCATTAGACGGGTGAGTAGGGCTGTAAACGAACCGAACGAACATGAATAAGGCCTTTTTCGTGTTCACGAACGTACGAGATTTTATGCTCATGTTTGTTCATTAAGGAAATAAATGTGTTCATTAATGATTCACGAACACAAATAAAATTGGCAGAGCCTAGAGATTGAGACTCATGTATTCATCAATGTGAATAATGAAAGACTGTAAATGAATTGAACGAACACGAACAAGGGCATGTTCGGGTTCGTTCATTTAACTTTAAACAAACACGAACACTTAATTGAACAAATATTTATTTATTGCTCATGTTCGTTTATTTAAAAAAAGGAAAATTGGTTTTTATTGATCCCAACTATTTTATTTTTGCCGGCGTTGGTCCCAACTATCATTTTGGCTGGCAACGGTCCCAACTTTCACATACGTTGAATCCACCAGTCCGCGACTAACGGAGTACTAACTCCGTTAGGTAAAATCTGATGTGTCGTCCTAGTTGTCAAAGCCTGATGGCATGGGCATCCTACGTGAACCGGCTGTGTATTATAACCAACGTTTTATACTTAAACATTATACAAACATAAATTCCCAGATTATACAACCCTATATCCCCAAATTCTCGACTAACGGAATTTATGTTTGTATAATGTTTAAGTATAAAACGTTGGTTATAATACACAGGCGGTCCACGTAGGATGCCCATGTCATCAGGCTTTTAACAACTAGGACGACACATCAGATTTTACCTAACGGAGTTAGTACTCCGTTAGTCGCGGACTGGTGGATTCAACGTATGTGAAAGTTGGGACCGTTGCCAGCCAAAATGATAGTTGGGACCAGCGCCGACAAAAATAAAATAGTTGGGACCAATAAAAACCAATTTTCCTTAAAAAAATGAACATTTGTGTTTGTTTATGTTCTTTTGTTTAAAATCTAAACGAACATAGCTGAACAAAGATAAGAGGATTTAAATGAACATATATGAACAAATGTAAATGAACACAAACAAACATAAACGAACATAAATGAAAACATTTAAATGAACACATTAACGAATATAAAACTTTTAAGTAGATGACTTATGCAGATAATATTTAATTATTTTCCAGATAAATAAACAGACATAAACAAACGTTCATGAGCATAAATGAACGAACGAAACATGTGTTCATGTTCGTTCGTTTAATAAATAAACGAACATAAACGAACTTCCCGTTGAATGGTTCACGAACAATTCACCAAACGTTCAGTTCATTTACAGTCATACAGGTCAGTATTATTATTAAAAATCACATATCACGTACGCGAGGCTCAAGTATTTACATTGCGCCTCACATAGTCACATTGTTGGAGTGATGGCTCGCATAAGGCGCGCTTTTTTAAATAAGGGGTCGGTCAGGATAGTTGGTATTAATTTTTAAAAATGGTTAACATCAACACTTATGTCTTAATTCATTGCAAGTGGTTAGTGTTAGTGTTTGATATGATTATATATAAAAGTTAATTAATTTTGATAATATGATTTCGTACGTTTTATGCATAAAAAAATCATTTTTGTGTTTCCGTCTGTTAAACAGATTATGCATGACAATTTCAACATGTTTGACCCGTTTCTTGTATCGCTATTTCTTTGTTTTTGAAACTTCAGAAATATTACATATTCAAACGGTAGTATTTTTAACTTTAACCCCCCCCCCCCCACCCCCCCAAAAAAAACACAACTTAGAAATTAAAATCATATAATTTTTTTTCTATTGAAATAACTAAGCGGAATTCGCAAATGAAAATATTAAATGAGCAATTCAAGTAGTATCTTACACACGGAAAATAACATACCTGTTCGAAAAGAATCTCAACCGGATAATATTGTGGAATAACAAAAGACTGATGGTAGATGTAAGCAAAAACAGCCATAACCATCTGCAAGCATTATTTAAAAAAAAAAAAAAACGAGTTATGCATTTTATATATTTTTATTTCAACTCGTTTGAAATAAAATATGATCGAAATCAACTCACTAGTAACTACATTACCTGACAGTCCATTCGGTCGGTAAATCCACCATGTCCTGGAATACTGCCACCAAAATCCTTAAAAAAAATAACAGCATATTAATACAAAAAAATGATTTTTTTTAATTTAAACGATGAAAACCGACACACACCTTAATTTTAAAGGCTCGTTTGAACCCGCTTGCGAAAAAGCCTCCGAATGGTGCTATAACCGATGCAAATAAACCAAGGCATAAAGCATGCCACTGCACTGGTAAAACTGTTATTTCTTTCCATGGTAGCTGCATGCATATGCAATGTTTTAATAAAAGTTACCATATTATTTGCATCTAGTTGTTATTTTATTATTATTATTTATTATTTATTTTTTAAAATATGAGGGATTTAACACATACCACTTGAGATATATAATAATAATAATATAATAATATTAAAACAAGTTACCATATTATTTGCATCTAGTTGTTATTTTATTATTATTATTATTATTATTATTATTATGAGGGATTTAACACATACCACTTGAGATATCTCTTTGGGTAACTCAAATATTTCTGGCTTAAAATATGGGCCTGGATCACATTCAAGCCAACCTGTTGAAAAATCCTGCATAGCAGCCTCATAATAAGATACTGTAATTTAGGTGGCAAAATGGGCCGGGCCAGGTCAAGTTGACCCGCAAACTTTTTGTTCAATGTTTTTTTAAACTTTTTTATCAGCAATTAGTTTGTCAAATATGCAGGGCCGGGTGGTTGACGGCCCCCAGCCCGACAGCCCCTGAACTTTTTATAAAATATTAATTGTTTATTTTTATGAAAAAAATATGTTCTTAATGTTTAAGCCCAATTACTCAACTCATATAAGGCCCAGTTTTTTTCCACCTTCGGCCCAAAAAATTATAACGATTCTTGGAGACGGCCCTGCAAATATGATTTATAAAAACTAAACTATTTCAGTAAAAAATCCATCTATGAACAACCTACTGTAATATAGGTGACAAAATGGGCCGGGCGAGGTCGAGTTGACCCGAAAACTTTTTGTTAAATATTTTTTAAACTTTTTTTTATCAGCAGTTAGTCTGTCAAATATGCAGGGCCCCTGGCCCGACACCCCCCAAATTTTTTTATTGAAATATTTATTATATATATATATATCTATGAAAGAAAATATATTTGTTTAAGCCCAATTTCTCAGCTTATATGAGGCCCAAAAAATTTTCGCCTTCGGCCCAAAAAATTTTAACGATTTTTGGAGACGGCCCTGCAAATATTGTTTACAAAAACTAAAGTATTTCAGTAAAAAACTATCTATGAACAGCCTATTTGTCCCGTTTAACTTGTTTGACCGTTGTGCGATAAAAACATAACACGAAGTATATAAACTTACTCTTCTTGGGCATGTCATCCACTGGTAATGACCCAAAACATTTGCAAGCTACATAAAAAATTTATATTAAATCTTTAGAATAACAAAGTAATAACTTCTGATCTTAAAAATAATGAACTTGACTTTTAAGTTGAAATATAATCTTACAAAAAATGCTGCAATAACTGTCGTAACGGACGCTCCTATAAAGCCTTCCCATGTTTTCCTAGGAGAAATCTTGATAAGAGGTGTCCTCCCAAAGAAAAATCCAAAGAAATACGCGGCTACATCGTTAGTTGAAATAAGCGATGCCGGGAGGAGAAACCTGCATGAACATTCAATATATATATAAACATGCAAATAAAAATTTGGAAAAAAATAAGATAAAAAACATAAGTCATAAACCAGCTGAGGGAATTTTCATATGGCAAATTTTAATGGAACGAGAAAAACGGAGAAATTTTTTGGTATTTTTACTTTTTAAGTTTTTGATTTATATTTCGAGTTATAATTTTTTAATTATTTTTTTTATTATGTTAACGAGGGGTTTCTGAAATCTCAACCCATTTTGACCCATTTCAAAACACCTCATTAAAAAATTCAAAAAAAATAATAAAAAAATCACAACTTGAAATATTAATCAAAAACTAAAAAAAGTAAAAGTACTAAAAAGTTTACTCCGTTTTTTTCGTTCCATATTAAAAAAAAAACTCGAGAAATGTCAACCCGTTTTGATCCGTTTCAGTCATTTTCTTTTTTTAGTTTGACCAATTCTGAGCCATTATATACATTTTAATACAACCCAACGGGTCACATTTTGCCAGCCCTAGTTTTAGGTAACATACTTTATTATTATTATTATTATTATTATTATTATTATTATTATTATTATCATCACCATGATCTATAAATATAAGAAATGTAATGAACTTAAAAAAAAAGATTACTGAAGGTAATATTGTTAATTAATTGGTTTCTATAGGCCAAATCATCGCTACATCAGAAAGAAAAGTCAACATGGTCAAAGTTACTAGCGCATCGCCTGCCAACTCTCACTTTGACAACGTACCCGGGTCAGATTCCCTTAAATCATTTTACTTGAAAAGTTCACTAGTAAATATTTGTAATTTGTATGGTTATTAACAAAGTTTCTTACCTATAATATAAATCTGCATAAAAATATTTTACCTTTAAAAACAATATTAAATATATAAATTTGAATAAATTGATGAATCATATTTACCAGAATAACCCTTCAAAGATATTGGCAGCAGTGAAGGAAGACTGTGTAAATACTACTATCAAAATCATGTGAGTCCATGCATACTGACTAAACTGATACTTGTACATTTTTTTCTTTAGTGTCAGAATGAACCACATGAACCCTGTAATGAATAGACAATATCATATTAGCGTATAAAAACACTTTGAGACCGATGTATTCATCAATGTGAATAATGAAAGCCTGTAAACGAATCGAACGAACAAGAACAGTTAATCGAATAAATATTTATGTTCATGTTCGTTTATTTAAACAATGAACTTTGTGTTCGTTTATATACGTTTGTTTAAAATCTAAATGAACATATATGAACAAATGTAAATGAACACAAACGAACATAAATGAAAACACTTAAATGAACACAAATTAACAAATATAAAACCTTTAAGTAGATGACTTATCTAGACAATAATTAATTGTTTTCTATTAAAACAAATATAAAAAACAGACATAAACGAACATAAATAAATGAGTGTACATGTGTTCATGATCGTTCGTTTAATTAAACAAACACAATTTTTTTGTTCATGCTCGTTCCTTTATTAAATAAACGAACTGCCCGCCGAACCATTCACGAACAGTTCACCAAAGGCCCACACATGATGGCGGTCGGTTTCTCACTTATGTGCCATTTTTTTCTCTAATGAGATTGCTTGTAACTACATTATCAAACTAGTCCATGTATATATATATATACTTCAAAACATTGATAATTTAACAACAATACATAATAGAGGTGTAAACAATGAATATATTACTACTTGAAATGTACCTGCAATATATAAGAAATAACAGATAACCATTTGATACTTCATAAAACGCATTGCGAGCTTGTAGAAGAATTTATCAGGAGTTACAGCATGCATTAACTGTTGACCAAGCATGCGACCGTACACGAACAACATTGCGGTGAAGAAGAAGTGCCTGTGACACCACATTGCTATTTCATTATCCACGACAGCAAAAACTAAACACGACCCAACTTTACATTCACAACGTTTTTGGGATTGCTTATTTAAACAACTTATCGAAAAACGACTATTTCATTGTAAGGGTAAACTTGTAATTTTAGTATACCATGAATAATCAGTTTAGACTTTGAAATAGGTATTTTGGTTTTTATTAATCCCAACTATTATCTTTTGGTTGTTGTCAGTCCCATCTTTTAACATATTTGTTCCCAACAGTTCGCGACTAACAGAATCCTAGTGCGTTACTTGCAGAGTTGCAGGTCGCTGGAAAAACACTTTTGGTTGGAAAAGTCATTTTTTTTGCCGGAAAATTCAACAAGAACACAACCAGAACACCACCACCACCCCCAAGTGACTCACCACCAACCAACCACCACCGCTTGAGCACACACCAACCGATTCCGATGACGGTTCTAGAGTTCCGGCGACCTCAATAACTGGGGCTTTTACTAGAAAAAGGTTACTAAAGGTCCAATCCAAGGGTTACAAAGATGTTTGAGACGTAAATTTTGAGTTTTTAGGAAAAAATGTAAGTTTTCAGGGCAAAAACGTTTTTCAGGCGACCTGCAACTAACTACGTTGGAATTCTGTTAGTCGCAGACAATAAAAGGTGGGATCTTTATTTGCCAATTCGTTAGTTGGGACTGACAACGACCAAAAGATGATAGTTGCGATTAATAAAAACCAATGCTGCAATGCACATGTGAAATATTAAATTGTAAGCATAATATATATATATATACATACACACACACACATACACACATCGAAATAGAAGGCAAACGGGCAACAAGTTGCACTGCTAGATCCTTTTTTATTGCAGATAAACTTTTTAATAAGCAACGTAAAAGTTAAAACATCCCATTGAAGTGATTAAAACTCCATATGATAATCCAATATAGTTAGCATTGTTACCAGTTGAGAAGTCTGAATCCCGGAAGCTGCTTAGCTTCGTGGGCTCGTCTAAGCAAGTTAAATAGCTCGCTCGTCATTAATATTTGGATAACGACGATCATACCCCATAGATAAATATGACCCAAGTAGACAACCAACATGAAGCACAAAAGCATCCAAACGGACGAATATGTTCGAACCCACATCGATTTGTATTTGTTTTGGTCATTGAGGAGCAAATTATTGTCACTTAACTTCACTACATTTGGAAAAGCCTATATATATCATCCCAAAAGAAAACAAAGTAAATATATGCAAGTCATATAAGTGTATATGGTTTGGATATATTATTATGCATATTTATCATGAACAAACCTCAGTTGATTTTTTCCTATGCCGAGATCGGATAGTTGAAGGTGATCGAGGGCTTTGAAGACTTTTGTCCATTAATTTTACGTTCATTTTTGCTGAATGTTACTTTGATGCAGAAATCAAATGTTTGTGGCACCTTAAGAAGCATACAAGAAAAATGTTAAAAATGGAAATGAGCTTCTTGTTAAGGTTAAGTCTAGGGATGTATATAAGCAAGTTCAAGGCTTCAAACATATATACTGCATACTTTCATAAAGCAAGACAACAAGTAAATTATAAACACTATGGTTTATAAAATGAACTTTCATTAATGTGATGAAAATTATAACCCCCCCCCCCCCCCCGGCGGGGCGGGGATCCACATTCAACACATCCAATATGTGTTGGTGATATTTTAGTTAGGGCATTTTATATGGATACTCGTCTCTCTTGTCCATAGCCGATGCACTATAATGTAACTTATTGTACCTTGGTGTTACAAAACGAAGGACATTGTTCTCTTCTATCACATGTAAGATTATCTATTTTTCATCCTCGTGTAACTAACCTTCTATAACCGATATATATATGTGAACATGTACGATAAAAAATGCGAAAGCAAGTTGCAATGTTAGTGCACTTAACATTAAGCCCAATGTAATTTGCTTCAGGGTTTTGCATATTTGTTTCTTTTTAATGGTACACAACTATATATCATCAAAATTATAATACCATACACACTTTTATGGTATCAGAGCCTAACACGTGTTAATCATAATCTCCCCATCGTCGTTGATCTCAACAAACCCATCAATCTTTCTTCTTGATCGATAATCCCGATGGCGCCCAAAGATACAAAACCCTAAAGCTATATAATATTCACAATATTACAACATTTACTGGGATTAATAGTTAAACTCTATCAAATGGTAAACAAGCAAATTTGTGAAAATATTGCATGTACGTATTCAACAATAATATTTGTTTGTATTAACGAATAATAAATTGAAATTGTTTGATGAATATTATTTAACACGAAAACATAAAACCTACACTGATATTAACGATCACGGATATATGCTTCGGGTTATGAAGAAATTAAACGTTACATTGATCCAATTTTGAGGAAAAACATAAATATCCTGTAAAAAGTT
Organism: Bidens hawaiensis; assembly: GCF_021521415.1. Lineage (NCBI taxonomy): Eukaryota > Viridiplantae > Streptophyta > Magnoliopsida > Asterales > Asteraceae > Bidens > Bidens hawaiensis. Next base: position 354,200 of record NW_027491536.1, on the reverse strand, counting down.
ATTAATGAAATATATAAGAGATCTTACTCATGAATTCAAGAACAAGATGACGAGCATATGCATGCAAATTAACCCTAACCGCTTCAATCTCTACGTACGTATGTTTTTTGAATAATATGAGCCTTGATTTAAATTCATATGTCATTAATGGTAATAAATTTATGATACATAAAGTAGTATAGGTTTTCGTCATTATTTGTCATTGTGTTGATGGCCAAGCATAAAGTTTTTAACTATATATTATAACACATTTAAACACAATGTTAAAGGTGTGATCACGAGAAAACTCATGTCTTAACATGGGCGGGCCCCTCCTATTTCTTTGTGCATTGGTGTAAATTTACCATTTTACGCCTGAAAATCTTTATACATATATAGTGTAAGTTTACTCGTTTTAGACCGAAAATTTGAGTCTGACCCCCCCCCCCCCCCCCCCCGGTTATGATTTTTTTAATACATTTTGAGTCCTTTTCCCTCAGGCGTTCTTGTCCAAGCTTCGCCACTGCTTCATAATGAGAGAATTCGAGAACTCATCGGTTGTGGATACATGTTTTTTTACTAGACCATGGATGTGATTCATTTAAGTGTGGGTTTGTATTCGTTAATCTATTTTTGTTCTCCTAATTTGTTCCTTCATGATATGCTACGGTCATGGCTCCTAATTTAGACACGCGTGTCCACAACCGTGGTTCATCTTTTGACTAGAAAATCGTGTTCCTCGGTTCTAATGATCAACCCCCCCCCCCCTCCCCCTGGCTGACAATTCATGTCTTAATGTGTTTAACAGGTTATAAATTGCGCGCTTAATACAAGTGTCATACATGAATATAACTCGTCTAACTATTTTATATTTATGACTATAACGCAGTTTTAAGTTTCATGTACCAATAATGAAGAATGATGGAGTCTAACCTAATTTCAATTATTTAAGAAAATATGTTATCCAGCTACATATATAAATTTGATGGAAGTAAACAAAAGTCCCAAGATTCGTGGCATATTGTTCCTTTACCTACTCAATCTGTCTCTGGTTAAAGAGTACAAGTCTTTAACTTGTAATACAAATGACTCATAAACCATAAGTGAATTAAAACTTAAGGTATGTTCATAAATCTTTGAAACAAACCAACCAAAACAATTATGTTGGTTAGTCCAATCTGAGAATTACATGATTCGAGTTTGATAGTTTGATGATTTAGCAATCTGGCATCAGTTAGCATGTTACGAAGATTGTAGGATGCTTTATATTATCGAGTAAGCATATATGTCTTTGACGAAAGAAGGTTGAAAAAGAAATACGTCAAAGGGATAACTTAGTCGACATAGAACACGTTTAAAAATGGATGTGGAACTGAGTAAAGTAAAATACGTTATGAGAAATGATAACAATACTAGCGATCAACATATATAAATGGTGTAAGACTAATTATAAAAGAAAATTTAAGAACTATAAGTCTATAAGACTATAACCTTTGTTTATATGAAAGTTAAGAGATTGAGATATAAGCATGCGTTGATACTAAAAGACGACGTGCTTAAGACCATAACACGCCTAGGAAAATCCCTAACATAGTCTAATATGACCTAAAATTTTCATAAATAGCCAATGCTCTATAAAAATTCCCAAAATGGCCTGAAAATCCCTCGGTTCCAAAGGAATTTCAACACCGTCCTTCTTCACTTTCTACCTTTTAAACACTAACCCTCCATAATCAACCTCCATCTTTATCTTTCTTATATGATCACAAAATCGAACAAATCTATAGCGTAAATCGTTTAGTTTTTCGAGGAGAACACAACCATAGTGTTGTATTTCACTCTAGAACTCAAAATAAAAAACCTTCAAATTAATTGAAAATCTAGGATTCGACGGACAAATTAACCAGTCAGATCTGACGGAAGCATGAACTGAACCGTCGGATCCGACTGTTTATTATTACGTTGCCTAGAATACGAATCCGTCGAATAACTTAAAAAAAAAGTCGGATCCACCGGAGAATTTGAATACATGTCAACATTTGATAGGCTATACCAATCCGACATGATTTTTAGCCTATTTTGAGGATTTTTGTAAAACATGGGCTATTTCTGAAAATTTTGAGTCAAACTAGACTATTTGAAGATTTTCCCGTATTTTAAACATACCATTATTGGAACAAAAGAATTACTCCCTCCGTCCCATTTTAAGTGTCATAATTTAATTTTTCAAGTCTTTCTTGTTTAACTTTGACCGACAATATTTTTGTTTGTTATATAATACTTGATGTAAAATATATGAATGGATTGGGTTTAAATGTATTTTACATTGATATAATTTTCATCAAGTATTATATAACACAACCAAATATATTGTCGGTCAAAGTTAAACAAGAAAGAATTGAAAATTCAAATTAGGACACTTAAAATGGGACGGAGGGAGTATATAAAACGGATGCTGAATTTTTCCATCTTTGTTAGGATATACAAGAACACATTAGAAGCATGAACGTACCATTAAAAGGGGCAAATATATAAATATAACGTGAGTTGGCATTAAATTTATAATGTTCTTTTTTGATAAAAAAGTACGAGTTGGTATCACGTTATAATCGTATCATCTATTTCCAAAAGAAAACATGATCACAAGGTTAAATGTGGCCGTAGATTTATGCCTCTTTTGATAATAATATAATATTAAAATGCTATCTAGTAAAATATTTATTTTAGATAAGAGTTAAGAGGAGAAATCACCTATGTAACGTATGGTTCATATATTAAACAAAATTATCCAATTATAATAGAGAGGTAGGTAAGTAGGTAACAAGTTGCGCTGCCACCCCTTTTTGAATGACAAATCCGATCATATTGAAAACAAAGCGTCGATACTGTGCATGACCAGTTGAAATCTTTTAAGAAACGTAATAGCTTCGGGGCAAGGGGCCCAAATGCAGCAAAAGCAAAGAGAATGAAGACGTGTTGATTCTCGGCATATGTTTTCTCATGCTTAGCATTTTTTCCTGATGCGTCTTGAACATAACCTGCCTAACAACAAACCCAGTATCCCTAAGCCCGACAAAGGGGAAACTCTAGTAAGGTCTATACAAGCGTGCCCCCCCTGCCCATTCAAACATAAGAACGTATGCTAGTCGGAGAGTAGATATCTCTTCAAGTTCCTACAAGAAATTCACAGGAGCTTTTTTTTTGCCGAGATCCCACTAGTTTTAAACCAGTGACATCTCTGAATTTTGTGATTAATATTGTTTTACAAAACTCAACCCCATGATCATTTTGTAGATATCACCTAAAAATTATGAGACTCGTCTCAGCTTGGTTACACTCCTAATGGAGATGACCCTCCACACATGCAATCACATACAAAATAAACAAAATGTTCAAAACAATATTTATAATCTTGTTTGACATGACATGACGGGCACGAGCATGCACATATATGTCTAGAAGAAGCATCAACTTCGCTACACACAAAAATGATGTGTGGGAGCCTATAGACGTTTCGTCATAAGTCTTGGTCTTAGGTATACTGACGTAGACTCAAGGAGGAAGCTTGCGGCCCGGGGTAGCTTCGCTCACCCCCGTTTTTTTTGCTAAGCAGTGTAGATTTATGCGTTTTCTTCTGAAAATTTGTTATGTAGTGTAAATAACTCGTTTTTGTCCTAAATATTTGAGCCGGTCACCCTGGTTTATGAAAATGTTTATACGGATTGAGTCCGGCCACTCCGACGTTCACGTAGTTAATGCCTGATGACCCGTTTTGAATTATTAACATACATTTTTATATAAATATGTGTTGTTAATTGTGAATAGTTGTTAAGAATGATAAATTAAAAAGAAACTTGATAAACTATAATGTAATTTGTCTACTTTTTTAAACAAAAGGACTTTTTTATATATACAGCAATTAATATATTATTGCATGGATGGATATGACATAGGTTTATGATTAAATGATTGATGATTATGAGAATGAGTCCAGATTGCATGTGATGAACATCTGTACGACATGTCCCACTGGATTGGCTACATGCAAATGAAACAGGCTCACTTTAACTCTAGTTAAACTCCGGTTAAGGATTTAGGAAGAATGTTAGTCGATATATTAGCTTTCGACTCTTGTCATGTTTTTGTCTTTCTTCTGTTTTATTTTAATACTTATTTCACTTTTAGTTATTCCTTTTAAGAAAATATATACATGGTCCCAAGTCCCGACCAATGTTTATTCATTTTTGGATTAACAGTGACGGAATCAGAACTTTTTTCGATAGGTTAACATGAAATACCTGCTTTTTTAGAAAAATTATAGATTATATATATAAGAAATCCAATACATTATTATGGTCGGGGGTCAGTCGGTCAGGAGACCCTCTTGACCCCTCTATGGCTTCGTCCTTGTGGATCAGGAACCTAACCAACCAGCGGTTCAGCAGTTGGACAAATTTCAAATATATATTTTTTTGCTAACTTTTGTAAGGGTTTTTAGTTGTCAAATTTAAACATGAGACCTTTTGAGTCTAGATTATTGGTCGGAATGACGAGCAAGTGAATTATCAAACGGTGGATTTGATGATTGATTTGGTTGTGAAAACATTGGTTATAATCGTTTTTCCCAAGAAACACATTCAGTCCTAAAATTAAGTGAGATTTGTTTTTTTTTTCTTCCATCTTCATTTACGAGCTATAAATTTTTAAGGGAAATATATAATGTATTAATTAAAAGGGATACTCATAAAATATTTTGTTCAAATCAGATTACTAAAATTTTCTTTTTGTTCTAATCATAGATATTTTACCTGTATAGCATGTCATGTAGGTAGGGTTGTTCAAAGGGTAAGACCCTACCCTTTTACTTAATACCCTACCCGTACCCTTTACCCTTTTAGGCAGTAATCATATCTCATTTATGACTTTAATATATGAATCTTAGAACAATTATACTTTCATTTAATAACATAGTAAAGTCTAACTTTAAAGTTTGAAAGTTAATCATCCATTTGAATTTGAACTTTTGCATATAATATTCACATTTACAAATTACATATAGAGAACAATTCAGTGATTCCCATATATATGTTTCCAATCAGTAGTATGACCCTCTATTTTTATTTTTCTTAGTAATTGGGAAATTTCGGATAAATCATATATGAAATACAAATCTCTCATAAATTTCAGATTAATCGCGAATCTCAAGTGTATCTATCTAGAAACTAGTAAAAGGGTCAATGGTTTGAAAAAGGGTCGGACCCTTGAAACCCTTTTACCCTTTAAGGTGAAATTTAAATACCCTTTACTCGACCCATATTATATATTTGGGTCTAATTAAGGGTTTTGCGAGTCGGGTAACCAGGTTTCAAGAGTCCGACCCTTATCTTGCTCACCCCTACATGTAGGTTTTTTTTTAAATAGTTTGACATTGCAAAAATTTTTTTTTGAAAATTGAGAAAAATAATTTTTAAATTGTGTAAAATGCAAAAAAATAATAATAACGGAAAAGTGCAAAAAAAATTGCCAAAAAAAAATCAATTTTTTTTAACTTTTTTTTTTACATTTTTCCACAATTAAGGTTTTTTCTCAATTCTTACCAATTCTGTCAATTTTTAAAAAAGTATTTTGAGTGTTAAACTATTTAAAAATAAATTTTAAAAACCCTACAAAACCTGTTATTCAATTAAAATATATAGGATTAGTTAAAAAATAAAGAAACTTTAGTGACCTAATTGAAACAAATAATTTATGAATTACTAGATTAAAACAATCTTAAAATTTGATTACTCTTTTATAGAATAATTCATAATTAAAACTATTTAAAAGGTATGATTGAGCATGTGAATCTTTGCCATATAAAAAGTTTATAATAATAAGACTTTTGCCCCTAAATCTAGTTGTGTCCCCGCATCCAATCACTACACAATGATTTTATATTTTTTACTAATACAAGGTGTCAAACAAAATATTTATTAATTTTTAATAATTTTTACGCAAAAGCAAAACATTCTTATGGTTTGTGGCGACTATTATTACAATGATGGAAACGTAATAGACAAACTAGACACAATATTTAAATCAAGACTATCTAAAAGTCTAAAATAATGTAACAACACACGGCTCATATAACCTATTTAGCTAACGTAACAAACGATTCATAGGTTAATGGGCTATCAGTCATAACTTTGTTAATCGGGCTCAAGACCGCTCTTGAGATTTCGATGCCCAGTACAAGTATGATTAATGATCCTTATGTATAAAAAAAACGATTTCAAAATTTTTGAGTCAATTAAACATAAACAGACTAATTACTAAATTACTACACCAGCTTTTATATATATTTTTAGCCCAATCAAACATAAACATAGTAATTGTTAATTTATTAGTTATGTTTTTACAAGTTTTTTGTTCCAGATTCACTTGTTAATGTTTTAAAAAAGTTTGTACATATATATACTAAAAATATAAAATTTGTGTCCTGGGATGTCTAGGCCAGCCCTGAGAGGGTTAGAAGGTTGTAAAAACATGTTGAAAATGCCATAAATGGATTAGTGGTTCGACATATTTAACTAGAGGTGCAAAAAAACCTGAATCCGGAATCGGGGTTTGAAAAAAAACCTAAAACTGGGTTTTTTATACCCGGGTTTTACTACCCGAATTCGTACCCCACCCTCCCGCAGGGTACAAAAAGGGTATGCATTTCAGTACCAAAACACACATATGGGACCGAACCCGATTTATACCCACTAATACCTGAAAATTAGAACCGGTTCCATACTCGGAACCAAGTTTTTCCAATACCTGAAATTAGGTTTTTGAAATACCCAATTAATACCCAAAATTATGCGAAATTCCTTAAAAATACCCGAAAAACACCCTAAAAAGTGCAACCCTTTATAAAACTCAATCTATCCCAAAAAAAACCCTGAAAATAGTGTTTTTCATACTTGGAAATTGGGTATTCAGATACCCGGTTTTAGAGTACTCGTATCTATACCGACCCGAATCAGGTGCATAGAGTAGGTTTTTAGAGACAATACTCGGACCCGAACCTGATAAGGGTATTAGAAAAACCCGATTTATGCACCTCTATAAATATATCAACCCAAACATTACCCGCTTAATTAAACACGTCAACCCAATTACACCCACTTTTAAACACGTTAAATATGTCACATTGTCACCATACCTTTAGAAAAACCTATGCCATTATTGCTTATTAGTTTCCGGTTATATTTCTTATCCACACCGGCAATCACGGACGTCAATAAAAGTCCACAACTCTTCCCCTCAAGGGCAAAAAAGTCATTTCACCACACTCTGCAATATCACTTTCGTAAATAATCCAGAAAACACGGGTGCACATATAATAACAAACAATATAATAACAAATAATAATAATAATAACAATAATAATAGAAAAAATTCCCAAAATGTCTTATTTTTAAATAGATTCTAAATACGTCTCTTCAAAATTCAAATACCTCCTTTTTCCTTTTATTAACTCGTATTCAGGTATATGTTAGAAAATCAAGAAGATATGTTTCTTAACTCGCCGTCTCCTTCCATATTAGTTCATAACCCGTTGACTCCCCATCATGTTAGCTCAAAATGCACCTTCTCCCCTCCGTGTTAGCTCAAAACTCGTCGCTTCCCCACTGTGTTAACTAAAAAAATAAATCTAATATATTTTGTTATTTATAAATATATATCTAAGAAAGGTACACATAAAATAATTTGATGGTATGCATGACTTTTCTAAATCATATTATTATCCAAAATCCAAAATACAAGAACTTAAAAACCAATAAAATTTAAAATATTCAAATATTTTTAAATTAAGTTTTGAATCCATGTCTTTAGTAATAATAAGGTATAATTTTTCTTTTAGCTAACACAAGGTGGATGCAATGAGTATTGAGCTAACATGGAGTGAAGGCCATGAGTTTTGAGCTAAATATGACGGGGAGACGACGAATTATGATCTAATATGAAGGGGAGACGACGAATTATGATCTAATATGAAGGGGAGACGACGAGTTAAGAAACATGACGTCTAATGTAGAGCCGAAAACAAGTTAGTAAATGGACAAAAAAAGGAAATTTTAATTGTGGAGTAGATATTTAGAATCTTTCAATAAAAATAAAAAGAGTACATTTTGGGAATTTTTCATAATAATAATAATATCATTAAACACCGTCAGTCAGTCAGTACTCAGTCATCATCTTCATCTACACACACACAATACGAACCAGACGAACAAAAGCTTCATCATAACCTAATTAACTATTCAATCTCTGTAAGTATTCGTTTATCAATTTCATTAACGCACTTATCATTATTATTATTATACGCATTTGATTGATACATTACGTGAAATCGGTGTTGTAACCTAATCTACTCTTCAATTTTGTTCGATTTCCGTAAGTATATGTCATTAATTTCATAAGTGCAGCTGTAATTGACTAATTGTACACATTTGATACGCATTGAGTGCACTGTGACTCGAATTTGTTGCGTGTTAGTTATAACCTAATCTAGTGTTCAGTTTCTATAAGAATTTGTTATTAATTTTACAAATGCTTACAAATGCACTTGTTTTTGTATGCAATTGATATACATTCAGTGCACTGTGACTGGACGTGAATTAGTGTAACCGGTGTTTGTTCGAGATCTATGAACTATAAATTAAGAAGTAACCTTACCTAGTGTTCAATTTCTGTTAGAATTTGTTATTAATTTCATTAATGCAGTTATTATTATTATTATACACATTTGATATGCATTGAGTGCACTGTGACTCGACGTGAAATCGGTGTTTGTTCCGAGATCTGTGACCTAGAAGTTAAGGAGTAACTGTAGTTTTCAAATTTGTTGTGTGTTACTGTGTTAGTTATAACCTAATCTAGTGTTCAATTTCTGTAAGAATTTACTATCAATTTTATAAATGCAGGTGTTATTATTTTGCACATTTCACATTTGATATGCATCGAGTAAGCACTGTTCTTTGTTGCGTCGAAGAGTAATTGGGGTTCGTTTGAGATTTGTGACTTTTGAAGTTGAAACGTAATTGTAGTTCTTGAATTTGTTGTGTGTTAGTTATAACCTAATCTAGTGTTCGTTTGTTTGAGATCCGTGACCGTTGAAACTTAAAAGTAACTATAGTTTTCAAATTTATTCTCTGTTAGTTATAAATTGGTGTGCATTTGTGTATTATACAGGCTTAGGTAAGGGATTGGATTATTGAAACTCTATGTTATTTTGCACTTAATCAGTTAACTGAGATCTAGATTGTTGAAATACTTGATCTTTTTTCTTTCTGCAATGGAGATTGTTTTGATTCGAAATGAACTTTTGATTTTCTTTCAATGAAACAGGGTTTAATGAATTGTTTTTATGGTTCATATGACTAGAAATTGATGTCCTGCATTTTTTTAAAATGTAATACTGTGAATGTTTTGAAAATTTTTATTCTAGCGGTTTTTTCTAGTTGAGCTTGGGCAATGCGAATATGACAGTTTTGTAGATATTTATGTTGTCTATCCACTGTGTTTGTGTACTAATCAAGTGATTTACACAGCTCTAAGCTTTTGAAGAGAATTACACATTGTTATAATACTAGACAGTCATATAGAATGAATGCCATGCAACTGTAAATTATTTACAGTCAATAAGTTAAGCATTATTTACATTGATAGTTTAAATAAATTTTGATTGCTAACTGTTGACTTGGGCTAGGTTGGATTGACACCAAATGGCAGAGCTGGATGTACAAAATCCTTTTATTGGAGAAACAAACTGTGGGATGTTACTGCATCAGTTACAGGTGATATATAATTCCAAATGTAGTTTCACAGATTACGCTTTCACTCACATAATCTGAATTAGAGTGAAGTGACTGATAATGTTTTTAACTTTATATAATGCTTAACTTTTCCATGTTAATTCAGAAAATTTGGGACGAAGTAGGCGAAAACGATGAGGAAAGAGATAAGATGCTTCTTCAGCTAGAACAAGAATGTTTAGACGTGTATAAGAGGAAAGTTGACCAAGCTGCAAAGTCAAGGTCACATCTTATTCAGGCACTGGCAGATGCTAAACGTGAACTATCAACTCTTCTTGCATCCCTTGGAGAGAAAACATTTGTTGGAGTAGTAAGTTACTCGTGACCTTCACTAGAGACGCACTATTTTTATTTTTTAGTTTTTTGCAACTATAAAAATGAACTGTTAATTATAATTGGTTTGATATGCAGCCTCAGAAGACATCAGGAACAATAAAGAAACAGCTTGCTGCAATTGCACCAGCATTGGAACAATTATTGAGGCAAAAGGAAGAAAGGATAAAAGAGTTTATAAATGTTCAAACAAACATCCAAAAAATAAGTGGAGAAATTGCAGGTGGTAATCAACAATCAGGAAGCCCAAAAGTTGATGAGTCTGACTTATCGTTGAAGAAACTGGATGAGTATAATGACCGGCTGCAAGAACTCCAAAAAGAGAAAGTACAGTTTGACCTATATATTTTAACAACCAATTAATTGAAGAAAACACTAATGTTGGTTGATTTGTTGTTTTATTTGGCAGAGTGATAGATTGGATAAGGTTTTGGAATTTGTTAGCACTATACATGATTTATGTGCGGTTCTTGGAATTGATTTCTACAGCACGGTGACTGAAGTTCATCCAAGCTTAAATGATGCAACTGGTATGCAGTCTAAAAGCATAAGCAACGACACTCTAGCTACTCTTGCTAAGACTGTTGAAGCTTTAGAAGAAGATAAAAATAAACGTTTAAAGAAGGTAAAACATTCACTTTTTTTTTCTTTTAAGAAAATCTAAGCAGAAATTTATAGTTTTTATCATAACATTACAACTTAGTGAATTTATTTAACTATATGTAGGTGTTTTGTAGCATCTTGTTTATGTATTCTAATTGTTTTCCAATTCTGCAGCTTCAAGAGTTGGCAACTCAGTTGATTGATCTTTGGAACTTGATGGATACTTCTAAAGAAGAGCGTAGCTGTTTTGATCATGTTACGTGTAACATATCGGCTTCGGTGGATGAAGTAACTGTCCCAGGGGCTCTTGCTTTAGATTTAATTGAACAGGTATCATATGCACTAATTTAGAATATATATTGTGGAAATTTTGAGCCACTCGCGAGCTACTCGAGCTCTAATCAATAAGATACTTGAAACGAGTAGAGCTCGAGCCTCAAATAAAGCTCGTTTAGTTATTGAGCTCGAGTTCGAGCCTTCTATGGGAAGCTCGTTTAGGCACGTCAAGCCTTGTGTATTTTTAAGTTTTACTTTTTTTGGACTTTTATGTATTAATTTTACATTGCACAGAGCTTTGGCTCGTTTAAGGTACATTGCACAACCAAACTCAAGCCGAGCTTTGGCTTGTTTAAGGATTTTCTCAAATATATTAAAATAATAAAAAAAAGTATATAAATTAATTAATAAATTATAAACGAGCCGATCCTGTGCTTGAAATAATAACTCACGAGCCAAGCTCAAGCTTTATAAAAAGAGCTTGAAACGTGCCAAGCTCGAGCTCTAGTAAGTCAAAACGAGCTGAGCTCAAGCCTAGTCGAGCTTGTGCTCAGCTCTGCTATTTTACACCCCAAACCATTTTATGTCTTGTGCGTGAAAAGGGTAAAATAACAAATTTAGCTAAAACACATCAGATGGGTCAAAAATCACCAAAAGCGTATTTTTAGTGCATGCACTAATGCAAACAGTTTTTTTTAATTTTAATTTATGTTATTTTTGTAAGAACACAGTTTTGTAATCACATTGAACACTTGTCATGTGTTCGTGTGTTTCTAGGCTAAACTGGAAGTTGAAAGGCTAGATAAGCTTAAAGGTAGCAGAATGAAAGAGATCGCGTTTAAGAGACAAGGCGAGCTTGAAGAAATATTTGCACGGGCCCACATAGAAATCGACACAGAGGCTGCTAGGGAGAAAATTTTGGCCCTTATTGATTCTGGGACTGTTGAGCCTTCTGAACTGTTAGCTGGCATGGATAATCAGATTATTAAAGCAAAAGAAGAGGCAATTAGTAGGAAAGATATTTTGGATAAAGTTGAAAAATGGATGTCAGCATGTGAAGAAGAAAGTTGGCTTGACGATTACAGTCGGGTACTAGTCTCTCTCTCTCTCTCTCTCCATATCTAAATTAGCTAATTATTTTTAAGGCTTTCGTACTTATTTTCCTTTTAAAATAAATAATTGTTTTTTCTATATATATGTCATTAATCCCCGAGCCCATAAATTTGAATTTTTTCTTGTTGAGTTAAAATGGCCCGAGCCCAAAAAACCGAGAACAAAGAAACCCGACCTTATTAGTTTAATGAAATGGAGAAACCAAAATTTTCATTTTTGGTGCCTAAACCATTCCATGTTGACTCATATTAAAAACCATTAGTTTAGTATGGCATGATAGCTAAAATTATGCTACATTGCAAATCATATACCTTCCAAAATATTAGTTTTGTTTTTTTAATCAGAATTGCATGTTTTTCATAGAATTATTTTGTTAGTTATGTTCAAAGTTTTGACTTTTTTACGACAGGATAACAACAGGTATAATGCAAGCAGAGGTGCACACTTGAATCTCAAACGGGCCGAGAAAGCCAGAATTTTGGTCAACAAAATTCCAGGTAAATACGCAATATTTTCAGATTTTGGAAACATGTAATTGATTTGTACTAAATTTATATGTATTATTGATGACACAATTTTTTAAAATGTATATGCAGCTCTTGTTGACTCATTGGTTGCTAAAACTCGAGTATGGGAAGAAGAACACGGACTTACTTTCGAATACGATGGTGTTCCACTTCTTGCCATGCTGGACGAGTATGCGTTGCTCAGACACGAAAGAGAAGAAGAGAAACGAAGGATGAAGGTTTGAAAAATCTATTCATGTTTACCTTTTACTAGGGAAAACGATCCGAAACCGAAAAATCCAAACCGAAAAAACCGAACCAAAACAAAAACTGACGATTTGGTTGTTTTTGTAAAAACCGAACTAACGGTTCGGTTTTGGTTTTGCCTGTAATAAAAACTGAAAAAACGAACCGAACCGAATTCCTAAATTTTTGTGCTTTTTATATTTTTATATTAAGTAATTTATAAGAATTTAGTAAATATGTAACTCAAATATTTTTGGTCAAATGTATAATAGTCTATTATTTTACAATTAACATAATTATTTATACCTAAATTTATTATTTTTTGCCAAATTTATTTTCGGCCTAAAATTTTCAAGCTCAAAATGGCAAAAACCGAAAAAACCGAACCGAAACAAAACCGAAAACCGAAACTGAAAAACCAAAACTGACGGTTTCAAAAACTCCAAAACCGAAGCTTTGGCTTTCGGTTTAGTTTTGGCTGAAAACTGCACCGAACCACACCACGTACACCCCTACGTTTTACACTACACGAACCGTTAAACTGGCTTTATCGTTTTTATCTTTACAGGACCAAAAGAAGTTCAACGAACAACTAAACACAGAACAAGAAGCCATCTTCGGGTCAAAACCAAACCCGGCTCGACCTCTTAGCAGCACAAAGAAAGCGGTGGGACCACGTGTTAACGGTGGTGCAGCAAATGGAACCCCTAACCGACGATTGACTATGAACCAAACTGGAGCTAGGTCAGGAAAACGGGACAATGCTAGACCGATTGCACCTTCCAACTACGTGGCCATATCAAAAGAGGATGCTGCTTCACGTGTGTCGGGTACTGAGCCGGCGCCCGTTACACCTTGAGGTGAACCGGGTACGTGTAAAAAAAATGTCTTTAGGGTTATACTCGTGATTTCATGTAACTAGATTAAAAATGCTATACCTTGGTTGCATTATATTAGTTTCTAGTAATTGCTGTTGTGCTATTTGTTTTATCGTTTTGCTTAATCGGGGTGTTTGGGATTGCTTATTAAAACGATTATTTGCTTAATGTCGGGTTGTAACCGAAAGTAATTAGTTTTATTAAGCAACCCAGATACCCTAAAATAACTTAAAAGAGAGTTTTCGACTCGTTAATTCGTTTGTATAAAATTTAAGTGGTCTTTGGTTGATCCATCGACACTCATGCCTAGGGGTGCAAACAAGCCATCTCGAGCCCGATCTTGACCAGGCTTGAGCTCAACTCATTTCGAGCTCTTTTTCTAAAGCTCAAGCTCGGCTCGTGAGTGGTTTTTCCAAGCTCGAACATGGCTTATTTAGTATATATTATTTTAATTGTTTTTATATATTTTGAGAGAAACCTTAAACGAGCCTATGCTAAGCTCATGCTCGTGTACTATACCTTGAACAAACTAAATCTCAACTTGTACAATGTGTAACTAATACATAGAAGTTAAAAAGAGGTAAGGCTTGAACATACACAAGGAGCCTTGTTAATGCTCGACAAGTCTAAATGAGTTTCTCATAGCTTTTTATCGATCGGAGCTCGCGATAAGCTCAGCTCAGCTCATTTTGCACACCTAAATTCATGCGTCACAATTAGAACACTATCATCATCATTGCTGCTACGACTTAGGACAGTATCACCATCATTGCTGCTACGACTGCCACCAATTTGTGTACCCTATTGCCACTATTTATTACATGTGAACTTATATTGATCCAACCCCATTTGATCTCTATTTTAAGAACCTGTTGTTCGTCATGAACCCGTTTTGATGTTGCACAACACCCTCATATGTTTTACCGCTTCTAATATTCAACACAAGTACCAACACATAGACTTCAGTTCAGTCATGAAGGAATGAATATGAAACAAATTCTAAATGCGGCAACAGTTGTCTTAAGGCGGAAGGCGAGAAATTTACAACACGCGCTTCTTTTATCAAAGTTATATATTTGTAATTGACTAACATGATATATGCATATACGTACTTAACTAACACTAATATTTTCCTTCTCAGTGAGAGTAAAGGTTTTTGATACCAGTTTCAAAAGCAGAAAAAAGAGAGAAAAAAACAGGCTCGGAAGCTAAAACCAGTTAATAACCCAGAGCCAAAACCGGTATTGAATTAAATTAACGAAGATGCCACATCAACAACTAAAAAATACTTCGTAATAATAACACGTAACTTGACAACTAAAATCGACAATTAATTATAGATCAAATTCTATCGGCTACTAAAATTCTAAATTTACCATAATTGCAACTAAACAAACACGCTACAGATGAAACACACAAATATTCAATTTCCAGAGCATTAGATGATTTATAACACGATACATATCTATCAATGTACTTAAAAACATATCAATTAAAAAAAATAAGCCAAAAAAAACAGACCCGTAATTTTTCTTATAAAAATAAGTAACTTCCAACCAGCAAAAAAAATTTCCGGGTCAGCGGGTCCCTATGAGTTACATTAGCAGGTAACGTCACGAAATAAACGTTTTGTTTCATCATAAAACCACCTGCAGAAACAAATATGTTTATTAAGAACACTATATTCATCATACGAAATTTTTGAAAGATTACATGTTTATCGAATATTCAAAAGTAAAAACTAATTTATAAAACGGACAAAAAAATCACGTTGGGATCTTTAAATGACTACCATGTTGATTATGTTTCCTAATGTTTTTTGTTCACTTATAATTGTTATTAGGTTAATCAAAGTAATAAACTTTAAAAAACCAAAAGTACTAAAAGAAGTAAAATATTATTATTTAATTGTTTAAATATAATATATTAGTTCAAAAATAAAAATAGATGTGTAAGTATATATTACTTGGTATTAATAGTTTTAACTTTCAATGTAAGTTGAAAGCATATTCCAAGAATATGGAAGATGCTTTTTTTGACTAAATAGTGTCGATGTTTAGGGTATATAATCGAGCGGTCTAATAGAGCGATTAGAATAAAGATAAATGAAACATACTTGCAAAGAAAAAGTGGTTTTGGGCTTTCACCGGCTTTTGACGTCGACCGATTTCGCAGGTCACTTTCTTCAACGAACTTGCTTGGAGGAAGAACTTCACATGGGCCGTGAATCAAGCCAGCCACTAGTGTGGTTTCATGATTGGAGTCATACACCTACAACAAGCAACATAAACAAATTTTTTTTTAAATAAAGAATGAAAATTACTCGACAGTTGAGATAAGTTTACTATTGTGCGTAAGTGATGTTCTATACCATGTAAAAATGGTGCCATAGGTCATCGAAAAACTTATCCCATGTCACCGTTTTTATCTGATATTAATATCACTTACATTTTCAAGAAAAAATTAAATTGAATCTTATTAGAAAAATATTACCTCACTGCTTTCAGGGGCACACGGACGACCAACGCCCTCAGGTAAATCATCAGGAAAAAAACAGCGAGTGACAGTAACCCACTTCTCTTTTGTCTTGCTATCTTCCCACATTGCCTGCAGCAAACCATTCTTATATAAATACCACTGGGCCTATAAACTCTAATAAAACAAAAACGAACACGAACAATCGAACACTTATACGAACAGATTAACTTGTTCATGTTCGTTCGTTAACATAAACATAAACGAACGCCTACCAAAAGTAAACGTATTCCCAAGTTAAAGTCTAATATACCATTACATTTTACATGCTAGTTCAAAGGTACATTAGGGTATTTCAGATATGAATTTCAAATTGGATTAATAATAATTTATTAATTTAATAATATATATATTTGAACCACTACTTAAACGAACTAGAACATAAATGAATGGATATAAATTGACAGACATAAACGAACGTAAATGAACAAACAAGACGTGTTCATGTTCGTTCGTTTAATTAAATAAACAAAAAGTTATGTTCATGTTTGTTTGCTACATGAACGTGCATAAACGAACTTCCTGCCAAACAGTTCACTGAACGTTTGATTCGTTTACAAAACTAAATACCACCATTGTCAAACAGAACTGATTATATAAAAAATGTTTTTTAACTAGCTAAAATCTCAAGAATTAGAGTACTACGGTATGAATAAAAAATTAAAAATGGTATAGTTGCTTACCTGTAGTTTATTTGGAAGATATCTGTTGCCAAAATAGCTAAAAACAGCATAATCCTTCACTTTATATGCATTTCCATTAACACGGCAAGAATCGTAATATGTTTTCCCATCAATTTCTTTTATTGCACCTCCAACCCACTCAACTTCATTCATGCTACTTGATGTAGGACCCACATGCTCACCAACCTCATTTGAAATTTCACCCTTTTTTACAGTTTCACTTTGTCCGTCCTCCGTAATTACACCATTAACACCAGCATCTAACGTTTTCTCATTGGAAGAAGCTTCAGAAACATTAGATAAAATCCTATTTTCAACCAAGTTGCCCGTTCCATATTGTTGGTTTTCATTAAGGGGTGTTTCCGTCAATTTACTATCATTACTTGTGGTCCCACCAGACCCACTTTGTGAAAAGGAGTTACCGTTTGCAATCACATCCGATGGCATAGGTTTCTTGTCTAAAGATGGTTGAACCTTGACGGGGCTAGAAGATAATTTTGGTGTGTTTATGTTTCTCATAACGCGACCATATTTAGGGGGTAACGGCTTTCCATTACTTATAGTCAAACACTTTGCACAATGCCATTCTTGCCATTCGCCTCGTGGGATAGCTTTAGGGTTACAATTTAAACATTTTAGATGATACCCTCGTTCACATGCATCACAAACAAGTGCAGCATCCACCTCAGTCATGATAACTTTGCAGAGTTGACAAGCCAAAGGTTTGTTCATGTAATCCCTAGAAGGTGGGGTCCATGTGGGGCGGTCTAATGCATGCGGATGTAGTAACTTGTGAACAATTTTACTGATTTCTGTGTGGGTGTCAACAGCAGGAGGTTGACTGTAGTTCATACGGTGTTGACTTATATTTGTAGGATTATGTGGTGCTTTAGATGAAACATCAGGTTTAATAGATGGTTTAGATTGAGGCTGCATAGACCATGCTGGAGTTTTCCCTGCGTCTCCAGCCAAATTTCCTGCATTTTGTGGGTGGATATAAATAAAGATAAAGCAAAAGCAAAAGCAAAAGCAAACTCCTATTATCGTTTATAACATGCAAGCAATAAAAAATACTCTCCCGTCCCAAAATTATAGTAAAAAATTCAGTTTTAAAGTGTGCCAAAATAACTGTTCATGTTCAAAATTGGTATATTAAATACTAATAGTCCATTTTACTCTTGAAAAATCTTATCTTTAAAGTCAAGTAAATGAGTCATATGATCAATGATATCTTAAATGCATTAAGGATAAATATGGCATCCTGTAGCTGTTTGACGACAATAATTTATGGAGCAGGGAGAGCATCAAATCAAACTTAAAATGAAAAAAGAAGAATCTCCCATTACATATATAAAAGAAAAGAAAATGATAAACTGGTTTTCAAGTTGGTTCTCAACACAGTTTTTTTTTTCACAAAATTGGCACCAAACAAGTTTTTTTTCTAAAAGCTTTTATTTATTGAGGATGAGGCAGTGCTGTTTTTTTATTCAAACTTCTCAACATCAAAACAACAAAACACCGAGCTTGTAATGGTTTCCAGTCAAAGGCAAATTTGGGATGGGACCGCCCCATACACAATCCTACATATCACCAAAGTTATATTAAAAAAAACAGTACCTTGGGAATGTGATGTATAAGAACCATTCGCTCC
Organism: Bidens hawaiensis; assembly: GCF_021521415.1. Classification (NCBI taxonomy): domain Eukaryota; kingdom Viridiplantae; phylum Streptophyta; class Magnoliopsida; order Asterales; family Asteraceae; genus Bidens; species Bidens hawaiensis. The sequence continues at coordinate 335,552 of NW_027491536.1, read as the reverse complement.
ACCATCTATTCTGAAATGTGATCTATCAGCCCGAGACGCAGGTAAGGTACTTGACACCCCAGGTCTTACCTCACTCGTGGGTAACTGATAAGGTAAAGTTCTTGAGTTGGTAGCAGAAGCATGAGCCACATTTGAAGGGTTCTGGAAAGTTCCAGAAGATACTGGTGCACGATTTGCTTTATCTGATGGAAATATACGACCAGCACTGGAAGGCCCACGGCTTTCTGTGGGCCCAGTTAAGTTTGATTGCAGTGGAGGTGGTGTATACATATTACCATGAAGTACCTCAGCCTTTTCCATCTGAGTGAAAATCCAAAACAAATTAGTATTTATAAGTAAAAAAACATGCAATGGAAACTGCCTGTAAAAAGCAAAAATCGAAACATAAAATAATATGAAACACCTCAAAAATTTTCATCTAATTGGCCATTTGACCTATAGAATTATCAGTGCAAATAAGGAAATATACAGATACAGCAATAAACATGTTAACTCTAATGTTTTTAAGGTAGCCCTAACATGGTAACAACCCTAATGATTGAGGCCGAGGTGGTGTATACTATTGAATAATATATTGATATACTTTTAAAAAAATATTAAAGTAGAAGCAGGAATCCAGCCAAAAAACTAACACTTGAAATCCAAACATGAAACTAACAACCTCCTAAATCCAACAACTAAAAAACTGCAAATTCAACTAAACCGCTGACTGCTATATCAAACCCCCCGTCTTCTTCTTTGCAGTCTAAAACCTCTCAACAATCGATAACTTCTCCGACCGAATCTCTAACTTCTGATCTCTCAACCTACTCAACCCTAGATCATCAATAAACGTCCCAAAAGCATCTCTAATGATTCTAAACTTACCTAAAATATGACCATGAAATTACACTGCAAATAGGCATACATAGTAATAAAACAAGAAACATGCTAATTCTTATGTTCAAGACGTAGCTAATGTTAATTCTTATGTTTCGAAGGTAGCTCTCACATAGCAAAAACCCTAACGTATAAAGCAGAATCCAAAGTTTCACGCATAAAATTAACAATTCAATTCATGAATATTCACATCAACTGAAACACATCAAAACAGGTAAAATGACTTCAACAACCTCCTAAATCCAACAATTAGAAACCTGCAAATTCAACTGAACTACTGATTCTGATTGCTATATTAAACCCTTACTGCTTTGTAGCCTACAATCTCTCAACATAAGACAACTTCTGAGACCTGGTCCCTCAACCTACTAAACCTAGACCCTCAATAACCGTCCCAAAAGCATCCCTAATGATTCTAACCTTACCAAAAATATGACCTATGGGCTATGGAATTATCACAGTAAATAAGTATATATAAAAAGAAGGCTATAAACATGTATATTCTTATATTTTAGAGGTAGCTTGCACATAGTAACAACCCTAATCATTCTTAACTTGCCAAAATATGACCTATGAAATGCACCAATACAGGTAAAATGACTTCAATAACCTCCTAAATCCAACAATTAACAACCTGCAAATGCATTAAATTAATAATTACATTAAACCCTCACCTTTTGCTTTGCAGCCTGCAACCTTTCAACAATCGACAACTTCTGCGACCGAATCCCTAACTTCTGCTCCTTCAACCTACTCAACCCTAACTCCTCCATAACCGTCCCGAACGCCTCCCTCGGAAACACATCCTTCGGCGCAAACTCCTTAGACACATCCGCCAACTTCTCCCTCGCCTCCGCCATCATCTCCACCTCTACCGCACTCGGCTTCCGTCCGCCTCTCATCTTCCCAAGCGTCGCCAACACCAACACTATCTCCGCCACTCTCTTCACCTCACTCGCCAATTTCACATCCTCATTACCAGTTTTCACCTTCTTATTACTCAAATTATGACTCAAATTATCATCAAATCCATTCTCTAACGACCGCTTCTCGCGTAAACTCTCCGATCGATCTGGACCGTCCAAAACAACCGAATTACGATTATCCACCAAATCACCGTTCTCCAACGGCCGCTTCTCACATAAACTCTTGGTATCGGATCGATCCACACGGTCCGAAACAACCGAATTATGACTCAAATTATCAACAAACTCACCATTCTCTAACAACCACTTCTCGCACAAACTCTCACTCTCGGATCTCGTAACCGGCTGATCCGGACAGTCCGAAACAACCGAATTACGACTCAAACTATCAACCAAATCACCGGTCTCCAACAGCAGCTTCTCACGTAAGCTCTCGGTATCCGACCGATCCAGACAGTCCGAAACAACCGAATTACGACTCAAACTATCAACAAAATCACCGTTCTGTAACGGCTGCTTCTCGCGTAAACTATCTGATCCATCCGGACGGTCCGAAACAACCGAATCGTCCATCGGCTGCGTACGAAGCTTCGATTCGCGGTTGAAAACCTGTACAAACGGTGGAGATTAGACGCCATTAGAACGGTTAACGAAGAACGAAACCCTAGCGAGTAGGTGACGAAGGGTTTTGGAAGAAAGAATGATTGATTAAATGATATAGAATTAGAATTAGAAATAATAATAATAATAATAATAATAATAATAATAATTAATAATAATAATATACCTATTATCGGGTTTGATAGTCGGGTCTTCGGGGCAGGTGTTTTGGGGCTAAATATAAAAGAAAACTTATGAGTACAGGTGATGGATGAACGGAAGAGAGATGTATTGTGGAGCCACAAATTCAAGAGGGGTTATATTTTTCGTTTAATTTAATAATAAATTTTGATTATTGTTCATTTTTTTTATATTTTTTTAACAGGGCTGACGAACAGATAATTGCCGAGGTACTTTAAACAGGGTGACTAAATGGTAAAGGATCATTGCTAGCTGGCAGAATCCAGACATACGGAGGAGTCATTAAGTGTCTCCAAGTTAGTGGCGAAGCTTGGACATAAACGTCGAGGGAGGGGCGGACTTAATATGTATAAAAAAATTCATACACTAGAGGGGGGCGGCCTCAAAATTTTGGTCGAAAACGGGTGAATTTAAACCATGTATAAAAATTTTCGGGTGAAAAAAGATAAATTTACACTGTCAAGCGAAAAAACGAAGGCCGGGCTCAAAATTTCAGTCGAAAACGGGTAAATTTTCACTATGTATAATAATTTTCAGGCAAAAAAAGAATACATTTACACTACCGAGCTAAAAACGGAGGGGGCAGGGCTCAAAATTTCGGTCAGAAACGGGTAAATTTACACTATGTATAAAAAATTTCGACCGAAAAAGAATAACTTTAAACTACCGAGCGAAAAAACGGAGGGGGCCGGGGCCACCCCTGGCCCCAACAAAGCTACGTCACTGCTCCAAGTTATCTCATGTTCCTGGAAAACCCACTCACCCGAAGACACTCTGGTGATAAAATCTGGACGCCCTTAGGATTGAATCTGAGATCACAAAGATCTCGGTCTTACTTCATTAAACATTTAAACCACCTATCCACTCCCCAAATTATTGTCCGTGAGGATCAAACATGATTATGAGTTCTCCATTTAATAACTTATTATGCTTCATACCACTATACTACAGTAAAAATAGATGGTTATTGTTTAATTATTTACGTATTGTGTGTGTTACGTAATTTATTATTTTTAATTTAGTTAACTTATTTGTATTATATTTACCTTTACAACCATTATATATGTTCTTTTTAATGATATTGGCTTTCTAGTGTGATTGTTTGAGATCTTATGGTTGTTTGTTTGAAACTTAATTCAATGGTTTTTTTTTCACATTGGTGTTTTTTTTTTCTTTGATGGTGTTTCTAGATGTGTCATGAAACGTTAAAATCAATATAAATGACTGACATCCTATCTCAGGAAGAGTCACTCATGTATCGATGGTAGCTCAAAACTTTGTTCAAAGAAATCATATAAACAACTCAAAACGAGTTAAGTACTTTTAGCACTTATATACTCAATTGATAGATACACTTTGCAGCCATCATTTCAAATTTAAGTCACCTGCTTCGCCTATATTATTTTTATGATGAAGTTTGAGCCCTATCGTCACCCACAACTAAATTCATTTGATCTATTGTTAAATTGCTAAAAAAGCCTAAAACATTAAAAATTAATATATTTAGTAGAAAATTGTTGAAAAAGCAATTAATCATACAAGTTCCTAATCTAACCATTTTAAATAATATTTTTATGTGTTGAGACGTTTCTACTTCACTAAAAAAATATTACGAAATTTACAAATCTAACTCATTTTTAATAAAATATAAAAAACAAATGAAACTTGATAAACGAAAATGTGTATACAACTATACATGAATAAATAAATAATATGTCACGTTTAATAGAATAAAATGAAATCAGATACACAATTTATTAGCGAGTATATAACACATATACTTTTTGACCCTTTTTCGTCTTAATTTACAACTTGAACATTACGTGAACACAATTAGACGAATCGAGTAAATAGTTAGAAAAAAAAAATAAAAAAGTGATTTGAACAAAGAACAATTATAAGATCCATAAGTCACCTTCACAACTAAGATTCACTCTCCTAAAGTTTTTGGTACCACCAAATTCAATTTGTAGCGGCTTTTGGCGGTTTGATGGTGTAATTACACCTTGTGTACATGCACAAGTAAGCTACTTACACAATACAATCTAACACACACTACACCCGTAGATGTTGTTTCTTGAGAAGTTACCATCAAGGTAACGGTTGGGATGTTCAAATACAGGACTGCGGACTTGGATTATTTGGGTGAAATTTAAAAACAACACTAGAAATATTAAAAACCTCATGTTAAGTTAATTAGCAAGGGTAGACAAGAGTGAGGTAGACAAGAGGACGTGTGGATATATATAAAGAGATATAGGATGGTTCACATGTATACCAACATATATATAAAGAGAGAGACCAAGTAATATGTTCATGTTATGAAGAATTCTTTACATATTTGCGTACCAAGTACGTCATAGTAAACGCGTTTCTAGAAGAAAGAAATATATATATATATAATAAAAAATATAATATATATATATATATATGTGTGTGTGTTACTATATATAATACATATAAAAGAGAGAAAAGAAAATGTTGAAAAATAAAAGTTTTAAAACTTAAAATACAACTTAGTATTAGAGGTTATAGATGAAATTAGATACCTAAATCACAAACCTAAAATTGTTTTTTGGGTCTCTGAATGTGATTTCTTCTTTTAGGTGTAATAATACATTTTAGGTTTATTAATATAGCTATCGAGATTCTATGATCATGATTTATTTATTTTAGGTAATAATATTACAATTGAATGGTGTTACCAAATGCCCAGGAAATCATCAACTGTGCTTCTTTTGACTTTTGTTACAGGTTTATTAATTGCTGTATGTAGTGTACTATAACATGGCATGTTACTGTTATTGTACGTTGTTTAAACGAATAATAACTCTTTACATTGTTAGCTACTGTAATTCCGTGGTAAATAAAAATACGTCACGTATTATAGTATAAAATGAAATCGGATACACAATTTATTAGCGTGTATATAATACATATATTTTGACCCTAAAAATATCATTTTTGCGATTCTCATCGCCATTTACAACTTGAACATTACATAAACACAATTAGACGAATCGAGTAACTAGTTAGAAAAAAATAAAAAAAAAAAGTGTTTTGAACAAAGAACAATTATAAGATCCACAAGTCACCTTCACAACTAATAAGATTCACTCTCCTAAAGTTGTTGGTACCACCAAATTCAATTTGTAGCGGCTTTTGGCGGTTTGATGGTGTAACTACACCTTGTGTACATGCACTACTTACACAATACAATCTAACACACACATCAACAATGTAGACCATAACACTCATGAGATGAACACCACAAGAGTGTAAGAACTGGGACCGAAAGATATAACAGGCGCCCAATACGGTTGTAATGAACCGCGGTGCACCCACTATAGCAGCGTAACCATGAGCCAACGTGCAAATCAACCACTTGATTGTTCGGTGTCATGACCAAAATATATCGTCGTTGTTAAGTATGCAGTCCTCACCTTGGTAAATTTATGGAATCCGTTATCATAGAAAGTAATCCGGTGGTGGTCTTTTAGCTGGAGCTCCTCTTGAATCCTGCATTCAAAACCGCCAAAATTTATTTCATCCCAACAAAATTTAGGGGTCGGTTATTCGAATTTGAGTTGATTTGAATAAACCAAATTATGAGGGAAAAAAAATTATATAAATAAAAAAAATAAATAAGAAAATATTATGTTCATTCCATGTGATTTGGCCAAAATTGTCACTTTAATCCAAAAGTTAATTCTTTTATTTGTATTTTTGCCTAAGATCTTTTAAATATTGTGTTAAACCTTTTGTTTAGTGACCAAAATACCCCATGTTATATATATATGTGTAACATACATATCCCTGTGTTTTATATGAAACTACGATTTCCACCCTTAAGTTTTTGAAATTACACTGACGATTGGTGTAATTTCAAAAACTTATAGATGAAAACCTAATACCATATAAACCAGTAACCACAAAGACGAGTTACAAAAAAATATATATATGTTTTATGATAACAATATAATTTAGTAAAGAGATTTAGGAATAGATCTTAATAACAAACCTGTGGAGCTGCTTTAAATACTCGAAACTGTTTATTGAGATTCTCATCCAGCTCAAGAATGGCAGCTACATTACCACACCTGAACCACATATTAAAATCTTAATTAGTACAGACGACAATTTCAACTCATTTACTTATAAACGGACCAATTTGGGTTATCTTTCATCCCAAACGAGCCAAACAAAAAAATAAAAATAAATCTTTTTTTACATAAAATACCAACGTAATATCATTTAGTCCCAACATTTAAATCATTACTGTAATAAATTGTTTTTGTAATCATGATTAGCACACTGGTAATTTTAGAAAATGGGCAAAAAGCAGCTGCACCCCAACCTGGCCCGTTTTAACCAGGGGTGTAGAGGAGCCAAGTCGCTCGTGAGCTACTCGATATTGGCTCACTAAACGCTCAAATCTAGCCACGGCGCCAAGCTTACACAAGCCCGAGCTTTACTTATCGAGCTCAAGCTGGCTTGCAAGCCTGAACGAGCCTACTATTTATGTATTTATATAATATCTATTATTATAGATAAAAATATGATAAAAGTAATCAAATAATACATATAATGTTATAGAAGAGGGTTCAAATAAAAAACAATTGTTTTGTGAGAAGTGTGAGAAGGCTTTAAAATAAACCACACCACCTAAATAGGACACTATACCATGTAAATAGGAAACTATATGTTTTTTAGAAACTACAAATCTCAACCACTAGATCCTAGATCTAAGGGCCTAGATCTATTCTTATTCTTCTCACAAAACTATTGTTTTTTACATTAACCTTACGTTAATGTTATATATATATACACACACACACACATATATTTTTTAATTATAAAAGTATATAATATTATAATATAACTGAAAATCTATATAAAGTAACTGATAAATAATAAACGAGCCAAGCCCAAGCCGAGCTTGCGCTTTAGAAATAAAGCTTGAAACAAGCAGCGAGCTCAGGCTCGGCCCGGCCATTCCCCTGATTTTAACTGGTACTGAAACTGATTTGTTTTTAGTTTTCACCCAACCCATACATCGTGTTACCTCCATTGATTAGAAAAAAATGATTTTTTATCAAACAAATAACAATGGTAGTAAACTAGAATATAAAATTCACCTGTAACAGTAATTTGGGGCTGACCAGACTGTAACTATTTGGTTGTTGAACATCCATTTAAAACCTTCCATTACCAACTGATGTGCGCGACAAATGTAATCAATATTATTAGTGTGGTTAAAAGATGTAACAACACTGCCACCAAACAAGAAACCGGCACCACGGGGACTCAAACCCCACCCATCCACAATGTCCTCGGGATCAGACCACAGAAGGTCGCACATGGCACCGTCATGTGGTACTTCTTGCTTTCGATCAATTGTCCGAATCTAGAAAAAAAAAAGCGTTGTTACAAAATTTCATATATAACCTTCTAAATTATATAAATCAAAATTAACTCTTTTACAAAACTAAAAATATCATATTTACTCATTCCATTAAAAATAAAATAAACTCAGTTACATAAAAGTTATAACAGTCTATTTCGCTGAATAAACAAATAGGAAACCGTATTACCATGAATCATTTCAAAGCATATTTGTTGGATGAAATAGACATTTATAAGTAACTGTTTGTACTTTATATATTATGGAACGGGTAATATGATGTTTGATTTGAAAACTTTAGAAGGATATAATATGTGTGCTTGTGAAACTTTGAACATTTACGTGTGTGTGTTTGGGGGGGGGGGATTTATGTTCTTTTTGTAACCAATGTTAAAACTACAAAAACCGCATAAAGCACTTGTACATAGTGCATTGATGGTTTATTGAAATAATGGGATATAACCACCTTCTGTATCATACTTAAAGCAAAAGTTACAAGTGCATTATGCGGTTCTTGCAGTTCTCAACGTTATTCTTGGTTCTGAAACAAACACATCCCTATATATGTATTCATATATGCATGTGTGTGCATGTATATAAATGAAATTGGCCTCTTAATAAATTAGAGTAGAGGATTAAAAACAAAATGTTTCAGAGGACATTAAACTAGTTTCTCAAACCTGGTCTAATGTGTTGATGTTTGGAGAGAGGCCGCCATGAACTGAAAATATTTTGTTCTCAATCAAAGCAGACAAACTGTACAAAATGTCACAGTTCAGGTAATGTAAGTGATATAAGGTTATCAATTATCATCAATTAACTACAAAGTGTAGTGAAGCAACAAGAGTGGGAATCTACGACATCTGACAATAGATTTGTTTGTGAAAAAGGAGATAAACTGCAACCCTTTTTTTGTGTGTGTGAAAAAAGGGTCAACTCGGGTTATATTTTAACTCAAATGAATATAATTTAAGTTGAATTAACAAGTACCAATTTAGAAGTCGGGACAAAATAACTCTAGTTACAACTTCCTAAATTGCTCTATTCAAGAAAACTGAATCTCATGATTCTAATTACAAAAGAAAACAGTTGAAAGAAATTATCAAACCTTAGGTAATCAAATATATCGGTACAATATCTCCAAACATTGACAGAACCATATTTCCTCAGGCACTCATCATAGAAACCATATACCTAGCATATGGAGTAGCGGTAAGCTTTAAAAGAATTCAACATATTAATCCATTAATCATATCCAATAGGTTACCTGTGTGATCTGACGACTCTCATGATTTCCTCTGATCAACGTTATTCGATCAGGATACCTTACCTGATTACAACAGTGCCTCGTCAGAGAATGCATAAAATATATATAATTTCAAAATATAAATTGCAATCATACAGAAAATGAGAACAGACAGATCAGTACTAAATCCTAGCTCTATTAACCTAAAACTAAACCCTTAGAGCTATTGTTATAAGCTGCCTTTTTATTTAATATTTAAGAAAGATATAAATATCCATGCCTTCTATTTACAAATTAGCTGTAACCTTTTTCATTGGTTGCAGGCTTGTGGGAGAGAAAAAATAGGTGGTTAGTGATGGTTGATGGTTATGAGAGTATGTATATTTTGAAGTATATAAAAATGTGTTCTGTTTATAACATATATTTATGTATGTGGCGTGACCGAGTTGTGTAATATGACTATACTAAACTTGCATAAAAATAGAACCATATATGGAAGTTAATAAAACATCAGAGCCAAATAAAGGGTAGTATCAGAGATACAAATGGAGAGAGACGAAAAAAAAAGTAAGTGCACTAGAAATTATAACTAGCCTGCAGCATATATTTAGACAACTCGTGAACAAATATAGGTACATCACGTCATCAATTTTTGCATTGTGTAAAACGAAATATTATATAACTTCCTAACATGCCTCATACATTTTTTATCTTGCAATATTTGCTATTTTTGTGATAATGAAATTTATTAAGATACAAAATTTACCTTCAAGGCAAGTAAAAGCAAAAAGGTCTCTACAGAGTAAAACCCTCTGTCAACAAAATCTCCAAGAAACAGGTAATTAGTCTTTGGGCAATCACCACCTACTTTAAATAGCTCCTTCATGTCATAGAACTGTCCATGTATGTCCCCACATATCTATAAAAACAAAAAAATGACAATTGGACAGGTATTACAAAATTAAGAACAGTTAAAAAGTAACTTGAGAAAGATATAAACAAGCAACAAGAGATGGTAGCGAGTAATAACGTGATTTGAACTTCTTTAAGCTCATTCCATGCGGTCTTATGGACTACTAAAATATACAACTCATTTCAGGGGAAATAATGCAATCAGCAACATTGCCACCAATCAGTATATATGTAACTCAATCAAAGGCAGATAAGTCAAAACTTTTATGGTATTACAACCAATTGAAGAACACGAAAAAAACATTAAATCAATCAACCAAACCCAATAAAATCCCACTCATAGAGTAGGGTCTGGGAAGGGTTTAAATGGAAGCACACCTTACCCGTATCCTATGGGATAGAGAGGCTGCTCCTAGCAAGACCCCCGGCTCAAAGCGCATAAAGAAATACACAATAAACAAGTCTTTTGAAGCCCTAGACTTTCGATCCCCGTCTTCTCTTTAAAGTACTAGATATATGAAACCATGATCGATGAAGAAAATAGTTACATTACCATGTCATGCAACTATGCTTTTCGAGTAAACTTACTGACACAATAAGGGGCATTTGTTAATCAAGTTTCAATGGCATTTTAGGGATGAGGGAAATTAACATGATTTATCCTCATCTTAGACCCTATATCAATCTTCAACGACAAATTCCCTGACACGTCAACTTCCCAAAATTCATGTGCTTTCTGCTGCCATTGACCTTTGGATCCACATCAGCAACTTGATTTTTTATCACTTCAATGTTCTCATGAACGTCATTCTTTGTGACTTCACTCTCTTGCATTGTGGCTGCTGTCTATGTGAAAACACATCTATGAGCCAAGAGATATTCCTTTTGTATGGCATTTTGTTTCTCTTCTGTATATAATCATCAAATAGGATTCCAACTTATAAATAGAAGTTTACTTTAGTGTATTTTTTAGCCCTGGTTGTATGACAGGTGTCGCCTATGTTTGGAGAAATACATGTCCTTCTGCACTCAGCTGTGTGAGTTTTATCTTTCTTGTCAGCACCTAGAGAACCAAAAAACTAATAGAAACTAATATACCTCTGCGTATGATAAGTGTAAAATATGTACACATACTTAACTACCCTAAATCCCAGTTTGTTAACCAATTACAAATATTCCTATCTGGCCTAACATTTCATGATTTCCAAATAACAAGTAGATTCACTGATGCACTATAACTGTGATGCACGCCATAGCTATACAGTCAAGTAAACTAACAGTCTAAAACATTAATGATAACCATTTGTGACACCTAAACATCACAGTCAAAAGTCAACTAACAGTCAACATTAACAGAGCATGTAACTAACTTCACTACAAACCCTACTTGATTTGAGAAGATGAACAATTGCTTCTTAGCTCACACAGTACCCAATTTTTTTCAAACTGATAATTCTTGGTGGACTCAAAGCTACAAATAATTCCCAGTGTATCCTTCAGAATCAAAGCCCTAGTACAAATTTTCACTTTGTAAATTCAACATATAATCCGAAACATTATTCATTTATTCCAGCTAATAAAATTAATGAACTATTAACCCCACCCAATTTTGTCACACTTCCACAATCAAGCACACACAGTTCACAAAACCATAACTCAATTACACAAACTTCTACGCAGCTACGTACATAATTACACATCATTTAGCAACAATAATCAAACATAACAAAATCCATAGCAAACGGTGTACATAAACCTAGAAAGTAGACATATATCAGTTCGGTTTTTCCACTCCACCAAAAACCGAAAGTTGGTTGCAAATTCATCCACCAAATTCGATTCGGTTAATTTCGGTTAACCAAAACCTAGCCTAAATTTTTTGCTTAGAAATACATGAAATGGAGGTATAAAAACTAGAATTATATGAATATATGAACGGTCCAGTTCGGTTAATTTCGGTCAACCGAGGGTACAAAAAAAAAAATAACCGATTTTTTGGTTAATCGGTCTTCAGTTAATTTCGGTTCGGTTCGGTTTCGTTTATTGATCACCCTAAATAAACATAATTCCAGCTAATGAAATCAATGAACTATCAACTCCATCCAATTTTGCCACAGTTGCATAAACCCTAACTCAGCAACCTTAACTTCTATGCAGCTACATACATATCATTTAGCAGCAAATATCAAGCTTAAATCTAGAAACTAATAGATTAAGCGTAAACCTACAGTAACAGGAGCATCGACTTGTTGCGCGTTGCTTTCGGTTTTTGCAAAATCATCCACCGAGATCAATTCGGTTAATTAATTTTAGTTAATAACCAAAACCAAACCTAGCCTAAAATTTTGCTTAGAATACATGAAATGGAGGTATATATACACATGAAATGAAGGTATAAATACATGAAATGGAAGTATAGAAGCTAAAATATATGAAAATATCAATGATTCGGTTCGGTTAATTTTGGCTAACCAAGGGGAGGGTATACACAGAAATGATAACCAATTTTCAGTTTTCGTTTAATTCCGGTTCGGTTTCATCGGTTTTCTGTTCAGTTTCTGTTAACTGTTCGGCTAAAATTTTTGCTTAGAAATACACGAAATGGATGTATATATACATGAAATGGAGGCATAAAACTATAAATACATGAAAATGAGGTATAAAAGCTAGAAATATATGAAAATATGAATTATACGGTTCGGTTAATTTTCTCACAACTAACTAACCGATTTTCGATTAATTTCGGTTAACTGAGGGTACACAATAAACCGATAACCAATTTTCAGTTAATTCAAGTTTCGTTTAATTTCGGATCAGTTTCGTCGGTTTTCTGTTCAGTTTCTGTTAACGGTTCGGCTAAAAGTTTTGCTTAGAAATACACGAAATGAATGTATCTATACATGAAACGGATGTATAAATACATGAAAAGGAGGTATAAAAGCTAGAAATATATAATCAATCAATCAATCAATCATGCCCAGTAAAATCCCACCGACAGCAAAGCTATAAGTAGGGTCTGGGGAGGGTGGGATGTAGGCACACCGTACCTCTATCCAAAGGAATAAAGAGGTGGCTTCCAGAGAGACCCTCGGCTCTAAGTACATGTGTATGAAATATATAAAAATAAAGCTACGGAATAAAGCTAGAAATATATAAAATATATAAAAAATATGAATGATTCGGTTCGTTTAATTTTCTCACAACTAACTAACTAACCAATTTTCGGTTCAGTTTCGGTCAACCGGTCAAGTGTTCGGTTATTAATCAACCTAAATAAACATAGTTCCAGCTAATAAAATCAATTCCATAAACCCTAACTTGTATGCAGCTAAATACATAAACTGATAAACATAATCTATCCTATATATAATGAGGCAAACATGGGCAAATTAAGACGTTTAATTTTAAGTAAATTACAATAGTTAATACATAAGTTACAACCTAACAAAGCATGTTGAAAAGGGCAATATTGTCTTTTAAATGATATTATCACGTGCATTTTCAATTCATTAAAGATACTTACAATTTTTGCCCCTTAACTTTAATCACTTTTTGTAAATTTAAATGATACTTACGACTATGAACCTTAATCTTTTATCTATATACTCTTTTTATTATCACTTTTAACCCAACTTCACCCACGAAATTTGAACGACCATAACTTTTTTATACGTTAATATTTTTTATAAAGCATTGCACCATAAAAACGAGCATTTTATTATCTTTAATTTGAGTATCATATTGCTATAGTTTTTCAGTTAAAAAATATCATTTTATGTATGAGTGTTTGCGGTTTGCTTCTAATGGCTTTTAAATTAAACCATGAGCCAAAACCCGTTGAAAAATGAAATCGGTTGGCCAAAGGTTAAAGAAAAAAATCAATCGTGAAATCAAACCATGACCAGTTTTAAACTTAACAACGAACACACATAAACATGTAATATGATTACCAAAGCCGTGTTTCTCGCAGCATCGCGCGGGCACCCGTCTAGTTACATATCATATAACAAAACTAAAATGAAGCATAAACCTACAGTAACAGGAGCATCAACTCGTTGGACGTTGCTTTCTTCAACGAGTATCTCCATAGCTTTTAAACATAGAGCCTTCACTTCAGACTCCTTTAGCGCCTCGCACTTCTTCAGCTGCTCGATTTGCCGGTCTAGCTCTGACATATTAATATTAATAACTCACCGGACCACTCACTTAGGGTTTGTAGTACAGTGACGGTGATGCAGGTTCTCCGATTGGCCGCTAGTCAATTTACAGATATGGTGGATTGGTGGACTGTGTGCTCTCTGATTTTTGTATGACTACTGATTTTTGTGGACGCTAGTAGGAGCTGAACAGCGTTCGTTAATTGTTTGGTGAGAAATTTCTTTTTGTTCGAGTAGTTAAACAAATGAATATAAACTTAGCTAAGGGTGCAAACGAGTCGAGTCGAGTCGAGTCGAGCTGAGCTCGAGCTCTCTTTTCAAAGCTCAAGTTTGGCTCGTTTATGAAATATCATTTACTTTCTCTGGGGAAAGTTAACGTACAAATGAATTAACGTGCTAATTGTGATAATTAAGTAAATTAATTATATATACAAGTAATTACTCTATAATGTAATTACATAATTACTTTATATATATAATTAGTCTATTTGATTCTCATGATTAGCTCGTTAATATTTATAATTACTTTTTATATTTTTTTCTATTACTATAACTTTATATATAAAATAATATATATTATATAGTTATTTTTATCTATTTTTTTTGTAACTATATATATTAGTTAATAATTATTAAATATGTATTTTAAAAATTATATAAATAAGAGACTCGTTTAGGCTCGCGAGTCGGCTATAGCTCAATAAGTGAAACTTGGGCCCGTTTATTAAACGAGCTTACTTTTAGGCTCAATCGATCGAGCTTTTGAACGAGCCGATCTCGAATAGCTCATGAGTGGTTTGGCTCGTTTGCAGACAAAGCCCATGTTCGTTCAATCGTGTTCGTGAACGTTCATTCATGTTTGTTTGTATGTGTTATTCATTAAAGTTTTTTTTACATTTATTTATGTTATCTTTCTTTACTCTATTTCCCTAGCATAAAATTGGAAATCATATTGTCATATTGTTTTTACATTGTTCACATTTCCTTTCTCATCATTCACATTAATTAATACATCAATCTTTAGGCTCCGTCGATTTTATCTGTGTTCGTGAACCCTTCGTGAACACGTTCATTTCTTTAACAATCGAACATGAACAAGGTTTTGTTTGGTTCGTTTTACATCCCTAGGCTGATGTGTTATAAACGAATCGAATGTTATGTGAACTGTTTGGTGAAAAGTTAGTTTATGTTCATTCGTTCGTTTGTTAAGTGAGCGAACACGAACACAAGATCTCGTTCAATTGTGTTTGTGAATGCTTGATAAGGTGTTGTTAATGTTCGTTTATGTTTGCTAATGTTTGTTTGTTCATTAACGGTTTTTATATAATTTAATGACTTTTCTAATCTTATCTTATAGGTTTAAGCAATATTATATACACACACACACACATAGGATTAAGTTCATTTCAGAAGTGTTTCTTAGTGTGAGAAGTGCGAGAAATGAATCCAACAAATCACATTTTTTCTTTTGTTTTATCATTTATTTAATGCTAAGGGTATAATAGTAAAAGATTATTTTATTCATATTTGGCAAATCATAAAAAATGGGGGAGTTACAAATGATTTATTTTTTTATTTGTTTTCAATATTGGACTATATGTCCAGATGAACTATATTGAATTCTTTATCTTTTTATTTTATCAAATTCAATTGTGTCATTATCCGTATTATCATTTTTTTTGTAATTTAAATTTCATATATATAATACATATAATGTTCTTGAATTCAACTGTGTCAACTAATTCAATCAAATCTACTTATCAAATTGATTATTTTTTATTAATATAGGTCTGATATCAATTGTGACACATAAAGTGTGTAATATCAAATTATCAAACAAAGATATTATTTTAAACACTCAATTGAAAATTTTTATGATATCTTACAATATATGAATCAAGTTCGTCAACTGTGAGACTATTAACGACTTTTACATGAACATAACTCGTATATTGGATAACAGTTTCACAAAAGAAAAACAAAACTCAACTTATAAATTATAGTAAAATATACAAGGCGACGACAACCACAAAAGATGTCCACAAATCAAAACTGGTTTCGATTAATCGACCTGCGGAACCTTAATAACAAATATGTCGAGTTCTCCCAAGCCACGTAAATTAGCTGCTAATGGGATCCTTGTATCATATAGTGAACTGCTTCTTCCATCACTGTAGCCCAAATTAAAGTACAACAACTCTTACTTCAGCAATAATACATTGAAAACTGAAAAATATAGATAGCACTTCTGGCACATTTACTAATGAATGAGTCAATTTGTGTGATTCTTTATCAGTAACGAGTTATATGGGCCTATTAAATAATTTATAATTATAATAATAAAATCTTTTTGTAACAATATTTAGCACTTTAACTAAAGAATATTTATTATTATAATAAACATATTTAAACCTAACTTGTTTTCCCATTTCATGTTCTGGTGCACCAACCGAGCTGGCCAGGAGGCGTGGGCTGGTGTCATTACGCTTGGGCTTGCTAGACGTCATTATCCAATAAACAAATTAATACAACACAAAATTTATGATTTACTACACAAAAGCATTGCATCCTACACATATATTATAAAAATAAACAATCATTTATTATCTATAGAGGTAACAACTTAAAAGACATACACAAACCATACACATACACATACACATACACATACACATACACATACACATACACATACACATACACATACACATACACATACACATACACATACACAGCTAGGCATGAAAACTAAAAACACTTCCAATTGCAACAAACACGTTATACAACAACAAAGACATTATATACTACACCTGAAAACAAAGTAACAAAAAATCAAAATGTCATACACATTAACCATTATATCATACACATCAAACAACGATATTAATACTAAAACATGACAAATTTTATAAACCTACATAATTTCAATAGCCCATCCTACACTGTAATAATAATAATAACCCGTACACGTGCTCTAAAAAACACCTACATAAATCATATAAAGCCTACACAAGTTCTATATCTTTAACATAATTCATATAAAGCCTACACAAGTTCTATATCTTTAACATGATTCATATAAAGCCTACACAAGTTCAATATCTTTACAACAAACCATACACCATACAAAGCTCATACACAATAACCAATAACACATAAATATTAACAAAAAAACATTTTCAATTGCAATTACCAAACCTACACAAAAAACATAACCCCTAATAAGCGCACACAAAAAACAAGCCAACACATACCACAAGAAGCCTACACACACACAAAAAAAGTCTACACATACCACAAGCCCAGACAACAAGCCTACACAAAAAACAATCTACACATTACCTAAATAAACGTACGCAATAAACAAATTGCATACACAAGAAGCTTAGTAAACCTATATAGTAAAAAAACTGCATACACAAGAAGCTTAGTATATAGTAAACAAACTACATACACAATAACCACAGTCACTCCTACATAGGAAACAAATTACTTACACAACATGCTCATTAACTCTCCACAAAAAAATGGTAAACACATTAACTACGTAAGCATACATAGTGCCTAGTCAACAACCTACACAAATAACAAACTACACAATAACTAAGCATACACCGAATATCCCATATTATTTATAATTTTATATGCAACACCTAAATATATAATCTCCCCATATATACAATTGTTAACTCCTATGTGTTGTTAAATTCAATAACAACAAATGGAGTAACCCTAGACAACAAACACCAATATTATCAAATATATACATCCTTGTATAAACCTGACATTATAATTAACAAACGCCATCAAAGATGCACCCTACACATGCTCCATGTTTTGTGTATGGAGACTTCCACCAAAAAAATATATTAACATAATAATAGTTATAAAGTATAATTTATCATCCACAACATTGTGTAGGGTACTGTAATAGTCTACGAAATACTACGAAATAGTAGTTCTAAATCGATTGAACAATAAAAAACCTGATTTAAGTACAAAAATTCATACCCTAGCTACTGAATATCTCGTAATGATTGAAGATTTCGTGAATCGTTGTTGCTTTGAAGATGATTTTGGCAGATGCGATTTGGTGATTAAGGCACAAAAAGGGGAAGGCGAAGATAATATTAACGTTTCCATTATTTAGCCTACATTATTAAGACCTTTTTACCCTTTTTATATTAAAACAAGTTATACTGAGATCTTGGTATTTACACAAATGCCATTTATATTTTACACCATTGATTACATATCATCAATGGTTGAGATCTACTTCTCGCGTTTCTCACTCTAATTTCATTTCTCGCATGAACCGTCCCCCCCACACATATATATATATATATATATATTGTTTTTCGAATATCAACTTTCATTAAACACGACAAACTAGCAAGACGTTAGGCCAACACGACAACGACAACATAGAACAATCAAAAAGAGAAATTATACTAGTCGATTCAACTTAAAGACTTAAACGAAGATCTATTTTTTATACAAAGAAATGTCAAACTTTTAATGTCTTCGATCACCTTACCCGCCATAAACTCTTTACTTTTAAAAATGATATTGTGACTCACCTTCTAAACACACCAACAAACTGTCATAATAATCCCATGAAGAACCTTCATCTTTTTATTGTATAACGGGATCTTTGAATTTTACAAAAGAACAACAAATTTTTGGTAGTATACAATATATTCGTTTGTAGAAGATCATAACCATAGTTTAGTCGACCAACATGATTACCACCTGATAAGTTCTGATTACCACTTGTTAAGTTCTACTTTTTGTTGAACAACAAAATTTTCATCTTACAGTTCCTTAAATTATGAGTTTGCAAGGATTTAAATCCACTACTTCATTTTTGTAAGGGAAACACTATACTATTTAGGGGGGTGTTTGAGATTCCTTTTTAAAACTCCTTATAATTATAAATTTTTATTAAGTTAATAAGCTACAAAAATGTAACTTATTAACTTTTCCGTCTCACACCAATAAAAATCCCAAACACCTTATTAGAGCATTCTCATTCAATACATCAAATTTTGTGAGGGATGTTTTATAATTTAGAGAGTGGTGTAGGTTGTGCGTGAAGAAGAGAGGTAATGCAATGATTTTTATATTTGAAAAGTTTATGTAGCGCTCTATAATTTTTTTAATATTAATTGGAAGTGACTGTGAGTAAAATAACAGAAAATATATTGATAAATGTATAAAAAATATTATTTAATTAAAAATGAGAGAAAAAATATAGTGATTTTTAATGTAAGTTTGGATTTGAAGATAGGGGATTGGATGCGAATGCACTTACTTTTCAAAAAGTTATAAGTTGATGAAAATAAACAATCCCAAACACCCCCTTAGAACAATAAGTAATTTATACTTCTTAAGTTCTACAAGTATCATTTGTTAAGAACAATATTTCAAAAGATTTTATTAAACTTAAATCTTGATTGCATTAGACCATCCGTAGTCAGCGTTGTGGGTGCGTGTTTTTGCCCAAAACGTTAGGGAACACCCCTCCCGCATTTTGAGGTGAGTTTTAGTTGTGAACGTTGTGTAGACAATGTTGAACCTGAATCACTTTTCAAAAAGAGCCGTTGGAGAAGGTGTAGAAGCTGCCAGAGAAGATGTAGGCAACACTGCCACCGGAGATAGTTCACGTCAGAGTTGGAAACAATTTCATATCTAGAAACAATCATATAGAACACATAAAAAAAATCAGAAGAATAAAGTATCTTCTGGAAAGATACAAAACGATGAAGATATGGAAAACCAATATATTACTATTTTACAGTTTAACCCTTAAAATTTATATATTTGTTTAATTTTAATTAGAAAATATAGAAAATGTAAAATAGAAAATAAATAATCGAGTAATTATTGACGGAGATTTTTGACAACACTACCTTTTTATAAAACTCTTAAAATTGACCGAACATCTGACCACATGACATAAAACGTCTAAAGGTTTTAGTACGCATGATCTTATTATTTCATCTTTTAAATTAATAAAACGCGAAAATGTCATAATTGTTAATTTTGGTAGCGCCAAATCGGACAGAGCCAAAAAGAACAGGTGTGTGACACGCATGCACCGCCCATCAAATCATCCATCCATTCCAGTCAGCACGGCGTCGTTTTGCGACTCCAATTTTTTTAAACATTTATCCCATAATAATTTAAAATCCATACAATAACGCCTCAAATAATTGTACCTCTTGCATTAAAACATGTACTCCACCTTATAACTACCAACTTTTAATCTGGAAACTTTTATTATTATTATTATTATTATTATTATTATTATATTTCGTGTGTGTGTGATATCAACGGCGACGAGAAGACGACGACAAACTCGCCGGTTAACGGTATTCCTACCACAAATTATTATTATTATTATTATTATTATTATTATTATTATTATTATTTATCGTCAGCTTTCAAATCCGCTATTAGATCTGCTATTATTATTATTATTATTCGTCAATACTCGTTACTTATCTCAATCTCACTGTTCGAATCACAGATCGATTGAGGTAATTACTGATAGTAATTCGTTTAATTACTATTATGACTCGTTCGTAATCGTAGATCTTATTAATAAAAGCAGATGCATGCATGATTGTAATTGTTCGTCAACGACGTTATCGGTGCCCTAATTTCTCTAAATTTTAGATTTAGTTCGTAGATTGTGAAATTCACAATGTTTCTTTTGTTAGAATGTTATAGAACTAATTTTCATATTAATTATATTAATTGTCTAATTGATGTGTTTTTGATTAGTTTATATATGTGTGTTCGTTTATGTTTGCTAATTTATGTGCGTTCGTTTATGTTCAT
Organism: Bidens hawaiensis; assembly: GCF_021521415.1. NCBI lineage: Eukaryota > Viridiplantae > Streptophyta > Magnoliopsida > Asterales > Asteraceae > Bidens > Bidens hawaiensis. The sequence goes on along the minus strand of NW_027491536.1, from coordinate 314,381 downwards.
TTAACTTTGTAGTTTTATAGTTTAGATGTGTATTTTGGATTTATGGATGAAACTAGATGTGTTTTATTGGAGATGAATCATGTACTTAATGTTTTATATTTGTTCGTTTATGTTCATTCAAGTGTGTTCGTTTATGTTTACGTTTGTTCAATTATGTTCGTATACATTCGTGAATTGTTCATTTAGAATTTTAACGAACGAACACGGGCATATTCGTTTTCTTAACGAATGAACATGAACATAAATATTTGTTCGATTAACTGTTCGTGTTTGTGATTGTGCTTGGTTAAAGTTTAATGAACGCACATGAACATGCCCTTGTTCGTGTCAGTTGTTTACAGGCCTATTAATTGATGTGTTCTTTGAGATTTTAGAATTGCTTTGCATTTTAATTTACTAATTATAAACGATATAAATATATAGTTATACACAAACGTATCAGTAGGAGATTGTATTTTTTAGGAGTGACTTGATATGTTTTACCTAATTATGTGTCATGCAATCTGTTGTTTGTCTTGCAGATTAATGGCTTCATCTGCGGATCCTTGGGTGAGGGAATATAATGAAGCCTGTAAACTTTCCGATGATATCAGCAGCATGATATCCGCAAGGAGCTCATATGGCTTAGGGCCTGAAGCACAGCGCCATTCATCTGCTATACGCAGAAAAATTACTATTTTGGGAACCAGGCTTGATAGCTTACAGTCTCTTCTTACAAAGCTTCCTGCTAAACAGCCATTGTAAGTATTTGACTGTTCATACTTGTTACTTGTATGCATTGTACAATGTGTATTCGTCTATGTTTATGTCCCATGGTCCCGGTATATGCTTTCATCGGTTTTCTTAGTAATATATTTAGAAAATTTCCCATTTTATACTTTTGTATGGGGTCAATTAAGTAGGTGATCTCAGAAGCAATTGGCTATATGCTATTAGTGTATGGTTGGCTAGATAAGTAGTTATGACTTCAATAGTTTAACTTGAGATGTTGAAAATACTCTTATTTCCTCTCATCAGTTCTTAGTTTTATATGTCTAGCTATGGAGATTTTTAGTAGTTTGTCTTCTGGTTAGTGAGTTTTTGCAGTTTATCTAAATTCTGTACATTGTCCTTCTTTTGATATGCTTGGGTTGATGAGCTAGTTTGTCCATGTACTTGGGTTAGAAAGAAGTTCTCTTTTTGTCATTGCTATACATTTTATGAAACTTTTAAGTTAATTAATCTGCAGCACCTAATACCTACGTTGAGTACGTTCTGTGTAGTTATTTTATATTTGGCTATATTTGTAGCCTGATAAAACCATTGGCAGCTAACGATGTTATGATGTGCTCATGCTTGTTTAATTGCTTATAGAAAACACTATGAAGTATACACTACATATAGTTTCTGGGGTAAACTAAACGAGTAGAATTAAAAGAATCTAATCCCATTTTCCAATTATATCATGCAAAGTAACCATCAACTCTTGACTTTTCAGATGAACATTTATGTTCAATACTCTAGGGGAAGGGTTGATTTTGAGTTACATATTGCATTGCATCGTGCTTAATCATATTGCATTGCATCCAAAGTTTATGCCTTATTAGACCAGCATTCATCGACTAATTTGCGAGCGATAATATAATCACCATAGATCTCAATAGATGATTTTCTATAACTAGTTATTCTTTTTGTTGTAGTTCTTATAGAATTATCCCTGAACATTGGGAACAATTTCTCTGTTATTTGCAGAACAGAGAAAGAGATGAATCGACGTAGAGATATGCTAACAAATATGAGAACAAAGGTTACACAGATGGCCTCGACATTGAACATGTCAAACTTTGCCAACAGGGACAGTCTACTCGGGCCAGACACTAAGCCAGTTGATGTGATTAGCAGGACAACTGGTTTGGACAACTCTGGCATTGTTAGCCTTCAAAGACAAGTTATGAGAGGCAAGTTATTATTTGTGATTACTTTTGAAGACCTGGTTTACGTGTACATTAACTGTTAAAAACATTTAATATGAGTGATATTTGAAACCTCATTGCGATCAATAGCAAAACGGGAAGGCCATATGTGCTAAATAATAGGTCAAAACTCAAAATAGGTTTGGTGGGAGACCGGCATAAATTTAAGGTAGGTCAAACTTGGTCGGGATGGGTTAGCTCCTTGATATTTGTCTTAATTTTGAGTTTTTTAAGGTTTTATGGTACAGAATATGATTATACTCTATTAATATAGTAATGAGCCAATTTTCTGGTAAAATTGTAAAGGTCATGAACACTTGATTATGTCATTATGTCATGGATTCTTGTAACCCACCTCAACTGTTATAAGTGGGTTCGTTAAATAACATGTCAAAACAGGATTTGGTGCAAAATGGGCATAGTTTTGAGACGGACCGGAGCGGGTTGGGTTGGGTTGACATTTTCATTTTTGAACCTTTTTTAATTACTTATACTAAATATGATTACAAACGCTATTATTACAATTTACAATAGTGATTCATTTTTTTCAGTATAACAATTTCGAAGGTTATAAACACACTATTATGTCATGGATTACTTGTAACCCGTTTCCCTTCTAAACTTGTTTTACATGTAAATACAGCAATTGAAATATTGAAAATGGGCTGATTTATAACCTTATAGCTAAACAGGGCATAACGTGTGGGTCATGAAAGTTAAACAACTGGTTACAATGGGGTGGGTCAACCCACTATTATATTTCTGTTATTTACTTATTTTATACTTATTATACTAAGTATGTTTGTAAACACTATTATTACACCAGCGTTTCATTTTCTCTAACAAAACAAGTTCAAAGGTTGTAAACACTTGATTATGTCATTGTGTAGTTTAAAGTAACCTGCTCAATCCATTTGACTTGTTTCTCTCATAGTTAACTTTTTAAATTTCATCTGCTCGACTCGTGGGCATGAAGATGAAGCCAAAATTAGCCCGTTTTCACATAAACATATACTAAAAAAGTCAACCCTCTTTATTATGTGGTAAGAATCATGTTATTTTGAGTTACAGAGCAAGATGAAGGCCTAGAAAAACTGGAGGAGACAGTGCTAAGTACGAAACATATTGCACTGGCAGTCAATGAGGAACTTGATTTGCACACTAGGCTCATTGTACGTCACTTTTCTTAAACCTATACATATATGCTACTCTAAGCCGCTTATTAAGAGTTCGTAGAATGCAGCATCAGTGATATTAAAAACTTTTGCTTTGCTATTTTTGTTACGCAGGATGACCTTGATGAACACGTGGATGTCACAAATTCTCGACTCAAGGTAACACTTTTGTTAACTTTCATGATATTAGGAAAAATATGACAAGTCTTATTGACAGTTTAGAATGTTACCTCCCCCCCCCCCCCCCCCCCCCCCCCCCCCGTTTTTTTTTGCAAAAGTAGTTGCTCAGTTCGGTTATATGTTAGGGCTAACTGACTGTTCAAAACCTAAATAAACTTTTTTCTTGATATGAGCAGCCAACTTTATATTAGGTGCATTTACATTATGTTATAGATTATAGCAACAAATAACATGCTGGTTAACTAGTTGCAGGTCTTTATGCCATTCAACAACTTATGTGACAAATAATATATATTTTTTTAATATAAATATATAAATTCTTGAGAGAAGAGCATTTGAAACTTGTAAATTATTATTTTATCCTTTTTACCTAATTTGTGTATGTTGCATTGGATTTGGTGGTTGCCATGGCATCAACCAGTGCCCATCTTTATGTTCGTCCCGAGCCTTGAATTTTAAGGGATTGACGGAGACTGCCCTGGACGGGCCAACCCAACTTATTTTGACCCTGCCCTAAAAGGGTTCCCATTTTGACCTCTCAAACAACCTGACTGACCCGTCCATTTTCTCACCTTTTTTATGTTTCTTTTTATGTTTTTAAACAGAGATTGCAGAAGAACCTGGCGATTCTGAATAAACGCACCAAGGGTGGCTGCTCATGCTTATGCATGTTGTTATCTGTTATCGGGATCGTTGGGCTAGTCGTTGCTATATATATGATTCTAAAATACTTGTGATGTGATAAAAAAAACACAGGTAACAGTTGCTATATATATCTATATGTCATGTCCGAGACAAGCTTCTCAAACCGTCATCTTTTGTTTTCCACATTTGACCTTTCTTTGTACCATAACACTCGTGTTCCAATTAAACAACATTTTGTGCGGACTTACTTTGCATTGGTTATTTTAAACTGTTTATATGTTTGTAGGTGTTTGCGAGTCGATTATTTAAATTGATTATTTGCGAGAGAGATAAGCCCTTTTAATGAACGATCTTAAATATTTGTGTTACCAATGACCTTAGTTGTAAAAAGGCGCGTCTGAGGTGCTCGGCGCTCAAGAAAATGCATCAGGGACTTGAGGCAGCGCCTCGTGTACTTCTAGACTGCTATGTAAAATCAACTAACGGAACGAAGAAATTAGAAAAGCTTTATTTCATGACACGTATAGCATATGTGAGAGACGTCGTTTCTGGGTTTTTAATAAAGCTTATCTGGTTGTATATAGAGGCGATGTCGTTCCACTAAAAACCATTTCTTTATTGTTGCGTTCGTGTATCAGTTGATATGTATGCTTGTTTAGTTTATATTTCCTGAGTTGGTTTATTCGACATAAGTAAGAGTATAGGTTTTGTATTTAGAAAACTTGTGGAAATCATGAGTAAATGAAGACTAGAACGAGGGACTCGCCTCCTTAATCATCTCATGAGTCCCAGATAGTCCCGTCCCATTTAGTGAAAACAAAAGTCCACCCATTGACGTTAGCCCCGTTAAGAGAAAACACAAAAGTCACTTTTCAAACAAACAAATGGAAGCCCAATCAAACGGCTGAAAACCACAACGAATAAAAAAGAGACTAGAATGAGGGACTCACCTTCTTAATCATCCAACGAGTCTCAGATGGCCCCATTCAGTGAAAACAAAAGCCCACCAGGCGTTGCTAGCCCCGTTAAGTGAAAACAGAAGCGACACTTGTCAAACGAACAAATATAAGCCCAAACGAACAAATGAAAACCACGAGTAAATGAAGACTAGAATGAGAGACTCACCTCCTTAATCATCTCACAAGTTCTTGATAGCCCCGTTATGTGAAAATAAAAGTTCACAAGTCGCTTCTAGCCCCCTTGAGTAAAAACATAAGCAACACTTTTCAAACGAACAAATAGAAGCCCAAAGGAACAAATAGAAGCCCAAACGAGTAAATGAAGACTAGAATGAGGAATCACCTCCTTAATCATCCCACAAGTTCCTGATAGCCCCATTATGTGAAAACAAAAGCTCACGAGTCAATTCTAGCCCCATTAAGTGAAACAGAAGCAAATATTATTCTTTTTAAAACCAGTGTTGAGTTCTATTTTGATTTCAAGCAAATATTATTCTTTTTCTATTTTCCTTGATACATGGTTGCCCACCAACTACTAGGATAAAAAAACGATGAGGACGGGTGATAAAGTCGCTTAACAAGAGTAACCCGTAGTGAAGCACGGGTTTACCCCCCTATTATAGTTTTAAGTATTCTATTTAGATTAATTAGTTAAAAATATCTTTCATTTACTAATACGCGGAAAAAAAAACCAAAAACAAAATAACAAAATCTTGCAAAAAATCAGATTCCTTTATTCCACAAGTTCAAAACTGAACAAGAATACTACATTTAAATCCTCATAACAAATAACAAGAGAATTAAAATGCAAAGATGTTTGCAGTTCATACCAATCTTTATACTTTGAATTAAATAAATTCAAAAAATTCACTCTTCAATAAATTCAGATCCATCCCATCTTTTAACTCACAAATGCTAAAAGACCAACAAGGTTGTTACTTGTTACTGCATTTTATTTATTATGTTGCTTCATTCTTCTTCACTCAAAATTGGAACAATGAGTGGGTTCATTTGTGCAAGATAAACAATTGCCCACCTGCCAAAAATAACAAAAAAATATTATTTTTTCTTAATAATAATTTAGACTATTGTGTGTCTGAGAGAATTATATATAGAGAGTAGATATATACGTCGGGTGAGGTTATTGTACAATAATTGCTTAACGTACAATAGGTGCGTGAATCACGTTCAAAGGCAAAAAAAAAACGCTCAAAGGCAAAAAAACTAAAACGCTCAGCCAAACAAAAGCCCGGTTCAGTGAAAACAAAAGCCTACTGGTCGCAGCTAGCTGGTTCAGTGAAAACAGAAGCGACATTTTTCAAACGAACAAATGGAAACCATAACAATCAAAAGAAGACTAGAATGAGGGACTCACCTCCTTTACATGGTCGGCTTGGATATTGGTTAGGGTGGTCGACGGCCCTCAACCCGATCGCCCCGCTAGGCCCGAAATTTTTAATTTTTTTATATATGTTTTTGAAAATATGTATTTTTAATGTTTAAAATGAACACTATTAAACGCATTTAAGCTTATTTCTATAAACAAATTTTTTATGCACAACCCAAATCATAATAAGTAAGTCAATTTAAAATTTTAATTGTTTAAACACAACCAAAAACCCTTTTACTTAAACGCTCAAAACGGTTTTCGTGAAGAAAAGTATAAAAATGATCGATTAACGATCCAAACTGTTTATTTCGGTGAACCAATGATTGATTGGATATGTATTGACGATTTCGAGATCTTGTGATGTGATTTCATGGATGTATTTCATGAATATAAGTATACTTGTACCTAATGTACATTAAGCAATTATTGTATTCTATCTTTTCTCTATATACGTAACCAAATTTTAAGTAAACCATCACAAGGTGCGTTTAATACAAAACTAATTTTAAGTAACTAATAGTAAGAATCGCATAAACAGTTGTAAGAGAGAAAAAGAGGCGGTTATGCGTTTAGATAACCGACTTATGCATCACGATTAAAGAAACGCGTACAAATTATTATGCGATTCTCGTAGTTTTCCACTGAAAATTGCATATGTATTGAATGCTTCTTATTTGAAGTAAAGTAAAACAGATATTATTGAAGTGTTTAATTCATAAACTATGAAATCAGTTCATTCGAGTAAATTGCAGTTTTCATCCCTGTGGTTTGTCCAAATCTGCAGTTTTAGTCCAATGGTTTCAAATTTGCAATTTTCGTCCTTGTGGTTTCATTTTACTTGCAGTTAAACCCGACCCCACTAAACCCGTTAAGTCTGGTCATTAAATCCATCAACGAGCCATTCACGTGAGGGGCGATTTTGTCCCTATTCTTTCCAAATAACCTAAGTCCTAATTCGCAAGCCCCATCATGTGAGGGGCTGGGGTGTATTTTTTTTTTTGTGGGGGGGGGGGGGGGGCAAAAGTGCCCCTCACGTGAATGGCATGCTAATGGATTTAACGAATAGACTTAACGGGGTTAGCGGAGTCAGGTTTAATTGCAAGTAAAATGAAACCACATGGACGACAATCGCAAATTTAAAACTATTAGACTAAAACCGAAAATTTGGACAAACCACAGGGATGAAAACCGCAGTTTACTCGTTTCATTCTATTATCATTTAGTATCTAGATTTATATGCTTATACATGGGACATACATATAAGCACAGTGTAGTTTGATAAATTTTAAATATCATTGAATCCCAGACTGATTTATCATACATTTGTATCTTTGAAACAAAGATAGAAAACTATGTTAAAATTTCAACCAAGGAGTATGCAGGTGCAAGATTGATCTCTTATGCAGTTTAGCGTTGTTCGTTTCATAATTTATATACTCTAAATTGCATAAAAAGATAACAGATTTTGTCAAATTTTAAATTGGCAACCAACTTTTTGACCCTAGAAAATCCATTAAACTGTAAAAATCTTCAATTGAAGGTAATTATTAATTAGTTAAACTGCTTTTCACTTTTCAGTCAGATAGAAGTAAATATGGTCAAAGTTACAGACATTAAAAAAGGTCAAATTGGTCAAAGTTAAAAATCTGTTTCCATGAATCACATTACAAAAGGTCAAATTGGTCAAAGTTACCGAGGCGTCAACCTCCACCTCATTATTGGTCAAAGCCTTCAATGTAAGGTAAACAAAATTGAATATTTGTCAATTTTTGAGACTTTGATGTTTTTTACCCCGGTAAAATGATTACCCTTATATGCAGCTATCCCAAAAACTGAATTTTGGGCAATGTTCTAACTCGCATAAAAACGCATTATTCTATTTCTTGTGGTCATATGTATTCATACTTCTAGCATAAGTAGAATATCCTCTAGTCATGTAATTAAGATGACAAATTGCATAAGAATAAAGAGAAAAACTTACATCATCCAGCAGCATATAGTGGCAGTAATCACCAATGTAAGGTGGAACCTGCACAAAGTTATTGAAGAGGTAGGTCCCAGCAGAGCCCAGTTGGACCCGCAAGACTCACCTTAAACAGGGAAGTCTGCGCAGAGACCAACTGGATCCGCAGGACCAACCATGCTCAGAGACGTGACGTCCTTACGCGCAGTACGCAAGCTGTTCCCGCAGGAAATGCCTCCCATGGTGAAGGACTCCGCCTGTTCCCGCAGCCTCGGATACAAGCCATGAGGGAAGGCCACCCGCGCAGCATGGCTACACGCACAAGGTACTTAGCTCTCGATCATTCAGTGTCACCTGAAGGAATGAGCAAAGCCGGGAGCAATCCCGCACAGAGGCGGGAGGGGGAATACTCCCGCCCAAATAAGCCAGTCCGTATACTGAAGGATCTTTTACTGTACCTGACGAGGTATGGGCGAAAGATCTGATCAGAGATACGACAGCTCACTGATACAGTATGGCAAGCAGCATGCTCCTGTACTGTATCACTATTAGCCGCTGCCTACTCACCAACTACTGTCATACCACGTGCGTAGCCGGCAGTTGGTGGAAAGGGAATAGTACACAGCAGGCCTGGTCACTATCAGCCGCTGCCTACCCACCAACTACCAGCAGGGCACGTGCGTAGGCTACTGTTGATGAACAGGAACACTGTAGCAGCCGGCCATACCTCCTTGGAAACCTACCTTCGGCTATAAATACCCCAAATGGTATGACCATCTCATCTTATCATACCTTACTACATTATCATCATATTATACCTGATATCTGCTCTAGCAATCTCTTAATATACTTTTATATTTAAAGAGCAATCTAGTCTGATTCTCACGCCGGAGGGTGGTCACAAGGAGGAACCCCCCCCTTCTCAGTGACGAGCTCACGGTGTCTGTTTTGCAGGTTATCAGAAGAACCATCTTCCAAGGGTCTAACCCCTCGTGGGAAACATCTCTCCAACCCCCCAGGTTACCAGTAATCTGCCCGGGGTCCGGTTAGTGTTTCTTCATAGGTGTTTTTTTCTTACATTCATATTCATATGTTAATTTCAGATATAAATTAACCACATAATTAATGAGCAACAATAAAAAAGCACAAGTTAATGTTCATAAATGACGTAAATGAACACAACCAAAGACATTATCGAACGTTCACGAACATAAATGAACGAACACAGTTCTGTTCGTGTTCGTTCATTTAGTTGATCGAACGAAAATACTTGTTCATGTTCGTTCGGTTATTAAGCGAACAAACATAAACGAACTTCCCACCAATGTTCGGTTCGTTTACAACCCTACTCCTGTAATATGTTATTAAATAGTAATATAAAACTTTTTAGAATGAAATTTGCTTCACTAAGAAGATAGATCAATCCTACAGAATTTGAGTAAGTTAAGACATGTCTACAGTATCCCTTATTTCATGTCAAAGTTTTCAAAAACTCAAAAACAAGATCAAACTCTCTGATTTCAACCGAACATATATCGATTGAAAACTAATGACTTTTTTTAGAAAATACGATATAATAAAATGCTTCAATGGTTTATAGGAGAGAGATGAAATCATTTTGGTTTCTAGGCGATATCCTAACATCGTTGCAGACTATGTCAGAGTGTATGTATGATGAGCTGAACAATTCCTCTGTGTCCCGCCATTTCAAAATGGAGGAACCACTTTGCACCGTTAACGATCCGCCATTTACAATGGCGGATCCTGTATGTTTCATAGTGGTTCCTCCATTTGAAATGACGGAACTCACTGGAATTGTCCAACTCACCAGACACACACTGACATAGTCTACAACGATGCTAGGATATTGCCTAGAAACCAAAACAGTTTCATCTCTCTCCTATAAATAACGGAAAAAATTCAAACACTAATTCCATTTCCAATCCGTGCAACATTGGCAACAACTTTTTTTTTTGAAGATGACGACTTTCTTTTAGAACTATGTTGTCTTAACCAGGCTCACGCTGGCTTCGTGACAACTAATAACAATAATAAAGCATAACAATATGTAATGGAATCATATATACGCATACCAAACAACAACAAACATTCACCAAAACTATAACACATACAGATTCGCATAAGGTCCTTTATTGCAGCAAATTCGCGCGCACAAACACGCAATGATCCCGATGGCAACGAAACTCAGGGTTGTTATTACAAAACCCCATGGTTTGTTAGATCAATCTCACCAATCAAATCCGATGTTAAATAAATCTAACAAATCACAAAATGAATTATAATCAGAACAACAAATATTTTAATATATATATATATATATATATATATATATATGGGGGAAGGTTAACGTACAAATGAAATTAACGTGCTAAACGTGAGAATCAAGTAGAGTAATTATATATACAAGTAGAGTAATTATGTAATTACTCTACGATAATTACTCTATGATGTAATTACATAATTACTCTACTTGTATATATAATTACTCTAGTTGACTTTCACGTTTAGCACGTTAATTTCATTTGTATTTGATCCAAACCCTATATATATATATATATTTAACGGATTATTAAATGGAGATGATAATAATAATAATACTAATATTGTTGATGGAAATATAACGAACCTGATATCCGGTCACCGGCGATGATAATATTGTTGTACGGAGATCCGTTGAAACAGATTTTTAACTAATTATTAACTACCTTTTGAATACCCGACCCGATATGGATATTAAACGGGTTTTGTTATTATGGCCCAATAACTTTAATTGGGCTTTAGTGTAAAATAGTGTGTGAGATTTTGAGATAAGCTCAGATAGTAGAGCTGTAGAGGTGCACAAAATACCCGGTTTCGGACCTGACTCGGAACTAGTTTCTACCCGTACTTGAACCTCGGGTAGGACCTAGTATAGGATTTCTCCCCTACCCAAAACCCGAAAAAAGCCCGGTCAAATACCCGACTATACCTGGAATCGGTTCTTACCCGACCCAGTTTTGACTTTTGTTGATCATACCCGAAACCAGTTCCTACTCGGTTCCAGTTCCTGAAAATAATCGGTTTCTACACCTCTAAGCTTAGATCAAAAGCAATTTGCTGAGGTGGCTTTTGGTTTTTATGATTAAGAAGGTTGCAAAAGTCACTAATCACTAGGCGGATTGTAGGCAGCTGACTGGAAAGTTGAATGTATTCTGAGATTACTCGGACATGGTAAATATAAAAATAAGAGGAATAACGAGGAAAAAACACAAACACGAAGAAAATATGAACCTTGATAGCATTTCTGCATCCAAATTTGGACGATTGCAACTTTAGATAGAAGATTTGGCGACTATTTTAACAGTGATTAATTTTATGGTAAATGTTATTCAACATGGTAAATGTTATTCACATAATTATGTGTACATATAGATTAATTTTATGTAATACAAATAATAAGTTAAGTACCACCTTATCATTATTAGGTTAGCCTCCTCGTTTATTTTTCTTTGTTTTCGTTTCGACTATGATTAGTATACTATTGTTTGTTCCTTTACTTCAACACGGACACACTGAACATGTGTTTACTTACACGAACGATAGATAGTTAGTACTACTAATTAATAACACCTATCACGATTGTAGAGTTTACCCACTTTCAGACCCGATTCATCATGTTCAAACCCGAACATTGTTCACATTTCAACAACAAGCTTTTGCTGTTGAAATGTATATACACAAGTAAGACTATCATATCATTATAGTCCCTATAAAATATTTCTCTACACGTACACTTTATACTCGTATATTCATATACTTATAATTAATATAAAATTACCGACTTATGCATCGTGGTCTGTCTAACATGTTTTCTATAGTTGCAATTTCACATTGACCCGAGAAAAGGGGAAACGACACCACACCATTGAGTTACATCAATTAGCGATAGCGATAGCCACACGAGAATTTGCTTCAACAATATACGAGTGTTGTTAAAAAAGAAAAAAAAAACATTAAAACGAGAGTGTAAGTATAAACCTTTAATAAAACTTTAAGGTTGAAAATATAAATATTTTGTTCTTTCATCACAAACGTGTTGCTAATCATATGATTATTTTATTCTTTTAAATATTTCATTATTTTAATATGTTACAACAACGTATAGACAATTCCTTACACAACGAAAATAATACATGATACATTTCGTAAGAGATAACATATAAGCATCAAAGGTTAGCCAACAATACAAATTTCTCAAAATAATTATTTTATTTATTTATTAAAATAAAAATTCAGTAATCTACTCAATTTTATTACACATCAATGAATATCAATATCTAGATTATCTTCTATTAAATATTAAAAAAGAGGTACTGTTTAAGATACAAAAGACTAATGGATAAAAAGCTGCGGCACTAGCTTAATTTGGATTTAATACGACCGGAAAATGCCTTATACTTCTGAAGCATTTTCACATCAACACGACCCTTAATAAACGGCGGAATAAACAACAAAACACCTGTGACCACGACAAACCCCACCGTCAACACCGTCGCCACAACCTTCGGGGCCCGCCACCGTCCACCATTAACCCTCTTCACAACCTTCTCCACCACCACACACAATCCATGAATCATAAAAAACAACGTCATCTGCCACGTGGGCCCCGCACGTGACAACTGATAAACAAAAAGCTCATGCATTAACCCGAAACAAGAAATGACGATAATACCCCCACGAGTGGGGCCCACTTATAGTTACAAAATAATAACACAACAGGTTTGTATATAGTGTAACGCAATGTATTTGTTACCAACATGTTCCACCTAGCCCAAAAGTTTTGTAAAGATGTAGCAAGGTATGGATGATCGGATGATGGCTCGAGTTCGAGTCCCGTTAACACGAATAAAAGAGCGTTGGACACCGCGGCCACAACTTCGATTAATAAAAATAATATCCATCCATATATAAATGATGTGATCCTTAAATGAACTATATCACCATAGGTTAATAATATCTTTACAAGGATGGCTAGAACCAATATTTGGCAAACTAATTGAAATCGCAATCGCTTAGGGGACGAAACGCTTACAACTCCGGTTTTGATTGGTAAGGAAGTGTAGGTGATGAATTGGATGAGTGAAATGGAAGGGTGGAATGGAGAGTGGTCAAGGTCGAAGGCGAAGCGAATGAGTTTGAAGTTTGTGAGCCATGTGGTGAAGGCGAAGGTGACCGCGGTTGGGAAGGTGGTGGCGAAGCGGAGGGGTAAAATGGTAAATAAGTAGAGTATGGGGATTATTGAGATGAATCTGTAAATGCCTTTAGGGATTTTTGATGATATGTAGTAGCAATAGGATAATGATAGTGTTATTGATGATATGTAGATGATGAAGTTGTTAGTTGCCATTGCATGCAATTGAAATGGTTAGTTTGTTATGTTTGATTTGATTATTGGGAATTGGCTATGAAAGAATTGCAATGGGATGGTTAACAAGTTATATAATGTATTGTCCATTTTATATATGTGTTTCAAAAACATTACCTAAAATTCCTTTTATTTGAGCGTATGATACATCTATGGTTATCTACTTATCTTGGTATAGCTAATCATCTAAAATGATGATAGAAAAATTTAAGATTGGTTTTCTAACACTATTGTTATATAACATATAAAAATAGAAAATACACACTAAATTTGTGGTGTGTTGATAGGCTCAACCGATCTCGAAAGGTTGTTTCTGAAAGTATTATTAAGATATACCTAATAAAATCATGAAAGTTAGCGGGTTCCCATTTTAGGAGAAGCGGCAAAGTCGAAAGTCAACAGGGCACTAGAAGTATTATCGTAATATGTCACCAGCCCTTAGGTGACACCCAGAGAATGATTAGGGATCCACTAGTTGTCTAAGGGTGTCGTATTTTAAATCCCGGTTCCGTCATAGTTTTCACAGCTGAGAGAGATCCAAGATTCACAAGTAAGATTTTATACCTAGGTAGTGCTTCTCTTATCTTTGAGTTCGTCTAGGTTATCGTTGAGTTCGTCTAGGTTGTAGTTTAATTAGTTAGTTGTCAGAGTCTAGTTTAGGTGTGGCTAGTTTCCTCTAGGTTTGACACTCGGACTTCATGAGGCTTTACTACAGTCGATAGATACACTTGCCTGTCTAGTGGTCTAGCATTAGAAGAGTCTAGGTTTATAAATTTAAAACTATAGTGTTTAGGTTAGGCTAAAGTTTTATAGACCACATTTAGCACATCAATCCAACTATCTCAGACAGCTAGATCCAAGTTTATTACCTTCAACTCCACTCCACCACGTGGTAGCACAAGATACGTGGTAAGGATTTGAAGAGATACTGTTTGAAGATGCAAATAGTGAGTGTTAAGGATAAATAAATTTGGTAAGGATTGGTATCGATACCGATTTGCTACCGTCAGTACCGAATTGGTACTAAAGTTTTGAATTTTGGTATCGGTATTTCCCGAACTTTTTACATTCAATGCCGGTGCCGTTCCGGAACCGGTACCGAACCGAAGATTTTGATAATGGTATCAAAGATTTGCATTTTCGGAATCGATACCGATCTCATCCCTAGTGAGTATAGTGCTTAAAAGATTTTCTTTCCATCAACTGCATGCTTTCAAATCATATTTATATCGGGAATCTCTTCAGAGGAGACAAGTACACCCGTGAGCTTGGAATGATTGGAAATATGAAGTTCAATCTAGCTATCTCAGATGCATGATCTCATCTCGTGCTGCCACACGTGGCAACGGAGTGGTGTTAAAGGGAAAAAAGTTGGATCCAGCTACCTGAGATAGTTGGATTGATGTGCTAAATGTGGTCGGACACCTAATATGTTGGTGATCAGCAATCAAATTACAAATCTTCAATTGAATATGGAACAATAACACAATGATGATACACAAACGAATTCTTTGATTAAAATGACTTGTCTGTAATGATTGTCGATGATCGATGAAGGGGAATATAAACCCTACCACCGGCACAACGTTTCATCATAACCGTTTCAACATAATTACAATATTGATCTCCTATTCTACTTACGATAACAATTTGATTGCACAAGTGTGTTCTTTGTGCACAACATGTGCAATCAAATTCCACCAGTCGGCCGATAATAATCCCACATCAAAACATTCTTGTCACCAGCCCCACCTTTTGTCATGTTTTTTTCTCTTTGGACACCCTTCCGTTTAGTTAGTTTTTTTTCCGAATTTCAAACTGATATTTTAGAGCTACAATCAATTAATGTCAATCAATTAATGTCATTATCTAATAAATCATTTGTTTTCGGAAAACAAATCATATAATCGATAGTTTGAGTGCTGATGTGAGAGATGACGTGATGCTTATTATCGTTGTCTTTTTATCTTCTTTAGAAAAGTCTTAAGTTTTGTTCTTTAAATTCAAAGAACATTAATTATGTACTGTAACACCCCGACCGATGGCGGATTATACATCAGGGCGCTACGAATTGTTTCATTACTCGTGACACTATTTGGGTGTCAATATTTAATAAATACATTTCATTGCGCATGCGCATAACACACCATAAAGTAACATAATTCACATATCATAACTCATAATATTCAAATACATAAATTTGTCTTGTTATATTTTAAACTAGGTCCAAAGTAAAAGAAAACATCCTACGTGTCCTCGAGTTTCCAAAAGCAGCTACAGCAAACCTGAACATGTGTTAAAATAAAACGTCAACACTTGCGTGTCGGTGAGAAATCAAGTTTAATAGATATAAATAGATAATAACAAGGCACTGCGCGCAACATGTGTATAACTGGTGTTCAACATAGTGTGTAAACAGATTGTGATCAAGCCTAAATAGATCATAGCTCATAGTTCATAGCGTGCTCCAAATCGAGCAAAAACAAATAATCATTCGTGTATGTGCAAACAAACCAAAAAAAAATCGTAACAATAGGTCTCCCGTGTTCATCTAATAGATCCATGAAAACTTCGGAATAGGCCGATCAAAGCGGTTAATGATCAACACATACAAATATACAACACTAGTAAACGTCCATAACACACGGGTTTTGCGCTCATAATTTCATAAACAAGTTTAAGACTCAAGTTGTACGAACACATGAACATCCCAAAACGTTAAAAATAAAAGGGGATTAGGTACGAGATTACTCACCTGTAAAAGGTGCGTTGAAAGATAATGCAAGAACCAACTTTTAAACAAGCGAAAGTTAACCTATAAATAAGAGGTCATTGGTTTAACGATTGGTTTTTATGTCTTGAATATATGTAAGTCACTTAAACAAATTATCTAAAAAAAAATATATATATTTATTTACCGAGATTTCTGGGCAGAAAAGAAGAGAAGACGGATTGCAAAGAGGGGAGTTGGAGGCGTCGCTGAGGATCTTCGGCTGAGAGTAAAGGAGAAAGATTTTGGGGAGTGTTTAAGTGTTTGAGTGTAGTGCTTAATTATCCAAGAAATTAGTTTTATTTATAGGAAAACCCTAGGGAACACATCCCTTGAATTGGGGAAAAAGATCTTATCAAATCAAAGCAAAAGATATCAAAAGCAAGAGATATGGTGGCAGCTGCAGGGGATGGGGAAGGCTGACAGGTTACTGTTCATAGCATGGGAGGGGTCAGTCAAAGTACTGTTCAAGACATGGAAAAGAAGATTTTAAAAGATTATGCCAGTTACTTTTTCTAACAACCAAGAGGGTTGGTAAGCAAGCTGCGCCGAAAGTGACTTTTCGGACAGATGTCAGATCTGGCCTACTGTGCCCATACCTTGGCAGGTATAGCACAGAAGATAAGATATTTCAAAAGCATACAGGCTGGCTTAAACTGGAGAAAAGACTTAAGTGTCTAGCGCGAGAAGGCTTAAGTGCGCGAGGGCGAAGGCAGACAGAAAAATCCTTCGCGCGCCGCGGGAAGAACTTCAATCCTTAGCGCGCCGCGGGAAGAACTACAATCCTTAGCGCGCCGCGGGAAGAACTACAATTCTTAGCGCGCCGCGGGAACAGTTCGCCTCGCGAATCGCAGGAACGGCTGGTCTTCACGCAGGCTTCCTTGTAAGGAGTCTGACGCGTGGAGCTGCGCAGACATCCTTAGGCGGGAAGAACCAAAGGACAAGAAAAGAGTTAAGAGAAAAGAGGTTCAAGGCTTAAGGGTTAAACAGAGGGGCGGGACGGCGACAAGAGAGAAGAAGGGGCGGGACGGCGACAAGAGAGAAGAAGGGGCGGGACGGCGGAAAGGAATTATTATTAGTAATATATATAAAGATTATAATAAATTTTTAAATCTTAAAAACGGATCCGAAAACGGGTACCTGGGTCGGGTCGGATTTGGGCAGTTGTCACAGTCTCCCCTACTTTAAGAAATTTCGTCCCGAAATTTATCTCGAAGTAGGATGCGCAGAGAAAAGGTGCGGGTATTTGATCTTCATTTGATCTTCCCTTTCCCAAGTGAACTCGGCTCCGCGCTTGGACTCCCAGCGAACCTTGACAATAGGGATGCGACTGCGCTTGGTTTGCTTCACCTCGCGATCCATAATCTCAACAGGCTTCTTAACGAAATGCATAGACTCATCAACTTGAACTTCATCAAGTGGTATGTGGAGGTTCTCGTCAGCTAAACATTTCTTGAGATTGGATACATGGAACGTTGGATGCACATTGCTGAGCGCGGGCGGCAGGTCCAGTTTGTAGGCAACCTTTCCCACTCTCGCAAGAATCTTGAACGGACCAACATAACGAGGTGCAAGCTTACCTTTCTTCCCAAAGCGGACAACACCCTTCCAGGGCGACACTTTGAGGAGAACAAGATCACCAACTAGAAATTCGAGAGGCTTCCGCCTGCGATCTGCGTAACTCTTCTGTCGGCTTCTGGCAGTCAGCAGATGATCACGGATCTTGGCGATTTTATCGGTTGCCTCTTGAACTAGTTCGGGTCCTGTGATTTGAACTTCACCCACTTCGTTCCAACAAATCGGTGAGCGGCACTTTCGAACGTAAAGTGCTTCAAATGGGGCCATACCGATGCTGGAATGATAGCTGTTATTATAAGAGAACTCGATCAGAGGTAGGTGTGAATCCCAATTACCTCCAAAATCAAGAACACAAGATCGAAGCATATCCTCAAGGGTTTGGATGGTTCACTCAGACTGTCCGTCAGTCTGAGGATGATATGCAGTACTCATGTCCAAACGAGTTCCTAACGCAGATTGGAGAGATTTCCAAAAGCGAGATATAAAACGGCCATCGCGATCGGATATGATGCTCAAGGGAGTACCATGACGGCAGACAATTTCTTTGACATATAGATGCGCAAGTTGTTCAACACGGTAGGTTTCACGAATGGGCAGAAAGTGGGCAGACTTGGTCAATCGATCCACTATTACCCAAATGCTATCATGTTTGCTTGCGGTCGAGGGTAACTTGGTGATAAAGTCCATTGCTATACTTTCCCATTTCCACGTAGGAATTTCTGGTTGTTCGAGCAAACCAGATGGGCGTTGATGTTCAGCTTTTACCTTAGAACAAGTTAGGCATTTAGCTACGAACACAGCAATATCCTTTTTCATACCGGGCCACCAATAAGTAAGGCGCAAATCTTTGTACATTTTGTCAGCGCCAGGATGAATGGAATATCGAGTTTTGTGCGCTTCACTCAGTATGTCAGTGCGAAGAATCTCATCATTGGGAATCCAGATGCGATTGAGATAACAGAGAGTTCCATTCAGGTTAGGGACTAGATGCGCTTCCGCACCACACGCTAACTCGGCGCGTAGGTTGCCTTTGCTGATCGATGCGCGCTGCGCGTCGCGAATGCGCGATTCAAGATTGCTTTGGATCGGCGCGAAGTGAAGCTGCGTGCGCGGCAAAATACAGTTGAGTTGACTGGGTTTGCGGCTGAGCGCATCGGCTACCACATTAGCCTTTCCAGGGTGATATCGGATCTCACAATCGTAATCGCTGATGATTTCGTTCCATCGGCGTTGTCTCATGTTAAGTTCCTTTTGATCAAAAATGTGCTGAAGGCTTTTATGGTCGGTGTAAATGATGCACTTAGTACCATAGAGGTAGTGTCTCCAGATTTTTAAGGCAAATACAACTGCACCAAGTTCGAGGTCGTGAGTCGTATAATTCTTTTCATGAATTTTGAGTTGCTTTGACGCGTAAGCGATAACCTTGCCTCGTTGCATAAGTACACAACCGAGACCTTGGTTGGAGGCATCACAATAAACGACAAGGTCGTCAGTACCCTCTGGTAACGTTAGAACAGGAGCTTCGCACAACTTTCGCTTGAGCGTTTGAAAGGCTTCTTCTTGCTTCGAGCTCCAAATATACGGTTTGCCTTTGCGCGTTAATGCTGTTAAAGGCAAGGCGATTTTTGAGAAGTTCGAAATGAATCGCCGGTAGTAACCAGCTAAGCCCAAAAAGGAACGGATTTCGGTAGGAGTGGTCGGTGTAATCCAGTTCTTGATTGCTTCAATTTTGGATGGGTCGACATGAATACCCATCTTGTTTACAACATGACCAAGAAACTGTACTTCGTTAGACCAAAACTCACACTTGGAGAGTTTGGCATGGAGTTGTTCAGTTCGAAGCTTTTGCAACACCAACAGAAGGTGTTGTTCATGCTCGGCCTTGGTTTTGGAATATACCAGAACGTCATCGATAAACACGATCACGAATTGGTCCAAGAAAGGCCTACACACCCGGTTCATTAGATCCATGAAGACAGCGGGTGCGTTGGTTAAACCGAAGGGCATGACCAAGAATTCAAAATGACCGTAGCGGGTTCGAAAGGCAGTTTTGGGAATATCTTCTTCACGGATACGCAACTGGTGATAGCCAGAACGGAGATCAATTTTGGAGAAACAAGAGGCACCTTGGAGTTGGTCAAAGAGGTCGTCAATACGCGGTAAGGGGTACCGGTTCTTAATGGTGAGCTTGTTCAGCTCGCGGTAATCGATACACATGCGAAACGAACCATCTTTCTTTTTAACGAACAAAACCGGAGCACCCCACGGCGAGGAGCTAGGGCGAATGAATCCTTTATCGGTCAACTCTTGAAGTTGACTTGCTAATTCTTGCATTTCAGCGGGTGCAAGTCGATAAGGAGATTTGGCTACGGGGGATGCACCAGGAACAAGATCAACACGAAACTCGACTTCCCGAGCGGGAGGTAAACCAGAAAGATCTTCGGGAAAGACTTCAGGAAAGTCACGCACGATGGGGATTTCATGAAGTTTCTTCTTTCCTTCATCGGGTTTGACCACATGAGCTAAGAACGCGACACATTTCTTTCGTAAAAGTCTTCGGGCTTCAGTGCATGACATAAGTTTAAGACCGTTAGATGGTTTCTCGCCGTAGATATGAAGATCTTGACCATTTTCCCGAGGAATGCGAATCAATTTCTTGGCGCAGATTACTTCGGCGCGATTTTGCGAGAGCCAGTCCATACCAATAATAACATCAAAACTTCCAAGAGGCATGGGAATGAGGTCGATTAGAAAATCGTGTTCATTAAGGTTAAGCGTGCAATCTTTGATCACGGAGTTTATTATAATTGTTTCACCGTTAGCCATTTCAACTGTAAAGTTTCCGTTTAAGTTTATTCGCGGTCGCGCAAGTTTTTGTTCAAATGCGCGAGAAATAAAACTCCTATCGGCGCCAGTATCAAAAAGTATAGATGCATATTGTCCGTTAAGTAAAAATGTACCATTAACCACGTCATTATTCGCTTGCGCTTGGTGCGCGGTTATATTAAAAGCTCGTCCGCGCGCCACTTGGTTTGAAATTTGGTTAACCGGATTAGCTTGCGTAATTTGTACTTGCAGTCTCGGGCACGCGTTCCGGAAATGACTGGGGTCACCGCAGTTATAGCACGACCTGGGTCGTGGATTATGGTATGTTGATTGTAGGTTTTGCGGGTAGGTTGGGGGTGTTTGCGCGATTGGGTTGGCGGGAAGGACTCTACAGTACTCAGCAGTGTGACCAATACGGCCACATCGGTTGCATTGTCAACACGGGGCTTGAGTTGGGTGATGAAGTTTACAGGTTGGGCAAAAGGGTTGGTTTCCTGTGTAAGGTTTCTTAGTTGACGGGGCAGGGAGCGCGGAATTGGTTAAGGCATAGTTATGGACTACAGGGGGTGTTGGGTAGGTTGACAGTGGGTTAGGAGCGTGTACTGGAGGTTGGTAGGCGGGTTGCTGGACAATGAGCGGGTTGGTAAGCGCGTAGGCTTGATGGTTGGGTTTGTGCCTGCGTTTGAGGTTGTTACGGTTTGAGGGTTCTGGCTTGGTTTCTGTTGGTTCTGGGACAGTCTTGGTGAGTTTGGTCTTCTCGGCTCCCCGCAGGAACAGGGTTCCTGCCCTGACATGGTTGTCGCTGAGCACAGCGGCCAACTCGATGGCGTCAGAGAGGGTTACTGGGTTCCTGGCCCATACAGAATCTTGAATTTCCATGGGGAGACCCCCAAGAAACTTTTCGATGGCGCGGCGGGAAGGGGTAACTAGGTGCGGGACAAGCAAACTTAGTTCGTGAAAACGCGTAGCGTACTCGCGCGCTTCGCCACTGTACTGTTTCAAGTTCCAAAATTCCTCCTCAAGGCGCTTTACTTCGTTGGGAGGGCAGAATTCTCGAGTCAAAAGATCCTTGAATTCTTCCCAGAGCATGCTAGAAGCAGCCTCAGCGCCACGCGCGTGAGCTACTCCGTTCCACCATGTAAGCGCCCTTGATTCCAGGACACTTGAGGCGTATAAGGTGCGTCGGTCTGGAGGGCAATGGGTATGGAGGAAGGTGTTCTCAATTTTCTCGAGCCATTGGAGCATTACGGTGGCTCCTTCGAGCCCTGTGAATTTCGGAGGGTTACCCGCATTAAAGGACTTAATATTGTATCCGGAGGGGTTGGTATTATTTTGATTTAAGGCTTGGGCTATTGCGGCGGCCATTTCCTGGGAACGACGCTGCATACGTCTGCGCGAGGCTTCTCTCCTCTGATGACGGCGAGCTGATAGCGGAGGCATTCTATAAAAGTTTTAGTTTTTGTTAATATCTTGGTATGGGAAATCGTTTTAGCGCAAAGTACATCATTGTAAAGCTTGTTTCGCGGAGTTAAATGCTATCTAATTTTGAAGTAAAATATGAATTTAAAGGCAAACTTAATACAAGTAATGAATTCGAATTGAAAATCGACAATTCATGCATCACCATGACTTTTCAAATCTTCAATTTAAAATATACGAGTAAATGAGTATTGGAGGTTGACAATTCATGTATCACCATGACTTTTCAAATCTCCAATTTTAAAATATACGAGTAAATGAATATTGGAGGTTGACAATTCATGTATCACCATGACTTTTCAAATCTCCAATTTTAGAACATAAAGTTAATGGGGATTGAAAATCAACTATTCATGTATCACCATGACTTTTCGGATTTTCAATGTTAAGTCCCAACAACAAACGAATATGTAAGTAAAGAAACGAATTGAAATTTAACAATAAAAATCGAAAGATCGCGGATAAAACATGAAATCATGTGCTGCGTATGCGCAAGCATATTTTATAAATATCGAGTAATTAACAATTTAGCGCGCAATCATGAGATTTTTCTCATGCGCGAGAAGGGACTCTTAGGTATACTAGGTCGTTACGTCTAACCACCTAATCCTAAAGTCAAGGAGCTCTGATACCAATCTGTAACACCCCGACCGATGGCGGATTATACATCGGGGCGCTACGAATTGTTTCATTACTCGTGACACTATTTGGATGTCAATATTTAATAAATACATTTCATTGCGCATGCGCATAACACACCATAAAGTAACATAATTCACATATCATAACTCATAATATTCAAATACATAAATTTGTCTTGTTATATTTTAAACTAGGTCCAAAGTAAAAGAAAACATCCTACGTGTCCTCGAGTTTCCAAAAGCAGCTACAGCAAACCTGAACATGTGTTAAAATAAAACGTCAACACTTGCGTGTCGGTGAGAAATCAAGTTTAATAGATATAAATAGATAATAACAAGGCACAGCGCGCAACATGTGTATAACTGGTGTTCAACATAGTGTGTAAACAGATTGTGATCAAGCCTAAATAGATCATAGCTCATAGTTCATAGCGTGCTCCAAATCGAGCAAAAACAAATAATCATTCGTGTATGTGCAAACAAACCAAAAAAAAATCGTAACAATAGGTCTCCCGTGTTCATCTAATGGATCCATGAAAACTTCGGAATAGGCCGATCAAAGCGGTTAATGATCAACACATACAAATATACAACACTAGTAAACGTCCATAACACACGGGTTTTGCGCTCATAATTTCATAAACAAGTTTAAGACTCAAGTTGTACGAACACATGAACATCCCAAAACGTTAAAAATAAAAGGGGATTAGGTACGAGATTACTCACCTGTAAAAGGTGCGTTGAAAGATAATGCAAGAACCAACTTTTAAACAAGCGAAAGTTAACCTATAAATAAGAGGTCATTGGTTTAACGATTGGTTTTTATGTCTTGAATATATGTAAGTCACTTAAACAAATTATCTAAAAAAATATATATATATTTATTTACCGAGATTTCTGGCAGAAAAGAAGAGAAGACGGATTGCAAAGAGGGGAGTTGGAGGCGTCGCTGAGGATCTTCGGCTGAGAGTAAAGGAGAAAGATTTTGGGGAGTGTTTAAGTGTTTGAGTGTAGTGCTTAATTATCCAAGAAATTAGTTTTATTTATAGGAAAACCCTAGGGAACACATCCCTTGAATTGGGGAAAAAGATCTTATCAAATCAAAGCAAAAGATATCAAAAGCAAGAGATATGGTGGCAGCTGCAGGGGATGGGGAAGGCTGACAGGTTACTGTTCATAGCATGGGAGGGGTCAGTCAAAGTACTGTTCAAGACATGGAAAAGAAGATTTTAAAAGATTATGCCAGTTACTTTTTCTAACAACCAAGAGGGTTGGTAAGCAAGCTGCGCCGAAAGTGACTTTTCGGACAGATGTCAGATCTGGCCTACTGTGCCCATACCTTGGCAGGTATAGCACAGAAGATAAGATATTTCAAAAGCATACAGGCTGGCTTAAACTGGAGAAAAGACTTAAGTGTCTAGCGCGAGAAGGCTTAAGTGCGCGAGGGCGAAGGCAGACAGAAAAATCCTTCGCGCGCTGCGGGAAGAACTTCAATCCTTAGCGCGCCGCGGGAAGAACTACAATCCTTAGCGCGCCGCGGGAAGAACTACAATTCTTAGCGCGCCGCGGGAACAGTTCGCCTCGCGAATCGCAGGAACGGCTGGTCTTCACGCAGGCTTCCTTGTAAGGAGTCTGGCGCGTGGAGCTGCGCAGACATCCTTAGGCGGGAAGAACCAAAGGACAAGCAAAGAGTTAAGAGAAAAGAGGTTCAAGGCTTAAGGGTTAAACAGAGGGGCGGGACGGCGACAAGAGAGAAGAAGGGGCGGGACAGCGACAAGAGAGAAGAAGGGGCGGGACGGCGGAAAGGAATTATTATTAGTAATATATATAAAGATTATAATAAATTTTTAAATCTTAAAAACGGATCCGAAAACGGGTACCTGGGTCGGGTCGGATTTGGGCAGTTGTCACATGTACCATGTTCTTGGATATATTTCTATCCGTTTATAACTAAATATGGAAACCCGAATGACACCTCATGAGAATTCAAAACATATTAGGCTATCGGGTATCCGATAATGGTGGAAAAAAAATGGCCCTGCGTGACACAGAGTTGCAAAAAATGTAACTATGTAACTCCGCGTACCTTCTTTCCATTTCGCACGCGGCATGATGAAAATGAGTGGTGAGTGAATAGTGATCAATGGATATAAACGTATTTGAGTAAAATGATTAATCATGTTGGAATAAACTCTTGAATTCTATTAAACAAAAAAATAACTCGGAACTTGATTAAAACCCTTATCATGAATTGATAAATATAGATAAACATATATTCGTTTAGACTAATACAATAAAAACAATTAAGATAATAAACCAAGCTTGATAATTATCTATAACCCTTCGGTTAACTTTACTTGCACTCCAAGACTCCATCCTTGTACCGCAAGCCACATATATAATTAAAAGACGGTTCGGTAGTACGTTGACTTCAACAGATCTACCATTCTCTCTCTCTCTCTCTCTCTCTCTCTCTCTCTTACAATTATAAAAATATAAAAAAAAGAGGAATGGAGAATGATGGGTAGGCTGAGTGGTGGGGGTGAATGATAAAGGAAACGTTGACGTGACGAATGGTGCAAAATAGTGAGTGGAATGCGTACCACATAGCCATGAAACGAGGTTCTATCTCGTTAGGCTAATTGATTTTAAATCAAATTATTTTTCATTAAAAACAACCAAACGATTTATAACGAAGTGGCAGGTAAGCGGGCAACAAGCTACGCCGCAACTCCCTTTTAGATAGCAAACCCAATCCTACTAAACGCAGAGTTTCGGTTCTTATGGGCCGATAAGTTACTATCCCCAATTTCTGAACTCTATTCAAAAGGTCCACGACTGGTTGATGAATGATCGGTTTATTTTAGGTATTGGTATTTACATATTAATTATTTATGAGATGCATGAAAATCTTTATTGTAATTATGTCACATTAAGTTGTGTTGGTATTTGATAGGATACGGAAAATGAGTTTAAACAAATACTTAATCATCATGAGAAGAAAAGCTTATCTACAATAATCATCAAATGGTTTTCACGTGTTTATGAACAATTAAGTGAATTGATGGTCCAATTAATAGTAATGGTGTTCAATTATTATTTTGTTTCTTAGGAAGTTGGCATACATAACATCACAATCAAAATTAGAGGGACTGGTTAATTTTTTGTTGTTGAGCTACCAACACTAGATGATATATCGTTCCAAAAGATGGTTTGCTGGGGGGCCTATACAACAACAATCATACCCAACATATTCCACGTATAGTTAAAGCTATCTTGTACGGTTCAGGAAAGGTGAGATATAGACAGACCTTACCTCTATCCCTGGATAGAGATGTTGCTTCCGGTGAGACACTTACTAAAAAAAGATAAAATGATATAAAAATGAAAGAAAATAGTAGTATAGAAATACCTTGCTGGTGGGCCTATAAGATCACAAAAACATGAGAACTTTAGCTAAGTAACTTGTAATGAAAAATATGATAGTGAGGGTATTTAATTTCTTTGTTATTATGTTTGGTTAATTTTCTTATGATAGATAGGGTTTAGTTAGTGTATTAAACTGCTTTTTTGCCATTAGTTTAACGTGTATTGTTTGTAATTACTGGCATTGTTTTGGTTATAAACGTTTTATGCGTTATTTTGAGTTTCAAACAGCTAGCATCAAAGTCAGATTTTTCTAGATTCGTCTTGTTGGATTCTAATTTGAGATAAACGGCTTGATAGTGTCTCAACTTGTTTTCGTTTAAACTTCTAGGTGAACATCGCGAATGCTTAGTTATATTTATGTTACTTGGTAAATCAATCTAGGTTATACTTCTAGCTTCCAAACTTGAAACTTAGGGTGTTAATCTTTTAATGGGTTTTAAAGCTTTAAAGACAATAAATTATGTTTAAAACAAGGTTGCAAAAGTCGTTAGGTGGACCATAAACGGCTGACTGGGGAGTTGAGTGTACTCAAAGAGTACTCGTGTCATGTCGTGTCGTGTGAACAAGCCCGTGTAATAAATTGAAAACCCTAGGTATACCCGATTAAGTAATAAAGAATTATGAAGTTATGGTCCCCATATATGCAAATCAATAAGAAGAATATGGTGGCCTAAGATCTGACTAATCTAATGGAAAGGGTTGCAGATATACTAAGAAATTAAATATGTTCAACCTACCAAAGATAAGTGTGACACTGATTGTCAGCCACAAAATTCACCTTTGAATAATTTGATTGAAAAAGGTAAAAAAAAAAAAAACTATCAACAATATCCTTTAATCTCTCAATTACATAATATAAACCCACTCTTATTGTTCTTTCCAATCTTTGTCTAACTTATCCTTTTAGTTAATATGATTGTTACATTTTTTAATAACAGAATTTCCATCTCTTTACGTGACACTTGAAAAGATTAATTTGAACCCATAAAAGACATCATATCACTAAACCAATAGTTCATATATAGTTAATATAATTGTCATTAAGAGAACTATTTACACACAATAAATAAAAAAAGTTCTCGCGATTATTAGTTACTACATGACATTCTGATCGATCACAATATTACACTACTATTATTTGACCGACTAGCTAGATATTTTCAACTGAATCGAAGATTCGTTTATGATCTTGGCATCCAAACCGTTCCTTATTGTTTGATTGGTGACTCGACCGTACCATTTCTTGACGTTTCACCTACGATTATTTAAACGACCGCACGCAATATTGCTTCAAGAACAAACAAAGCTACCGATACAATAACTAGACGTGACAAGGCAAAGCCACATGACTTGAGGGATTGTATGATTGTATCCCTCCTTGACAAATATTAACAAAAATTAACAATTGATCATCTAAACTGAAAAGTAACAAAATTCGAAAACCACAAAGATTCGAGGTTGAGGTGTGCGTTGTGCAGTTCGGTGTGATTTTTAGATAAAACCAAAACTTCGGGTTTTGGAGTTTTTGAAACTGTTCGGTTTCGGTTTTTTGGTTTTCGTTTAAGTTTTTACGGTTTTTGCCATTTGAGCTTGAATATTTTAGGCTGAAAAAAAAAGTAAGCAAAAAATAATGAATTTAGGTATAAATAATTTTGTTAATTGTAAAATAATAGACTATTATACATTTATTAAAAAATATTTGAGTTAAATATTCATTAAATACTTATAAATTACTTAATATAAAATATAAAAAAGTAAAAATTTAGGAACTCGGTTCGGTTCAGATTTTCGGTTTTTTTTTACACGCAAAACCAAAACTGAACCGTTAGTATGGTTTTTTCAAAAACATAAAACCAAACCGTCGGTTTTTATTTTGGTTCAGTTTTTTCGGTTTTTTGCACACCCCTAATTCAAGGTAGAAAAAATGAATTAAAATCGTTACTATGATCAAACACGGTACGAACACCGTAGTTTACTCAACTTATTGTACTCAACAAACATGATACAAAAACTAGATGCAGTTACTGAAACATTAAAGACCCATAACATTTCTTTCTAGCTTTTAATTAATATGATTATTACTAAGAGGGTAATTAATATTACACATAAAACATAAACTTGATCACATTTTCGATCACTCGATTATCCAGACTCGAATAATCTTAACAAGACGAACGATTCGTTTATAATCTTCACATCCAAACCGTGTTTAATTGGTTCTGCGAAGAACAACCGGGCACCAGTCACAAGCAAGAACGTCGCCCCAAGCAGCCACGCCACCATTCTATGTAACCGAAACCTGCCATTAACCGCCTTCTTGACCGCCACCTCAGCAGCCACACACACCCCATGCAGTACAAAAACCACGTCACCTCCCACGTCGGCTTAATACGCATCAAATAGAAAAACATCAGCTCGTGCATTATTCCCGACACGACAAAAGTCATAATAATCGCCAATTGCTGGCTCCAAAAGGTACCAAAAGCTCGGTTTGAGATAACCCGAACTGGGTTATACACAGTATCCCTGAGGATACCGGAGGCCACAAGGTTCCACTTGTGGCCCCAGAAATCCTGGAGAGATGATGCCAGAAAAGGTTCATTGAACTGCGGTTCAATTTCAAATCCGAATCCTAGAATAACGTTTGCTAATAACGCAGTGATGGCAAAACCTAACTCGAAACCAATGTGCATGTGTGTAAAGTAGAGAACTGTGATAACCGTCCAGTGTAGGTTATCTTTGTATGGATAAACATATATGATCACCACCGTGAGAATCATAGCTTTCAGCATCAACGTAATCCAGTTATGGGATGAAACTGTATTCGTGATGCTGTTCTGCTTCCGATCAATCTGTTTAGGATTGATCGGAAGCAGGGCAATGCAGATGAAAGTGAGGAGTGGTAACCGTGGTTTGGAAGATAAAGGGCCATGGTAGAAGGCGAAGAGTAAGAGTTTGAAGTTACCGAGCCATACGAGGAAGAAGAACGCAGGGAAGGCGAAATGGACGGTGGAGATTAGGAATGGGAGGATGGAGAAGATGGTGATGATGGGGAGAAGAGCGAGTAACCTCGGGACGCCATGCGGGATCCGAGATGGAATGAAGTAGCAGTACAAGATGGAGGAGATGGCAATGAACCATAAGTTGATGAAGGTTTTGAGTTCTTTGTTGTCTTCCATTTGTTAACTTGGTGGAAAGTATTCATGCATGTAGTCCTCTTAAATGGGATTTTAATTAAGGCTATAAGGGCGCCCGTAGTGGGGCGACAAAATAAGGAAAAAAAGGGGTGATTTTTTTTTTGAACGCCGTTCCCCAACGACAAGGGGCAAAATGTGTGGGGGCGATGATTTCTTGTCGCCTATTTGTGTGTTTATGTTTATTATATTATTATATATGTGATATATATATATGGCTACAACATCATTACATATCTGAAACAAAAACCACTCTTTATTAACTGAGCGTCACATGACTTAAATCGTCCCGTGTTGTAGCCCCTTCACATAGCCTAATTGGCATGCATGTTCACATCTGTATACAACATACAACAGTTGTACTACTTTGTAGGTTTAGTCAATTCCCATTGAAAAATGGTTACTATTATAGTAAAGAGTAAAATTGACCAAAATAGACAAGGGATATTTCCTTTTGTGGATTTAAAGAATTAAAAGCATATAAAGAACCCAAACTACCCACCCATATTACATAATCTAAAGTTTCACCGATCCTCCCAACTAATCAGTGCCAGACAGCAACATAAAGCTAGGGTTTTAGCTAGTCACCATATCTTAAGGCTCCAAATTTCAAAACAAAACTATTAATTATACATTTATAATTTGTCGTTTAAACCGAATTAGGTCTAGAAAGATATAAGTAACTACGTCTAAAAGTAATGACAACATCTTAATTATTTGGAGTAAAAGCAAGATAACTTTTTTACAACAATGCCTCGTTTTTAGGTATTATTTAGGCCACCAAAGATGTTGAATCGACACTGCAAGTAATCGAGAGTATCTTAGATTGATTCCGAACCCATAGGATGGTCGGTGAAAACCAAATCATTCCAAGACTTCCATAAGCACCAAAGAGTAGTAAGAACGGTCACATTAACTACCTTGGCCAAATCCTTCGAAAAATTTAGAAACTTGTGCACCTCCAAAACGTCCTTTGTACTAAAAACATAGATCGAAAGGAAACCACACCAGTGAGAGATACTCTGCCATATAGAGTTAGCAAATTGGCAAGCTAGGAACAAAATTTAAAGGATGTTCACCAGCTACCCAAAAGTAACCACAAATCTTACATCACAACCTCTTAAACGGGGTAAGACGTTCATATTAGATTCTTAGCTTTATCTTTATCTCTAAAACTCTAGAATAATACAAAGATGAGTTGTTTTTTAGTCCATATTGAAACTTACTATTCATTCCATATGCTTATTTTCTATATTTTATTTCTGAGTGAAAAAAGAAAAAAAACTAAAATATAGAAAAGAAGGTATCAGTTGATTAAAGGAAATTGGATTCTAATAACTTAAACTCAGAGCAATTAACGCTAATGCCAACTAAAGATATATATGAGGGCAGTCCTAACTTTCAACATATTTTTTTTTTCTATCGAGCCTTTTTCTAACGTATTTAACCCATTTTGTTTTTAATAACATGAATTGCTTATGTAGCATATTTATGTTTATAAAACATGGGTCTATAATTTAAGTAATACATTTCATTTCATATATACAAAATTAATGTTATTAAATTATTAGACGTGAAGTTTATATAGTGCCTCTAGTTTTTAACACCCTTTTTTATTAATAAGACATTATTATTATTATATGTCATGTTCATTTGTTTTCATATTTTTCGGGTTATTGCTGATTTACACACAAAAACCAACAAAAATATGTTTTCATTCATTAGATTTTATTGTTTGACAGATTTGTAGTTCAAACAATAAATGTCAGTCAACAACTAACCTCTAAATACACCTGACCTTTCACCATCAAAGAAAAATAAACCAAACAAATTTCAAACAACATAATAATGATATTTTCAGGTACGAAACATAGTGTGAATTTACTTGTTCTTGTTAGAAAATTTTTATACATAGTGTAAATTTATCTGTTTCGTCGAAAATTTGAGCGCGCTCTGCCTTCGTCCAAGCTTCTCCACATGTTGCTTTAGGTGGTCCTTTTCTTCTTCCAATTGTGTAACATAAGCAAAACAATTATTTTTGCCAACTGTTTTTGGTATGCTATATATTAGCGAAACAATTATTTATATTAATTGGTCCATGTATTATATTAATAACATGGATAAACCAAAAATTATGATTTTACCTCTCCTAACAGGGGTTTCAAATGCATAAGCAACATCCAAATGGTGCCTTAGGATAAATCGAAATATAGCTGCTACACCAAAACTAGACGCAAAGAATCACTAGCCTTTCCCTCGAGAGTTGAAACTGCACAATTTGATATAAATATCAGTGACGGAACCAGAAATTTTTTAATGGAGGGTCAACATAAACATATTAATATGTGTGCATTATCTTATGACCGGTCCAAATAGAAAGCTAAGGTATTAATTTAATTAATTGAAAACGTTAAATTAAATAAACTACAACTCACTTATGAAAATCAAGTTTTTTTTTAATAGAAATACATCTTTAAAGTCTGTGTGCACACAGTAGACATTAGATTTAATTCTATTGGTTGGATTTAAATGAAGAAGAAAAAGATAAAACCAAACTAACCTAGTGATAAGGCCATAATATCCCTGTCTTCAAATAACCCCTGAAACTCCTCTACTACGCCTTCTTCAAAAAATTCCGGCGAACTAAATATCTTCCTGTTTACTTTAGATGATTTAACTATTCTTACTCTTAACTAGTAATCTCAAGGGTCAAATTACAAAGATCTACTAAATGGATGATGTCCCGTGTAAGAACTACTTGGGTGGTCAACGGACCCTCCTGGCCCCCTGTAGTTCCGTCCCTGGATATAATGATATGATTAATGATGTTGCACATTTATTAAGACTCTGATTTTACCTCACGTTGCTGGTACTATATGATCGACCCCATCCTAGACTCGACGGCAAACGCTTTTGGTGGGGTGAATTTTTTTACTTTTCTTTATATGATATTTTGAAAACATTATCAAGTAAACTTGTCCCAAAAAAAATCTGAAAAATGTGCCAAGAGTCTATTTATGTTTTAGCTGGGTCAAAAAGAATCCGGAAAAAATAGCCTAGTATTTAAGGAATTAGTCTGTTTATGTTTTATTGACAAAAAATAGCCTAGTAATTTAGCAAATAATCTGACCTTTATTACCATTCCCATTTCATTTCATTCTCATATCCATTTCATTCTCTCGTCCTTTATTACCATAAACCAAACACCTAGGCTGCAAATGATCCTAAGCTGTTCGGGAGCTACTCGTGTCCGACTTGATATAAAGCTTGAAACGAACCGAGCTTTTTTGAGCATGAGCCTAAAATAAAGTTCATTCAGCAGTTAAGCCTGAGCTCCAGTCTCATATGAGAAGTTCGTTAAGGCTCGTCGAGCCTTAACGAGTCATGTGTATCTTTTATGTTCTACCTCTTTTATACTTCTACGTATTAATTTCTCACTACAAAAATGAGCTCAGGCTAAGCTTCGGCTCGTTTAAGGTACTATTCAACCTTGATATGAGCTTAGGCTTGTTTATAGTTTCTTCAAAATATAAAAAAATAATTAAAAATGTATATAAGTTAATTAATAAATAAAAACGAGCCAAGCTTAAGCTATCGTAACTCAAAACAAGTCGAACGTTTAAACCCCAAATTACAATAGTGTCAAATTTATTTTTATTTATTCATTTATTTAACTTATACTTTTCATTAGAGGTCACCGGTTTGAGCCTAGGTGTTTGTTTTAGGGGCGGTGATGTAAACAAAATTATACATCTTTTATACATCAAAAAAGCTCCAATCTATGGTATTTCTTGGGAATTTTAGTTAGAATGGATACTTAACTTGTTTAATTTGAATTTCCAGGGATAAACGAGCTAATAAAAGAGAAACGAGCAATTTTCTAGAAGAAATGGCGATGAAATGAACTTCCAGCGCAAAGGATGCCCCATGCCCAGAAAGACACAGCCCAATGCATAGTCAGGCACAACCATGCGCTCATTCAGGCACAACCTGATGTCTACCTTAACAAATAGAAAAGTACAATTTGTCATCTAGCAAGGTCAATCACAACCATGTGCCCACTTTGGCACAACTCGATGCTTACATGATGGAAGCAAAAAGTACTATTGTCTGCCAACAAGGGTTCACACAACCCGTGCTTGAATTGGCAGACCCTGATGGTCAAATGTGTGCACATGCTTCAAGTACAAAAGATATTCTGTCAGAGATTTGGGGACCAGCATGGGCTGTGCCGAATTTGGCATACCCTGTGCCTCCTGCAACAGTTTGCCTATAAATTGGCCTTTTGTGTTCTCTTCTAGACACCCCGAATTACATACACAAAAACACTCCCTTATCACCATAATTCCAGAATATTGAAAGTAAGAAGCTCTTAAGATCCATACAACATCAAGAAGGAGTTCTAGCATTCACATAATCATCTAGCTTGGTTCTTGGGTTAGATTATCTTAAAGTCAATTATGAATGTTTTGTTCTTTTATTTTGATGTATATTTCATTATTATCATGAGCTAAACTCTTCATATCACCTTAACTTATGATGAGACTTGATAACTTTTGATGGTTTGAAATAATATATGGTAATTTTATGTTGAAATAATGATTAATTCTTGGTTATCCGTTGATGAAATATTGTGTTTAAACAATTGAAATAAATATACAAGAATTATAAATGGTATGTCTTGTTATGTTGAAAGACTCTTGATTTTATCATTTATTTATAAATGTTGTTCTTGCAACTTTATAACTTTTAATCTAGAAATAGTTAAAATAATTCTTGCATATTAACATGAAAATTGGTTAAACACATATCCTCATGTTTAGATTTGAAAAGATTGAATATTTGTTATGAACTGATATTCTTGTTAAGTAATATTATAAGTATTTTGTTAACACAACTATTTTGATATTACACTTGGGTTGAAAATTCATAAATTAAAGGAATACTTGAACTTTTTCTACTTTAATCAACCATAGGTGGATTAGGTGTTTTTCATGTAATCTTTCCGAACAGTTGTTAGATTTGAGTTTCGTAATTGAATGATAATCTATATCCTTAAATTTCAACATAAAGGTTCACTTACAATTATGATTTGAGGTGATTAGTTTGTATAATTCATACTAGTTTTCCAAAAAATCAAAGGAATAGTTATCTATAACTAGTGACTACTCTTTTCCATAAACAAATTAAAATAGTGAATTTGCCATATATTTGAGTTTACCATCATAAGAAGTCAAGTGGATTTAAAGTTAAGGTGATAGCTTTTAAATCTTGAATCTTTCCATTATCATATTTTTGCTTGCTTTATATTATTGTTATAAGTCACTTTAAAAATTACTTTTAAAAACTAAAACTTTTAAGATATTTCTTACGGTTATTATAAAATGAAGGATTTAATATTGAAATTTACGTGTCCACGGATTGATACTCGGTTCTTACCGCGACTATATTACTTACACGATTGGTACACTTGCCATTTGTGTGTGTTTTATTAAGTTTAAGTGAAAACCCATTTTTAAAACCCGACAAAGTGTGAAAAATATTTAATAAAAACATATATATCACACGCACATCAGGCGGTTTTACCCGATTGCTTGATGGGGCCCTTGTAGTGGTATTTACTTCAATTGGGCTTGAGTCAATATCGTTCATAACACAAGTGTTAATCCTTTAGATTCTTCGAATGTAACTGTTTCTAATCCTTTTTTTACACGGCCCGGTCTTCCTATTGGATCTCATGATATGTCTAATGTTTGGCATTCACATATTTCGACAATAATTCGACTTGGGCTTCATCTGCTTATGGACTTGTTTAGAATCTTTCATATACATGTTAGTAGATAGAGTCATGGATTCCAAATTCGGGTGTGCTACCAGTGTTGTAAATATCGGATCTAGGCGAGGATTAATTGGTAATCTACCCATTAACCGGTGGTAGTCGGTAAGAAATCTGGGATTAATTGATGTCAAAACCTTAAATTCTGATCTTATTATTGAACCAGATCCAAGAATACAAAACTTAATAAACAAAGACAACCAACAATATGTATTGAAGACAAACAAAGAGAATAAAAAAGATTCAGAGGTTGTAAACCCGAATGAACAGAGATAGGGTTTTCTTGATGTGTGTTGTATTGAGACACCAGGAAACATTCGATGATATATATTGAAGGAGAGCCACCGACACCATAAAACTTCTTTTCCAAGCTAAGCCCACTAAGACACCAGCCCAGCCCAGCCCAGCCCAGCCCACCAGAGACAATCTACCAGGTCCGAAGCCAAGCCCAAAACAAAGATCTCACCAGCCAAAAATAAAAGGCAAAGTATTAGAAAAACAATATAAAACTGAAAAATAATTTTATTTATTTTAACACCCCCCCTCAGTTTTATATCCAAATATATTAAACAAACCCAAGTTTTGTAACATAACGGCGTGCTGACTTACCAAAAGACCTTTAGTAAACATGTCCGCCAATTGCTTGTCGGATCTTATAGATACAGTTTTAATAACTCCAGATGATATTCTTTCACGCAGGAAAAACAAGTCAACCTCAAAATGTTTTGTTCGATTGTGAAAAACAGGATTTGCAGCTATTGATATAGCTGCATTATTATCACAATGTAAGGATACAGGAAGATCAATATTGACTGTTAACTCCTTTAACAAGTTCTTGATCCAAACTATTTCTTCAGTACAAGCACACATAGCCCTATACTCAGCTTCAGCGGATGACCGAGAAACAACCAACTGCTTCTTGCTTTTCCATGACACAAGTGATCTACCAAGGAAAATACAAAAACCTGTTACAGATCGTCGAGTATCTAGGCATTTAGCCCAATCAGAATCAGAGTACCCGGTAATATTAAAAGATCCCCTTTTTTTGAATAAAACTCCCAAACCAGGAGCTTTCTTTAAGTATCTCAACAATCTTAAAGCTATCTGCAAATGTGCATTAGACGGTTTATGCATATATTGACTTAAAAATTGAACAGCATAGCAAATATCAGGTCTTGTATGAGAAAGGTATATTAATTTCCCAATTAATTTTTGATACCCAGCGACATTTGTTAAAAAAGACTTATCTTTTTCACACATATTTGTGACAACATAATTTTGTTCTATAGGAGTGTTAACTGGTTTGCCTGCACTCATGCCATACTCAGCTAACAACTCCATGCAATATTTTCGTTGAGACAAACAAATCCCTTGGTCTGACTTAACAACTTCAATACCTAGAAGATATTTAATTTAAGGGGACCCAAATCTTTAATCATAAAATTTGATTTTAACATTTGTTTAACTTCATCAATGGCAGCAACATCATTTCCTGTCACCACTATATCATCAACATAAACAAGTAAGATAACAATCACAGATTTTTCAGACTTAATAAACATGGAATAGTCACAAATAGACCGGGTAAATCCCATTTTTAGCAAAGCAGACACAAGTTTAGCATTCCACATTCGTGGTGCTTGTTTTAAGCCATGTAGAGATTTAACAAGCTCACACACACGAGTATCATCTTTTGAAAAATAACCATCAAGTAATTTCATATAGACATCTTCATGCAACTCACCATACAGAAAAGCATTATTAACATCTAACTGAAACAAAGACCAATTATTTTCAACATCCAAACTTATAACACACCTAACGGTAACCATTTTAACAACCGGCGAGAAGGTCTCATCAAAATCAACTCCTTCTCTTTGGTTGTAACCTTTAGCAACTAAACGAGCCTTATATCGATCAATTTCACCATTAGACTTGTATTTTATTTTATAAACCCATCTACAACCTATAGCTTTTTTGTCACTAGGCAACTCAACAAGTTCCCAAGTATTATTAGTATAAAGAGCATTCATTTCATCATTCATAGCATTAACCCAATTAGAGTCTGTTGAAGCTTCATAGTAATTTCTAGGCTCAACAGTTTTGTTGAGGCTAGACACAAAAGAAAAATTCTCAACAGATAAATTAGAGTAATTGACCACCTTTTCAAAACCATACTTAAATTTCCCTTCAACAACAAAATCACTAAGTTTTTTAGGTAACATAGAGCTCCTAGAAGATTTTCTAAGAGGAGGTTGATTAGGGATACCCTTAGAAGAGAAGAGCTGACATTCTCACTTTCAACTCCAGGTGGATCTACCTCACTAGTTCCATCTCTAGAACTACTAGATTATGAAACATCAGTCTCAGTTTCATCTAAAGTCCTTGAGTTGCTACTAGGTTGCTGATCCTCACTAGAGTGATCAATGTGCACCCCCGCATCATCATCGGGATTTAGATCATTTAAGGAACATTTGGAAACATCTTCATCAAATAGATCAAAAAAATTTAAATTGTTAACAGAAACAGATTCATAATTTTCAAAAGTTTTTTTTGAGTT
The DNA here is from genome assembly GCF_021521415.1 of Bidens hawaiensis. Lineage (NCBI taxonomy): Eukaryota > Viridiplantae > Streptophyta > Magnoliopsida > Asterales > Asteraceae > Bidens > Bidens hawaiensis. Next base: position 276,379 of record NW_027491536.1, on the reverse strand, counting down.
ACTATTTTTAAAAGGAAAAATATTTTCATAAAACTTTACGTCTCTTGAAAAAATAACCTTTTTATTATTTAAACTCCATAACTTATAGCCCTTTTTTTTGATAGGAATAACCTATGAAAACACATTTTTCAGACCTACTATCAAATTTATCATGAACATTTAAAACAGTACTAAAACATAAGCAACCAAAGTTCCTTAAATGCAACAACGAGGGTTTAAAACCAAAAAAAAACTCATAGGGGGTTTTGCCTTCTAACACTGAGGATGGTGTCCTGTTAATAAGATAAGAAGCAGTTAAAACGCATCCAGACCAAAAAGAAAGGGGAACATTCCCTTGAAACAAAAGTGATCTAGCAACATTCAAACAAATGCCTATGTTTTCTCTCCACAACACCATTTTGTTGTGGAGTATATGTACAAGAGGTATGATGAATGATGCCCTTGTCTCTAAAAAAATAAAATTCTGAATATGACTATTAACAAATTCAGATCCATTATCACTTCTGATAATCTTAACTGTTTTATCAAACTGAGTTTTTAACAGGTTGACAAAAGTCTCAATATTAAAGAAAACTTCATCTTTGCTTTTCATTAAGAAAATCCATACGGCTCTTGTATAATCATCAACAATAGTTAGGAAAAATATATAGCCTTCCCTACTTTTAACTCTATAAGGACCCCAAACATCCACATGTATAAGATCACCTATATGTTTAGATTGGTGATCGCTCAAAGGAAGGGGTTCTCTTTGCTGTTTAGCCATGTGATAGACTTCACATGGATAATCACTTTTTTGAAAATTAAACTTCAAATCAGTTTGTAAGACATTTAAAACATTATCAGAAGGATGTCCTAGTCTAGTATGCCACATATTTAATGTATCAAAATTACTTAAGCACACCTTAAAAGAACTAGAACCATCACCACAAAAATACAGTCCATCAACTTGATTACCAGTCACCAGGATTCTCCTTGTGAGTAAATCCTGAGATAACAATAATTTTCATCAAATATAACTTTAATTTTACTATCCTTAGCAAGCTTATGAACAGATAATAAATTCACATGATACTCAGGGACCACAAGCACATCAGTTAAAATAACAGTTTCACTCAATTTTATACTGCCAATTTTAGTCACTACTGCATCTGAACCATTTGGATGTCTAACAGTTACATTAAATTCAGACACGTCTAATTGATCAAACACATTTTTATCAGATTTTACCATGTGCTGGTTGGCACCTGAATTGACAATCCATCCAGAGTTACTCAAAGATGGAAACTTACTAGCAAAAAAAAAAATTCTATCACCAAAACTACTAGCAGAAAAGGACCCAAAAGGTTTACCTCCTACACGAGAACCAGAAGTTTCTTCTCCAGATTTTTCATTTAACAAATTCAACAGTTTGGACACTTGATCAGGAGTAAGAAAAGTGGCTGAACTACCACCTGATTGATCATTCTTATGTTGAACAACATTATTAGAGACAACAGGTTTATTAGATTGACTATATGGTTGACCCCCTCTAGTTCTGGGTCCTTGGGGGTATCCAACAATTTCAAAACATCTTTCAACAGTGTGTCCAACCTTATTACAATGAGTGCACTTAAGGTTAGGGTTGGGCCCTCTGCTGATTTTTTTTTAATCAAAAGACTTATTAGTTTTAGGAAAGAAACCCATATTTTGGGTCTGGGTTTGAGTTTTTGAAGTCTCACTAGAATTTCTATGGGATTCCTCCCTAGACACAATAGAGAAAGCAGGTTAATAGTAGGTAAAGGATCTGTAGTTAACAAAGAAGTTCTAACAAACTGATAAGTATCATCAAGGCCCATCAAAAATTGCATAAGTTTTATAAGGTGATTAAAATCATTGAATTTTCCAGAAGCATTGCAACTACAAGAAGGCAATTTAACCATAGCATCAAACTGTTTCCACATAGTATTAAGCCTATGATAATAATCTGACACAGTACTACCATTTTGATTAACTGAATTAATTTTTTGATATAAACTAAACACGACTGAACCATCAACTTTATCATATGTTTCCTTTAATTCTTCCCACACATCACGAGCAAATTTAGAAAAAACTTGTCCTAAATACAACTCTTCGGAAATAGAATTAAGAATCCATGAAAGAACCACAGAATTACACCGATCCCATTGTTTAGCAAGAATCTCATTATTAGTTGATCTTTTACAAGATCCATCAATAAAACCAATTTTATTTTTAACTTGTAGGGCAAGAAGCATGGCATTTGCCCAGACAGTGTAATTCTCTAATCCCTTCAACTTGATATGTACCACAGTTATGTGCTAGAATCACTTGCGTGAAGATGCAAGGGATCACTAGCATCTAATTTACTAATCTCGGTAACACTAGAACTACCGGAATCACCCATTTAACAAACAAAAGATCAAATAATCGAGCAAACACTCACGAACACGCACAGAGAAAAACAAGGTCACAAATAAACTGGTCCGACTAACCTATCAACATCAAAGCCTATTGCCAACAGAAAATAAAAGATATGAAAAGATCTCACCGGGATTTTTGAAAGCCACCAATCCTCTAGCAGATTTGATAGTGCCCACAACGCCTTGCAGATTACGAATTGATATGCCCTAATTAACAGTCTGAGCAGAAGATTGCTGGTAACTCAAAATCTGTATAGTGCAGATTTAGGAGGAGCAAACCCAAAACGAGCAAAGATTCCTCAATCAAATAGAATAATCACAGCAGCGGAATTAACGAGAGGTACCGAGCCATAGCTCTGATGCCATGTCAAAAACTTAAATTCTGATCTTATTATTGAACCAGATCCAAGAATACAAAACTTAATAAACAAAGACAACCAACAATATGTGATTGAAGACAAACAAAGAGAATAAAAAAGATTTAGAGGTTGTAAACCCGAATGAACAGAGATAGGGTTTTCTTGATGTGTGTTGTATTGAGACACCAGGAAACATTCAATGATTTATACTGAAGGAGAGCCACCGACACCACAAAACTTCTTTTCCAAGCTAAGCCCACTAAGACACCAGCCCACCAGAGACAAGCTACCAGGTCCGAAGCCAAGCCCAAAACAAAGATCTCACCAGCCACAAATAAAAGGCAAAGTATTAGAAAAACAATATAAAACTGAAAAATAATTTTATTTATTTTAACAATTGATCATCAACCTTTATTTATTTCTTTTTAAAAGGCAACCGGACCTTGGTTCTCACATTGATTTGTTATGTTTACTTTTGATTATTTTGAAAAGGTACATATAAAAATTCAAATGCTATTGATCGTTAGTCAGTACCCCACTATAACAAGTTCTACGACACTAGGAGCTATTGCACACATGACATCAGATGTTACCTGGTTCACGTTACCATTCCCTACAAAGGTTCTGAGAGTGTTATCATCGACAATAATCACTCCATGTTTCTCATATTGACCATATCATCGACAAGTTCTACGACACTAGGTGCTATTGCCGATGTCACATGTTTTATTGATGTGGCATTCATACATGATAAATTAGTTGAGAGTGTTATCAGTCAATGAGTAAAAATTTGAAGTATTAATTAAAAACCAATAACTCTAAAGAAAAACAAGTTTGACACGCTTATCACATTGCACTAACATTTAGACCCAATAATTCTAATAAAGTTGAGGTTTCATTTATGACCTTGACATCCACACCATTTCTAAATAATTGTGGGCAGAGAAACCAACTACTAGTCACTAACAAAAACACCCACATAAGCAGCCCTGACACCACTCTATGTAACAAAAACCTACCATTTACTGCCTTCTTGACAGCCACCTCAATGGCCGTACACACCCCATGCAAAACAAAAAACCAAGTCACCTCCCATGTTGGTTCAACACGAGTCAAGTATAAATACATGAGCTCATGCATGAGCCCTGACACCATAAAAGTCACAAAAATATCAGCATCGGGCCACTAAGAGTTTGTGGCCAGATGATCTGGCGAATTGGATTGTACACGGTAGCCCTGAGGATGTTGGATGCCATAAGGTTCCACCGACGGCCCCAGAAATCCTGAAGTGATGTAGCCAGGTAAGGTTCATTGAATTGTGGTTCGATCTCAAAGCCAAAGCCTAGACAAAGCTTGACACAAAAGGCAGTGAGGGCAAAACCCAACTCTAAAGCAACGTACATATGCGAAAAGTGGAGAATTGTCATCACTGTCCAGTGGAGGTTATTTTTGAAGTGATAAACATGTACAATCATAACGAGAATCATTGCTTTAATCGCCAAAATAATCGGTTTAGGTAATGAAAATGGGAGTGAATTTGGCATTTTATTATTGGAATGTTTAGGATTGATTGGAAACAAAGCAATGGAGATGAAAGTAAGGAGTGGTAAACGCGGTTTGGAATATAAAGGGCCGCGGTTGAAGGCAAAGAGTAATAGTTTGAAGTTACCAAGCCATACGAGGAAGAAGAACGCGGGGAAGGCTAGATGGATGGTGGAGAGTGATAGTTGGAGGACGAAGAAGGCGGTGATGATGGGGAGAAGAAAGAGTAACCTTGGGACGCCATGAGAGACCCGAGCCTGAAGCAAATAGCAGTAGCAGATGGAGGAGATGGCAAGAAACCATACTTTGATGAAGGCTTTGAGTTCTATGCTGTCTTCCATTTGGTAGAAAGTTAATGTACACTTGCAATACTTTAATTCATGCAAGCATGTCCTTTTAAAATAGGAATTGTAATGAGGGAAATGAAGGCGGTAGATGAAATTTAAGGCATCCTTCTAGTATGTGGGAAAATTTCTAAAATAGCCATTATTGACCAAACTTTTCCAATTCTAGCCCCAAGACCAAAACTAATTCCCAAAATAACCACATTATTCCGTTGGATCCGACCGAACAATACCTGATCCGATGGAATTTGTAGCCTAGCTATCACGACGCGTTTCACACCCCGACCAAAGGCGGCGGAACATGCCGAGGTGTAACGATTTGCCCATAAGCGCGTGACACTATTTAAAGCGACAATATTTAACAAACTCATTTTATTTCACAACATCGAAAATGTCACATAACCAAATATTCATAAGTCAAATACAACAAAATATAGCAAAATATAGCAAATCAAATATTGTTCATTTTTGCTAATATCCTAACGGTATTTGTGTCATTTTCTTCACCGAACTCCATAATCAACCTAGATGCAAACCTGTAACATTTCATAAAATAAAGTTGTTAACACAAAGGTTGGTGAGCAATTCATAAGTTTGAACAATAGATATATAATATGAAAAGCCACAAAACTAGTATACAAAACCATAAATAATAGCTATAAACTTGGATAAATTGACAATCGCTAATAGAATTACGTTAGCGCCACCTAGCTACAAGGGATTTCCAAGTAGTCTAGGATTTAATAGAATATCGTTAATTTCATTACGTTAACGACACCTTGCTACAAGGGGATGCCAAGTAGTCTAGGATTTATAGATTCCACCGACCGAAAGCGATAAACACATAGGCATATAAGCATTGAACACCAAATCGAGCAATTATTCAAGTAAAGTATACAACAACGTTTGTGGTTTAAGACTCAAGTATAAATCATTTGATTTGAATAAGTATGAAATGTCACCCCAAAACAAAATATAGAAAACGAGGTATGAAATTACTCACATTCAAGTAATAAACTTGAAAGATTGATTATTTGTAGATTTGCTGGAACGACGAGTTAACGTATGAGGCCTAAATAAAAGAAAGTCTTGGATTTAGAAGGTTGTCTTGAAGATCTTTAAATAAAATAATTGTTGCAAAAAGTAAACAATTTAAAGTTCAAGGTTTAAAATGTAACTATTTAAGAATTTATAATAATAACCCTTTAAAAATGTGTGTTTGCTCAAAACCGGGTTAAAGTATCTAACCTTAATATTTACTTAACCAATGTTAAGTAATAAGGTGGGAAAAATGCTAAAATGCAAGTTCCGTTGGGACAAAGATACTAAAACGGGTTTTTAACGAGTGTTTGGGTTGTCGGTTCGGGTCTTGACAAATGGTCAAACCCAAAGTCAACTTTCCAACATATTAATTGTTATGAGATAACTCATTAAAATATACTAACACTTAACCAAGTATGTAGATCTATTGTTTAGAACTAACAACGCACGTTAAGCGAGTGTTTGGTTTTGTCGGTCCAAACTATGTGATGAGATCAAGTTGGATTCAACAATTCCAAGTACTTAAGAAAATAATTAAAATCAGTTTGTAAACTATTTTTAAAGAAATATACAAGTCTTGATAGCTAAAAACACACTTGTGTGTCTTAAGCAAGTAAAAGTCAGTATAATTCGGTTTGGTTCGGTCTCCATCTCACAAATATTTCATAGATGGTTTCTACATGCCCAAATATCATAGAACTTGTATATTGGTTTATAAATGAAGAAAACTTAAATTTTACAACTTAAAAGTTAACTACAAGTCTTTTAAGCAAAAGTTTCGGTTTAGTTCGGTTTCCATCTCCCAACGAGTTCATAGATGGATTCCATATGCTTAATATCAAAGAACTTGTAAAAATGATTTTTGAAACTCAAATCTAGCAATAAACATGTTTAAACAACTATTTTAACAAAACTAGTAAACAAAAGTTCGGTTTCCGGTTTGGACTAGTTTCGGTTAAACCGAGGTTAGTCTTATACAAACCCACACCATGGAACTTGTAAATAAGATGAACAAACTAAAAAGGGTTAGAAGTTAGTCATAAGTGATATGTATAATAAGTTATGTGTGTGTAAATATATATCAAGAACACAAAGTCCTCCATGAAGCCTTACCTTATGACATTCGAAACTTAACCAACCGGAGTCGGTGAAGTAACAAATAAAGGAAACAAGGGGTGTGTATTATATATATGTTGTACCACCATATTCAAGTGTTAGTAATATTAGATGAACAAGTTAAAATGAAAGACTATAGTTAGTTGACCTTAAGAAATCAAAATAACAAAATGTTGAAGATGAATACTTGGATTTGAGAGAGATTTTGGAGAAGATGAACAACCAAAATGGTGTATGGAGCCTTGATTTTATAATGGTAAGAGTATGGTTCATACAAATAGGGTAAAGATGCATGTGATGGTTGAAATGGTCAAACAAGTTTTTGGTAAATGGCAATAATAGTCCCCAAAGTTTGGTTTAAGTCATTTTAAGGAGTTTTAAGGACCAAAAAGAATGTTTTCAAGACCCAACAAGTGTAAAACAATATTGTAACATAAAATCCATCATTTTGATTATATCATAAGCTTTGGTTTACAAAATGGGTCGGTTTACATGATAAACGAATACAAAAACGAATACAAACGAGACCCGAAATTGACGAATGTCACAACACGCTACGTTGTATGATGTTCAGTCGCATCCGATGTTTTAAGGATTTGGCCGACCGATTAGCCGGACGAACCGTCGGAGGAAAAGACAGTCGGATCTAACGGTTAAGTTCATGCTTCCGTCGGATCTGACTGTTTAATTTGTTCGACGAACCATAGACATTTCAATTCGGGAGGTTTTTGATTTTGAGTTCTAGAGTGAAATTGAACATTATGGTTGTATTCTCTTCGAAAAACTAAGCAATTTACACTATTGATTTGCTTGATTTTGTGAAGAAATAAAAAAGATGGACATGGAGGTTGGTTATGAAGGTGTAGGGTTTGAGATGTAGAAGTTGAAGAATTCAGTCAGACCCACTAAAATTTAGTCGGACCCAAAGGAATTTTAAGAAATCCCGTCGGATCCATTAAAACGTTGACACGTGGCGCGATTTTAAAGGTACAAAAATTCAGTCGGATCAGAAATCGTTTTACTTGGGCTATTTGTAGAAACCCATGGTCAGAAATGGCTATTCTGAAAATCTTCCCTTAATAAATTGTTTAGTCGACATCTACAAACGATAGCGTCACAACATACAAAATAAGACGTCAGTAAAGGCTATCTCGATGACATGTTGTATAGACAGTTGTCTTCGCAAAAAAATTGTCTAGACGACGTCGCTACGGTTGTCGTTGCAATTGCTCACCCTATCTCGACAACATGTGGAGATATTGTTTTAAAAAAGTAGCATTAATATTCAACCTTTAATCTATTAGAATGGGGTTGGGTCATTTTAACCCCATTTAAACTAACTATTTGATATACTACTTATCTAATACGTTTCGCTGCCATTTGGTTCTTCCATATCCCCCCTGGATTTCTTGTTTATTGAATGGTTAACCCATCTTTGGATGATTATAACAATTTTTCATACGTCTGCGCGCCTCTTTTGCGCTAAAAATTGACTTCCATGCGAACTATCATAAGGTTGTTTTGCTCCATTTTGTTTATTTTGAAGGAAACGGGTCATATGTTTGGGATTTAAGAGCGATTCATCTATTGTTGTTGCCCGTGCCCTTCGAGAAAGTCCCTCTGGGTTATGTGTCTTTGCCTCGCAGCATCTTGATAATCTTTAGCTCTATCAAAATGTACTTTCAGCTGTCTTTTCCAATACTTTTATTGCACATTCCGCATTCCTTGATTCATTCCAAATGCTTAGTTTCTTTGAAACGTTTAACCTAAAAAAATATTACTATAAAGAAAGTAAATCATTTTAAGAAAATGACTTTCTTTTTTGTGTTTAAACCACCACACTCTTTAATTTGGAGAACCATGTTGTCTCACTCTTGTCAGACTATGTTGTTTTAACCGGGCTCACGCTGGTTTCAGAGTTTGGTTTGGGCGTTTCCCGTAAACCATACCGTCGACTGTCACTTGGCAATCGTTGTGCCGCCACAAAAGCATAACTCTCTGGCGTAACACACGTTGGGATAAAAACCCGGGTGCGCTCGGGATTCAAATTGACAACCTTGCACGACTTATCTCAAATCCTTCATTATCAATATCCATCCAAAGTGACACATGTGTGGATCAAACTTGGGTCTCCACTAGAGAAACTAAGCCTTCCTACCACTACCTTATTGAAGCCCTATGAGGAGAATGAGTTAGTCTTCTAGTTTATCCCAAATTTCTTGGAAATTGAAAGCCAGGGGAATGCTACCAACTCCCTTTACTTTCACGTTGGAAAGCATATGAACTTGAATGAACAGAATGACCAGCCCCGGGCGAGGCCGACGTAAAAGAAGTAGGGATAAGAAAAGGCATTAGCGCCCATCACTCTGTCGGTAGAAGGTTATCAGGTCAATCTTCGTAAGTAAAGTAACACTTTCATCGATGATTCCTCTAACCCTCTAAAGGCTTAGAATTGAGCTGAACCATTTATATTTGTGAAATTATGGACTATAAAGTGGCATCACTTCGCTCGCCTCCCTTCCGAAAAATCTATTTGTATTTAGAAAACATCACAATGTATACTTACACATAGGGCTATTACTTTTAACCGAAACCCGGCCCGAGAAAACCCAAACCTAAAATAATATGACAAAAAAAAACCTGAACTCGAGAATCCGAAATGAAGTAATCTGTGCTAGTTCTTGGATTAGATTTCTAGATCTCGGGTCAACCCGAATAAATTACTATTTGTTTAAAAATATGATATTATTATTATGTATGTACACGAACACACTACGCAAGCCATGTGTTCTCATCTCACCTGTGATGGTTGATTGACTATTTATTGTTTATATATCTTTATTACTTATGGCTAATAAAACTGTAATCGAAGAATATGTTCCCTTTTTGGGTTATGTTATTTAGTTATTTACGTAACGAGTAAAGAAGAATATGTTAGCTTTAGTTTCAACTTTGTGAACCACCAAAAAATATTTTTTTTAAAAAAAAATTGGAAGAGATTTTATACACTTTTAGAACTACTTTTTTAAAATAATAAAAATAAAAAAATGCTGAAAGAATTTTTTATAAATTATAAAATTCCGGCTTGGTTCGTGACTTTATTGACTTTACTGAGTTAATATTTACTTCTCTCGTCCCATTAAAAGTGTCCATATTTCCTTTTTTATCTGTCCCGTTACAAATGTTCACTTTCAAAATTTATTAACCAATTTTCAAGTTTACCCTTAAACACACACAACTAGTATTAATAAACAATGTTGATGGACCTAATTTTCAAGGGCATTATTGTCATTGGATAAGCAAAAAAAGTAATAATTTAATCTACCTTAAACTTTGTGTTTTTCAAACCATGACACTTTTAATGGGACAGAAAGAGTACCTTTATGATGCTGCAAAGTCAACCTAATGCTTCTCCCCGCTATCTGTAAAAACATGTATAATATAATCGACACCTATATTAGTTAATTTTAACCAAAAATCAAGAAGGAAATAAAAGAGAATAGGCACGGTGGCCTATATTAATCCAATAGCCGCCTAAAAACCCGTTGGTCATCACATTAAGTACAACATCCCATAAATATTTGTATAAGAAAATACATAAAACCGTGTTTGATTTGCAGTAATGACAAGTAGAATGAAATAGATTATTATAAGTTTGGTTGTTCAATATTATGGAATGTATGATTACACAAGCAATCCAATTCCATCAAAATCATTCATTATCTCTCTCTCTCTCTTTTCATTTCATTCTTCTTTCGGCTTATTTTTTGAACTCCACTACCTGACCACCACCGCCACCACCAAAACATGAACTAATAAACAAACATGTTCTAACAAACTAACAGAAAATTTTCCAATTAAGCCGGAATATAAATTTTGCAAGTAAACAAATTTCCATTTCTCCTTAAACAAACACAAAACTTTACTAAACCTTCCGGTTTGATCATCAATTTAGTGCCAAATATAAGCTTACATTTTAAAACACATTCAAATACCTTAAAAGAAAAACAAACAAACCTGATTGTGTTTTAGAAACACATTCAAATACCTTCGTAACTATATAACTCTTTAAAACTCTTGTTATGAACATTGTACCTTAACATCTTACCAGGAGTTAACACCACTAAGAAATCATCTTCTTCTGCTTTACCTTTAACTACATCAGCAACTTCAATATCACATTGGTATGAATACTCCAGTTCCAAAAAAAATCCCGACGCTTATATTAATAAATAATCTTCGGGAAATCACCAAGAAGCGCATCAAGCTATTGTCGATACTTGGCAACCCACTCCGAAGGATCCCTCAACATTTCGGGTAAGTTTTAATGTAATAGTTTTTTTATTATTCATTTACTATTTTTGTTGTTTTCTTAGATACCCGTAACCATTAACCCGGCCCGAAAACCGTGAGAGAAATGGGTTGGGTTTCAGGTCTTAGTTTAAAACTTTGAAACCCGAATAAGCCTACCCAAGAAACCCGAAACTGAAAAACAAACCCAAAGAACACCCATACTTACACAACACATTACATTGTGTTATGGTGCGTGGGAACAACTTCCCAACTAGGATAGTATCTTGCCATATATATATATATATGGAAATGTTAAAATAAAAATCCACTCCAGTTGAGAAAACCATGTAAACCCTATGCTAGCCATTGATCTTGATGAATAATTGGTTGAGATTGGATAATTTAAAAAAGTCTCATTTTGTAATTAAATAAAACATAAAAAGGTACAAAAGGGCAATTTGGACAATTTACAATTCTTACTTTATGTCACTAGTCAAGAGATGCAGATGAAAGACCCCCCCCCCTCTCTCTTTTCATTATTCAAAACCAAAACTCTCTCTTTTCCTTCATCTTCAATTCACATAACCAAGGCTCTTTCTCTCCCTTCATCTTTTATGTTCCTTTTTTCCTCCATCAAAACCACGATCCAAAGCATATCGAAGCCAAGATCCAAGGTGATGACGTCGGCGAAGGCCTTGGTGTATCGGAAGGTGATGACGGCGGTGAAGGCCTTGGTGTATCGGAAAGTTCCATGTAGCGGCGGTCAATCGTTTACCACTTGATCCGGTGGGTTTTCTCTACAAAAGGTTCAGATCTGAAGATTTTATATTGACAATGTTCTGAACAAGATTTTACGAATGAAAGCTGTTGGGATCTCATCGTTTTTAGTTTTTATTTCTTCTATTTTTTAAGGTACTATGTCGACATAGTTCAGATCTGGTCGTTTTAGTATTTTTGTTTTTTGATATATTCTTTGAAATTTTGTTTGGATTTGAATCTTATTTTATATTTTTTGAAATTTGTTATTTTAGAGTAGAAAAATAGTTTCATTCTTCTTTTTATTGTTGGCCCTTAAAAAGATTCAAAATTTTTTGGTTTTGTTGCAATGTTTGAAGAAATCTTGAATTTGGTAATAAATCTTCATTTTATTTTTTGCTGGAAAAATAAGACAGTGGAGTGGGATGGTGTTTAGAGTTTGTACTGGAAAATATTATTATCCAGCTTTTTTAAAATATATACGTAAATTTTTAAAACATATGTTACGCTTGTCTATAAACGTATGTTTTAATATGCAAAACATATGTTACACTTTTCTATAAACGTATGTTTTAATATGAAAAAACGTATGTTTTTTTTGTATCGAAATATTATTATTTAAGTGGACCATTTACACACTTTATTTGTTTCGAAATATTAATAAATGTATGTTTTTTTTATCGAAAACATATGTTACATTTGTTTATAAACGTATGTTTTAATATGCAAAACATATGTTACACTTTTCTATAAATGTATGTTTTAATATGAAAAAACATATGTTTTTTTGTATCGAAATATTAATACTTAGCACAGATATTAAATATGGATTTCGATATTAAGTTTGTTGATACCATTACTTAATTTACACACTTTTTATGAATCTTTCTTAATTACTTAATAAACAATAGACATAATTTGGTAAGACTAGATGAATAATATACCCTTAAAAGTGATGGAAAGTGATGATGACATAAAGTAATAGAAAATAATATATTTTATTTGTTTAATAATAGTACACAGTTAAAAATGATAAAAAGTACTTTGAGTCTTGTGAACTTTTTTACTTTTGATACATTTTAATATTGAGTATTTAAATATTCAAATCCCTATTATCCAACAAGATATTTAATCCAAGATTTAGATTTATATAAATTATAAATAATAAATAAAATATAAAGAAAACATAAAATATAAATAAATAAATATAAACAAAGGTAGCATGCCCTACATATTTTTTTCTCGTAACCTACTCTTTTTCCTATATGCTTTTTCTCTTTTTATATTTTTATTTCAAAAAAAAAGATTGAATTTAAATCTTCATATATTCATGGAAACTTTTATTTCTTTTATCAAGAAAACTTTTTTCATTTGTATGATTCAGCAACTCAGTCTTCATCTTCCAAAATATATATATTCAAGACAAACCAATTATTAGGATCTCGAAAATCCTACCCCACCTTAAATTCTTCAAAATCAAGGATCTTGAACAACGAAATCGAGACATTAAATCGAGATCTTGACTCATGAGAGCTTGACTAGAAGACCGAAAGGGTTGCCAAAAACTAGTCACCATCATTGGAGGCGGTATTTAGGCCTTTGAACTTCTAGTTAGCAAGGATAAATAAATTGATTGTTTGATTAATTAAAAAAGAAGATAGAGATAGATGAAGATGAAGAGAGATAGATAAAGAAGATATGGAAAGAATAAAAAGGAAAAGAGATAAATATATATATTTGTTTGTCAGGAGATAGAAACACATGATGTTAAAAAGACTAATATGCCCCTTACGAATTTTGATTTAAAATAACAAAAAGTATAGATGTGGCATTCTTAGAACCACACAATCAAGTTTTCATGGTTTTCTCAACTCAAACAAGTTTCTATCTATACTTTCCCTATATATATACAAATAAAAACTGCTGAGAGGATTTTTATATTTTATAAATTTACGGGATTTGATTCTTGACTTTATTGAGTTTATTCTTAGAGCATCCACAACGGGGTGTCGAAACCAAGGTCCGGATCTACGTGTCGTACAACGGACGAGATGATTACAAACTTCCTTGTGGAGCAAAGTTCATGAACCAAAGTTTGCTCCTGCAAACTAGTGAGGTGGACAACTGTGTCTCTCTATCTCACATACACATATAGATATATTATATACATATATATTATATACTATTTTAATGAAGTTTGTGGAGATTTGTTGTTGTGGAATAAATTGTGGTTTTAGAAAAAAAGTTTTAAATTGATGAAACTGATATGGTGGTTTGTGAAGCTACTCTAGTAAGGAACATTAAGAGTTCAATACTTCTAGTAACCTAGGTCTATCTAGACCTTCTGGTATGATCTTTATTGATTAACTTAAGTTTGATATTTATTGCAATAACTTTGGATATTCTGGTTAGAAAGGCTAATCTTTTAAGAGATTATTTGATTACTAAAGTCTTTAGCTATTTTCAGGATGTTTTATCCTAAAATTTTCTTTAAAGATGTTTTATCCTAAAATCTATGATTTAAGGATATTCTATTCTTGTTGCAAAGTCAACCTGGTGCTTCTCCCTGCTATTCATAAAAACCTGTATAATATTGGCGCCGCCTATATTAGTTAATTTTAACCAAAAACCAAGAAAGAAATAAAAAAAGAGAAGGCGATTAATCCAATAGCCGTCTATAAAATCCTTATGTAGTGTTTGGTATGCACTAATAATAAATAAAAATTGAATAGATTCTTATAACGGAATAAAAAATAGGTGTTTGGTTGTTCAACGTTATGGCACGTATGATAACATAAGGAGTCCAATTCTACTAAAAACCATTCATTATCACTCTTGTTTTCATTTCATTCTTCTTTCATCTTATTTCCTTGACTCCACCACCACCACCGTTACCGCCACCACCCAAGCATGAACTAATAAGATATCAGGTTCTAACAAACTAACCGACATTCCAATTAAACCAGAATATACATTTGCAAGTAATAAATTTCCTTTTTCCTTAAACAAACACAAAACTTTACTAAACTTTCCAGATTGATCATCAAATTAGTACCAAATATAAGCTAACATTTTAAGACACATTCAATTACCTTAGAAGAAAAACAAACAAAATTTGTTTGTCTTCTAAAAACAAGACAAGGTTTCGATGTAACGATGAAAACTCTCAGGTCCGAAGGAGTCCTCGTAACCATATAACTCTTTAAAACTCTTGTCTTGAATAATGTACCTTAAATCTTATCAGGAGTTAACAGCACCAAGAATGCATCTTCTTCTGCTTTACCTCTAATCACATCATTAGTAGCCATGAGGATTGCGCTCCAAGAGACGTGAGAGAACTACTTGGAGTTGAAGACCGGTCTAATTTGACTATGAAATTAGAGGGGTGGTTGTTGGTGGAATAGTTACTTGAATCACAAGTTTGGTAACATATATAGAGTAGGGCTCAAACAAATCGGTTAGAGTGCATAAGTTTTAGCAATTCGAGTTGTAGTCTAATGAGTTTAGGTTGATTTATAAATAACGAGTTATAGTATTCATTGTAATGAAGTTTTTTGAGTTATATATTGTTGGTTATAATAAAAGTGTTTGGGAGTTCTCCAAATTAACGTGTACGTTGCTTGAATCCGGCCAACATCTATAACTAAAAAATAACTATTCGGTATTAAGTTTATCACTAAGTTCTTTAACATCGCAAAACTATGAATGAAAACAACCCGTGTACGCAATTGCTAAATGACGACTATCCGCTAGAAAACCTAAATCCAAACTTGAACTTTGGTTTTGCACCCTTTCGAAATGTCGAGTTTCAGCAATTTCACCAGGTTTCCATACTTTCAAAATACCTTTGCTTCCCGTCTCAATGGTTTCAAAATAACACTTGACACCATTTTTAAACCTCCCAATCACTCGATCTACATTCACAATTTTTTGCCTTATGCTTATATACCACCACAAATATTACAAGTTATTAAACAAGAGTAGCCAACTAAAATGCTCACCAATACTATTACAATTTATAGAATTACTAACAAAATTACAAATGTGACTTTAAATGTTGTATTAAATAAAGTTTTTAGATATTTATGAATTATAAAATTGTATTTATCATTATTTATATCTTATGAATCCATAAGGTATGTTATTTTGTATATTATTAAATTTAACTTTTTTGTTGTATTTTTTTAAATACCCGTATATTACTCGGGCTATATCCTAGTTTACTTTCAAGCAATATGCTACAACTTCTCATGCATAGAATCCTGTATGCTCCCTACCAAGCAATGTACCCCATTTATTTCTTGAAAAATGGAAATCGGATTTTGTTTTATTACTTGGTAATCGTTTTTGTTATTTTACAATTGAAACAATAATACACTTTAAATAGGTAAATAGCAAGCCTATACATGGAAATAGAATAATATAAAATGAAGAAGATCCCTTTGATTTTTGTAGTTCCCTGGTCATCACAGGATATATAACTACAAACACAAATTGTCTGAAACCTTTTATGTTTTTAACCCAATAAACATGTTAGCCTATTAACTTTTTTAAAATAAATTAAAGACCCGATAATCAGATGACGTGGTTCCAACAATTAATTCGTTGGCCAAAGAAATCTAGAAGGAATCCAAATTAGAAAATAGAGAGAACATAGACGAATTCATTATCATTTCATTCATAATTTTCATACTAAACCTTATTAAACTCCTTAAAAAAGATTACAAGAACAAGAAAACAGAAACTAAACACTAAACGTGAGAACATGGGTAAAACCCTAACCACCACTACATTCAAAAATAGTAAAAATAAATAATTAAAACATTAACTAGTAAAAGTACATAACATCACATTAACCCATTTAAAGTTAAACACAAGTTAACTTAATCTAGTCATCAAGTTAGTAAAGCGATCTTGCCAATTGGGAAGGTAGATGTTGACTACTCAACTGTCTAAGTGTCGAACATTCCGAAGGGAGTCATAGGACCAACATTTCGAACATAATCAGAAGGTCGGCGACGAACTCAATGGCATACGAAATGATGATCACGAAAGCATATTGATTTCCACTATCCTCATTCGATCAATTCATGATATTCCTCATTTGATTTAAGCACTTTTAATTATTTGAAAACTTTTATTAGCTTAATAAAATCATAGATAAGTAGGTAATTTTGTTAGTTGAATTGATGAATTATGATTGAATACTTGAATGCTTGATTCTAATGATTTGTTATAATGTGTATAGTAAATTGATAATGATGATTGTTTGATCGGTTAAAACATATATAATTCATTTTGCTACAATGTTTTTGTTTTGATTATGGTTATAACAATTATCATCGTATATTAGTAAATATAATTATACTCCCGACGTCTCGGTCAAAGTGTCTTAGTTTGAAAAACACAAAGTTTAATGCTGATTAAATTATTGTTTTTTTTTCTTACCAAATGATAATAATGCCCTTGAAAACTAGGTCCATAGATATTGTTTATTAATGTTAGCTGTGTGTGTTTAAGGGTAAACTCGGAAATTGACTAATAAATTTTAAAAGTAGACATTTGTAATGAGACAAATAAAAAAGAAAACGTGGACACTTTTAATGGAACGGAGAAAGTATGATTTTTAGCAGTCGCACAAAATACCCAAAATTTCATGAACAACCCTGCCTAAAGCTATTTAATCGGAAAGGTTCATCGGGATTGAAATGACAAAAACTAACCTCCCCCCCCCCCTTTTTTTTTTCTTTTGTATACCATAAGTTTATAATAAACACAGATTTGATACATAAAATAGACGCAGTTACTTAAACATCAAATATGTACAATATTTCTTTATTATTACTTCAACGTAACACAAGCATCACATTTTCACTCCGTTAATTAGTTGAACTTAAATATGTTTAATAGGACTAAAGACTCGTTTATTATCTTCACATCCAAACCGTACCTTATCGGTTGAGCGTAGAACAGCCAACAACTAGTCATTAAAAAAAAGGCCAATGTAAGCGACCCCGACACCACCCTATGCAACTGAAACCGGTTGTTAACCGCCTTCTTAACAGCCACCTCAGCAGCGGTAGACACCCCATGTAGTACAAAAAACCATGTCACCGCCCATGTAGGCGGAACACGCATCAAATAGAAAAACATCAACCCGTGCATTAGCCCCGACACCACAAAAGTCACAATAATCGCCACTTGTTGGCTCCAAAACATACCTGTAAGGAGGTTAAACATTTATTTTATTCAATAGTGATTACCATATATAGAGATGAATCAAGCCGACGGTTTTTTTAAAATGGGAAAAATGGAACTACGGGTTAAATGGTATGCAGAAGAAAGAAATTTTGTTTTGTGTTTGTAGGTGATCAGTCATTTGAAATAGACAAATTGGATTTTAATAATTCCAACTTAATGCAGCTGGCCGACAGTAATCTCAACTTTGATAATAGTTATCACTGGTCCAACTTTCATACTATTTATTTTCATTGGACATCCGTTAAAAAAATATTAGCGACATTAAGTGTTTTTCAAATTTCAAACTGACATTTTAGGGCTTTTGATCGGAATTAGGATACGAGTCGATTGATGTAAAACTTACCTTCAAAAGGTGGTCCAAACGACTAAAAGCCCTAAACATCACTTTGAAATTCATAAAAAACTTAACGTCGTTAAAAAAAATTAACGAAGGTCCAATGAAAACAAATAATGTGAAAGTTGGGACCAATGACAGCTATTTTCAAAGTTGAGATTATTATCGACCAAATGCATTAAGTTGAGATTATTAATATCCACTTTTCCTTTGAAATAGCATATCCAAAAAATTATTCTGACATTGTCAGATTTTGTATGATAACATGGAAGTTTTGTTTGAGATCCGTCATTTCAAATGACGGAACCTAAAGCTGTCACTTTTACCCGAAACCCAACCCGAAAAAACACGTACCCGAACCCGAACTAACCCGACCCGAAAAACCCGAACCCGAGAAAAGGCTAACCCAAACCCGAACCGAAGTAATTCGGGTTGGTTCTCGGGTTTGATTTATAAGTTTCGGGTCAACCCGAATAAAATTTTAGATTTGAAATTAAATATATTTTTAGGTATAATTGGCTTAGTCTTAGCCATTAACATTATCAGAATTTGGTCATAATCGATTGTTGTCATTACAACTATTAAAGATCGATTGTTTATTGTTAATTTATGTTTTTCGTTTATTACTGATAGCAACCGTAATCGAAAAACCAAATCACGCCCGATTGAAGACGATTATGGTTCACGTTAATTTTACTCTTCTTTTTGTATTGTTTTATCAAGTTATGTTGGTTTTTTATTTGATTATTTGTTTACGAGCAAAGAATAATCGTTGTTTTAATTTTAGCATTATATATTTTTTTATTTTTTTTGTTTTGTTTTCTCGGATACTCGAAACCCGATTAACCCAACCCGAAAAAACCCGAACCCGAAAAACCCGTGAGAGACTTGGGTTGGGTTTCGGGTCAAGATTTAAAACTTTGAAACCCGAATAACCCGACCCGAAAAACCCGAAACCCGAAAAACGAACCCGAAGAACACCCCTAACGGAACCTATAAAAATAATGTGGCACATTCCATTTGAAATGGCAAATCCCTGAAAAAATATGTCGAAGTGTGCTTGCTTGACGAGTGTATAATTCAAGATATGTCATTTCAAATGGCAGATCTCATATTATATTTATAGGTTCTATTATTTCAAATGGCAAATCTCTACAAAACTGTAATGTCCACAACACCCTAATAGCTTTTAAGATCCTTCGTCATAACCAATTACCTCCTTGGTTTTTTCCCATTTCTAAAAAATTCACACGCAGCATATACTAATAAACTCTAAATACTATAATACTATATAAACCGATAAAAATACCAAGAGATGGTGTCCATATCATGCGAACCGGATTATACACAGTAGCCCAGAGGATGCTGGATGCCACAAGGTTCCACTGGCGTCCCCAGAAATCTTGAATCGATGTAGCCAGGTGAGGTTCATTGAACTGCGGCTCAATCTCAAAACCGAATCCAAGAAAAATCTTTGTTAAAAATGCAGTGATGGCAAAACCTAACTCCAAACCGAGAAGCATATGTGAAAAGATAATAACCATTATCATAGTCGAGTGGAGGTTATCTTTGTACTGAGAAACATATATGATCACCATGAGAATCACAGTTTTAATAGGCAATGAAAATGGAAATGGATTTGAGATTAATAAGATACTATTATTATTATTATTATTATTATTATTATTATTATTATTATTATTATTGACTTGTTTAGGATTGATAGGAAACAAAGCAATGCAGGTGAAAGTGAGGAGTGGTAACCGTGGTTTGGAAGATAAAGGGCCACGGTTGAAGGCGAAGAGTAAGAGTTTGAAGTTACCTAGCCATACGAGGAAGAAGAACGTAGGGAAGGCGAAATAGACGGTGGAGATTGGGAATGGTATGATGGAGAAGATGGTGATGACGGGTAGAAGAGAGAGTAACCTTGGGACGCCTTGCGGGATCCGAGCTGGAATGAAGTAGCAGTACAAGATAGAGGAGATGGCAATAGACCATATGTTGATGAAGGTTTTGTTAAACCTTAGACAAGTGAATCAAGAACACCAAACACGATTTTGCATAAAACGTTTATGCGACTCTTTTCATTAATAAGAAACAAGAACAAACTACTTTCTACTCTCTTCTACTCTAAACAAAAGAAACTTATGATGGGTTTATATAACACCAACAATTCTAATCCTACTCAAACTAGGAATCATAATTAAACTAGACTTCTAATTTAATTAATAATAATAAAAGATAACTATGACACTAGGTTATTCAACTTGGTCCCTGAACTTTGGATCTCCACCGAACCGCCCCTTGAGATCTTCCGTACCACCCTTATACTTTTCGTATTATCCATTCGGGTCCTTCAAGTTGGTGTTGCTCCAAGTTTTACACTCCCTCTCAATACCAACTTCCAGTGTTCCTCCAAGATCCTTCACACCTTTTAACGCTCGCACTTCCTTGAGCTTGATTCTTGGATTCGACTTAATAACCCTACCTGTGGTTTTCTTCTTCCCGGTTACAACTGTACTCGCTTCGAGATTATCACCGTTTAGAACTTCATCACCCGGTTTCAAATAGGAAACAACTTTTGCTTTCTCAACTTCATGACCAACTATCATGGTACTTAAAGCAATTCGTCCATCTTCACTTGATGCATGCTCCCTCTCGAACTTAACTCCTTTATTCATTCGTTCATTCGGATCACCCGAACTTTGCATGAACCTCATGCAAACTCCAACATCAAGTTTGTTGGTTTGTTGATCTTCAACGTTTTCTATTTCACCATGACAACCCGTAACATGAGACGAAACTACCTCCTCGTGCACTTCATTCAACACGGTTTCTTTCTCGTCTTGTTCGGTTACCGTCGTGGTTACGTTTTGATCAATCGTACATTCTTCTTCAAACACAATTTCCTCATCATCTAAATTCAAAATAACAATAGATGATTCCAAGGTTACCTTCAACGGATTCGACTATGGCACTACTTCCTGAATTGTCCACCAACAAGAGCCTTCTTCAAACCATTCATCTACCAGATGCGGTTTGAATTCGGTGTCAACTATGTATTTTCCTTGAACCTCGGCCATATTAGCCTCCACATCCCACGATTCTTCTTCTTTAACGACAGCTGCATTACCTTCCTCCTCAGGTTCTCGACAGTATTTTGCCATATGCCCTTTTCGTCCACAGTTATGGCACCTAAAAGGAAACTGTTTTGGTTTGTACCTTGATTCCTTGTCTCGGTTCTCTTCGTCCGATGAATCTTCTTCAGAGTTGTCATCTCGACCCTTTCGGTTCCATTTTCTCTTCTTGGGTCGGTCACGTGTCTCATTCTCCCAATATTTACCTTTGCCTTTCTCACCGTTACGGTTTTGATTTTTACTAAACCGATCTTCTCCTTTCTTCCGACATACAAGGCTTCGCTCTCGGTTTTAATCGACACACCGGCTAACTGTTTAGCTAAGGCTTCTTGTCCGGAAAGAATATTCTCGAACTCGGTTATACTCGGTTGGGTCGCCCACCCTTGAATAGCGGTAACGAAGCTACGATACTCCGGCCTTAAACCATGAATGAGTATCCGCTTCATACGAGCATCGCTAACCCGAGACTGTGGATCGAGTTCTCCAATATCGCGACACAGATTCTTCACTTTACGAAAATGTTATGAAATAGGAAGATCACCTTGAGAAATCGTCATCAACTCACCTTCGACTAGTTGCAAAGCATCGTTCTTCTTCGTGAATAAGGTCTCTAGCGTATCCCACGCTTGCTTTGGGTATTCATCGTGAATGTGATCAAGAACATCATCATCCACCGTTGTCTTGATAATAAATATTGCTCGGCCCGCTTTCACCTGCCACTTCCCGATACTACCGTTAATATCGTTCGCGGGTTGTCTCGTCTCGGTACCATTCGTTACCTGCCAAAGATCTTGACCTTGAAGATACGATTTAATGCATGTCGACCATTGTTTGTAGTTGCTCTGGTTCAATTTATTAATTCCTCCTACAACTTGTAACTCTACCATTATTTCAAATTCGCTAATCTTCAATGGAATCTTGCTACGATCGGTTATAGACTTATGGTAGCAAAAGAAAAAGAAATCCTTTATTCTTGAACAGTGAGTTAATACTTCAACTTATTTGAAAGTCACGACAAATAAAGCTTGCAAATAAATTCTCTTTTTTTTTCGAAATTTGTGCCAATAATTAATTTGCTTCTTTATCTCACTAGCTAAACAAATCCACAGTTCCAAATAATAATTTGTTGTTGCGACAGCAGGGAAACAAAACCCTTTTAACTTATACTTGATAGGATCGACAACCACTTCTCACGATCTTGCTATTCTTTCAATCGAACTTAACTTGCTTCTGGATACGTACTTGCAGATCTTGAACCGTATCTTAACCGCGATCAGTTTCTTGGCCTCTTATGTCTTTGATCGGAACTACTACCGCAATCAAGACTTGCCACCAATCGAAAACACGAGCCTGGATCGTTAGGCTCTGGTACCACTTGTTAAACCTTAGACAAGTGAATCAAGAACACCAAACACGATTTTGCATAAAACGTTTATGCGACTTTTTTCATTAATAAGAAACAAGAACAAACTACTTTCTACTCTCTTCTACTCTAAACAAAAGAAACTTATGATGGGTTTATATAACACCAACAATTCTAATCCTACTCAAACTAGGATTCATAATTAAACTAGACTTCTAATTTAATTAATAATAATAAAAGATAACTATGACACCAGGTTATTCAACTTGGTCCCTGAACTTTGGATCTCCACCGAACCGCTCCTTGAGATCTTCCGTACCACCCTTATACTTTTCGTATTATCCATTCGAGTCCTTCAACTTGGTGTTGCTCCAAGTTTTACAGGTTTTGAGTTCATCACCATATTCCATTTTTGACTTGATGGAAAATAAACATGTCTGGTGCATGTGTGTCCCATTTTATAATGGAGATTCTAATAAGGATAAGGAAAATGAGGCATATGTAACACTCTAAACAGTCAACTGCCCTTCAAAATTTGGTAATGTGCAATAATTGTTTAACTTATATTAGGTTAACGAATACTTCAAGCTTAAAAAAACAAATGTGTTCATGTCAAATTCCAAAACCTAAAACATTCATGGATCTATCCTAAAACGTTCATGTTCAGCTAGCTTTTAAGCCGTGAATAACATCTCATTTATTTATAAAACTCTTTTATTATCAAATCCTATGTATATTATTAACTTTCTTACAATAAATAAAATTAAAATCCAAAAAAAATATAAATAATATAAACGAATAATGTAAAACAACATATAAGGATGTCAATAAACTACAATAACGTTTAAGCTTAAAACTAGATACTTTCAAGGTTAAACCACGTAATTCAAATTCAATATTGATAGATTAAAGATTCAAATTTATGATTAAGTGGCCAGATCGGTTTCAAAGATTAGCTGATCAATTGATTTTAATTCCTATTTCAGTTCTTATGAAAAGCTAAACAAACCAATGAACAACAAAAAAACGACGGTGTCTCACGACGGTTGATAGTGGTTTCGATGATGGACGGAATTGTTGGATGGTGAGGGTGACCGTGGACGGAATAAATTTGCGTCATAAAGAAGGATCTAATTCATTTATTTATTTGTTTATATGTTTATTTGTTTGTTTGTTTATTTTGCAACGGCAGATATATAAACACAAGAACTCTACTCTAGAAAGATACAAATTAAGAACCTAACAACAGCAAATTACAACTCAATTACAAAAAAAAAAAAAGACACCATTTTCATTAGGGGTGTTAAAAAAATATGTATTGGAAATATCCGAATCATCCAAAATTCGAATATCCAAAACTTTTGGATTTCGGATATTTGAATCTTGGATAACCTAATTTTCGGATACGAATAATGATTTTGAAAAGTTTTGAAAAGTTCATATAGTTTTTAATTATTAAATAAAAGGTATATTGGTTTTTATTAATCCTAACTATCGTCTTTTGGTCGTTGCCGGTCCATCTCGAATAACCTAATTTTCGGATTCGAATAATGATTTTGAAAAGTTTCGAATAGTTCATTAGTTTTTTTAATTATTAAATGAAAGGTATATTGGTTTTTATTAGTCCTAACTATCGTCTTTTGGTCGTTACCAGTCCCAACTAACGAATTGGCTCCTGATGGTCCTAACTTTTAACGTATTTGTTCCCAACGGTCCGCGACTAACAGAATCCTAACGTCGTTAGTTGCAGGTCGCCGGAAAACGTTTTTGACCGGGAAACGATCCAAGCCCAAAGTATGTTAAAATATTCACAATTTTCTAAGTGATTTAATCATTATGAAAAGATTATTTAAGTTTGTTTTTATTTTGCCTTTGAAGTTTGAACGTGATTGGGCGTTCGGAACCTTTTAGTTTGACTCGATAAAGATGCGACTCGCCCTTGCCTTGATGTGACCAGCCTTTGGCCGTCTATGATAGTTATTTTGACATTCCTTAGTCACCATAACTTAGTGAGGACGAGCTTAGCTTCGTATGAGAGTTGGTGGTGCATTTGCTTTTCGCTTTTTCACTTGTTTGGTTTGATTGGTTTGTTTGAATTATATTTTTTTTTTGAAAATTGGTTTTTATTGGTCTTTACTATTGTCTTTTGGTCATTGTCGGTCCCAATTAACGAATTGGTCACTGATGATCTCAACTTTTAATGTATTTGTTTCTAACGGTCCATACCTAACAGAATCCTAACGTCGTTAGTTTCAGGTTGCCGGAAAAACGTTTTTGGCCGGGAAAGTCAATTTTTT
Source organism: Bidens hawaiensis (assembly GCF_021521415.1). Taxonomy (NCBI): domain Eukaryota; kingdom Viridiplantae; phylum Streptophyta; class Magnoliopsida; order Asterales; family Asteraceae; genus Bidens; species Bidens hawaiensis. The sequence continues at coordinate 251,116 of NW_027491536.1, read as the reverse complement.
CCCGGAAAACACCACCTGAACACCGCCACCACCACCAATTGACTCACTGCCAACCAACCACCATCACTTAAGCACCATTAACTGATTCCGACGATGGTTCTAGGGTTCCGGCGACCTTAATAATTGAGGCTTTTTGTAAGGCCCCGTTACCGATAGCCTTGCTTTCGTGTTGGATTTACTCATAAACGCAGTTCTAATATCAGAGTTAATTAAAAACATTCGCGGAATATAAAACTTTAATAAAACATTCCATAACAAAACACATCTTGTCTTAAAACAACATCTTGTCTTTCAAAATAACAAAACATTAAACTTAAACGTCTTGAGTCTTCCGATGTCAGCCTCTTATTCAGTGCCACGTGTCTCCTCAAGCGAGCTGCCTCATCCTACTCACCTGCGTGCATACTAAAAGTCAGCTACGCTGAGTGAGTTCTAGTTAATCATACATTATACAATACACACAACTTATACTCTTTCATTCATACTTTCATACTTTCATACTTTCTTTTATACTAACTTGCTTTCATATCTTACGTTATAAAGAGCATTACGCCCTACATTCCTCGAGTATTATTAGGGCTCGGTACCCTCCTTCCTCGAGTATTATTAGGGCTCGGTACCCTCTTTCCTCGAGTATTATTAGGGCTCGGTACCCTCTTTCCTCGAATATTAGTAGGGTTCGGTTCCCTAGTTCTCGAATATTAGTAGGGTTCGATTCCCTCTTCGTTACCATACAACCATACATCATACCTCGAGTATTATTAGGGCTCGGTACCCTCTTCGTAACCATACAACCATACAACCATCCTTTCCTTCTTTTATTAACTTTATCACGTTCATACACATAAGCATACATATCATACTTACCTTATACATAGCGTTACAACCTGACAGTACGTGTAATATCCGAAGATCGTAAACGTACTATCAAGCAATTATTCATACATTTCACATTATTCACATAAGGCATACACTTATCTCTTAGGATAAGCGTAATAACAAACATATTGAGTGTGCACACAGTCCCGAAAACATAACACATAAATGGGATAGAAACTCACCTGAATCCTGTTACGCTCTCCGTTAATCGTTATTCCCTTCTTGAGCTGTGCACGGCTAACTGTATAATATTTACACGTATCAATTAACTACTACTACTACTCACATTGTATTTCTATCTTTATATAACCCACAACGAACGGGGGTCCGGGGGCAACGCCCCTGGCAGCGGGGTCTAGAAGCGGCAGCCCCTAGCAGGGTCCAAGGGGCAGAGCCCCTGGCTGGGGTCGAGCTGCTAACTCCAGCGAACTTATCATTAAGCGAACTTAACAATAAGCGAACTTAACATTAAGCGAACTTACCGTAGGCGAACTTAGTGTTAAGCGAACTTAACATTAAGCGAACTTACTGTAAGCGAACTTGGTGTTATGCGAACTTAACATTAAGCGAAGTTAAGCATTGAGCGCACTTATCACCAGGCGAAGTTAAGGCTCGGCGAACTTAGCTTTAGGCGAACTTGCATGCAAGCGAAGTTAAGCTTGCAGGTGAAGTTAAGCTTTGCAGGTGAAGTTATTCAGTTCAGCTACGGGTTTGGTTTTTATCAAGCATTTTGGCGATTTTAATACCCTTGTTATGATTCGACATCACCCACTAACGTTCCCTAACCGTTTTCGTTCGTATATATATCCCGTATATACTATAAAGCTTGGACCTTTAAGCTTAAGGACGTTCAATACAAGATCTACGGTTTATCTTAAACGAACCGTACATGTTTATGGGTTTATTAGGTTCGTCCTAGCATCAAGTTCGCTACTTTACGCTTCGTTTAGATCCGATCTATTATCGTTTCAAGTTTCAAGGCTAAACGTTCAATAAAACGTAAACTTTAAAGGTCAAGAACATACCTTTTGTGCTCGTTCGATCTTGGTTAGCTTGTTTGGGAACTCTAGATCTCGTGTAATAAAGATCTAATACCAACTAACGTTTAATCTCTCTCGGATCTTGCTCGTTTCTCTCTCGGCCGCCGGCCGTATGTGGTGGTGTATGTGTGTGTTTTGAATGTATAGAGAACAAGATGGAAATGAATGATGGTTTAGGGTTTAAGGGTGCTTTAAGGAGGTATTTATACCCCTTAAGGCTCATGGACCTAAGGCCCATTACCCTTAATCCATCTTAATTAAATCCAAGTCCATGATCTTTTCCATATTAGACATTAGTTAATATTATTAAACACACGACAATTTAACGCAACTTTCTTTATTTATTAGAATATTTAGGATGTTACACTTTTACTATAAAAAAGATTCCTGAAGGTATAATACAAAGTTACCATGATGTTTGGAACAAAATTGTTGAGTTTTCTGGAAAAAATGTGTGTTTTCCGGCCAAAAACGTTTTTCCGGCGACCTGAAACTAACGACGTTAAAATTCTGTTAGTCGCGGACTTTTATGAACAAATATGTTAAAAGTTGGGACCGTCAGCAGCCAATTCGTTAGTTGGGGCCGGCAGTGACCAAAAGACGATAGTTGGAACTAACGAAAACCAATTTTCCTTTTTTATTTGGCATTGCTCAAATTTTAATCTGTTGTTGCATTGGCCGGATTTGTGGTTGCATCCAGCGCTGTACAGATTGTGGATGATTCTAATTTAACCAAATTGAATTACCATGTTATGTGCACAGATTTTGCATTTCGTGAATCCTAGCTAGAAACATTTTATAATTTTATGGAGGCATAACCGCATAAGAAAATAAGTCATGTTTATATTTGGACTATATGATATTAAGTTATTCGTAAAAACAACATACATCACAATGGTGTGTTGTAGACTTGCAAGATTTGATTACGGACACCTACAAGTGTTGGCGAATTTTACTTAATGGCAACCGATAACATCAACAACCACCAATATAACACTCACGCCGCGAAGCGTGGGTTGTCACACCCCAACCTACGGCGGAAATGTCGGGGCGTGAACTGATTGTCACAGCGCTATCAAGGTTACTTTAATGCAACATTATAAGTTTCAATATCTATTTAATAATTTCAAATAAAACAATTTATTCAAAGACAATATCCTAACAAAAACAAATAGTGCATCAAACAAACATAAATCATAAAAACATAAGTCTCGTTAAATTTCTCTAACTTTATTCCTTAAGTGATCTTAAACTTGAACTAACTTCACATCACACAGTGACCTGCATATGCGTTAAAAATAGAGTAGTTTTGTAAGGCTGAGTGAGCAACACACCAGTTTTAGTGTACATATAATATTTATAAAAATAGATAGTGCAACAAGTCATATGAGATAAAAAAATTAACCAATGAGCAAAGATAAATGAAATGTCGAGAAGCACGATGGCTATAACGATTGGTGTACGATCATACTATTTCTGAGATTATGATGGGCCTCTCCAAATGCGATTCACAATGAGCACATAAGCACGTAACAAGTATGGTATAAAATTCGTTAGCACATAAGACAATAGTTGCTGTTTTGTGTATAAGTATATATAAGAAATATGTTTACGCATATATCCCCAAAACATTGAAAACATTAAAATAGGGGAATGTGTAACTCACCTCGATAGACGAACAAAGGTGGTTGAGATAATAAGAATGCGGGAAATCACACGTTAACAATAAAGCCTAAAAGGAACAAAGAGAAGTACAGACATGCTAAGTATATGAACTAAATAGATTCATGAAGCTCGATAATTAAGTTAATATTATACCCTTTTAATCATAATTAATTTAATAAAGATATTATATGTAACATTATTAGTTTATTAAATTATATATATAAAGTATATTATAATATTTTATCATATATATAAAAGTAGAATTCATCTTTTAAAGTATTATTAGTTTGTTAAATTAGATTATTAAATATTTTATCATATAAAATATATCTTAAAACATTATTAGTTTTATAAAAAATATTTATATATAAAGTTTACTTATAATATATATATATTAAAACATAAATATTAGTTTATATATTATTATATACATGTGTGTATAGACGACAAAAGATGTGAGAAAACAAGTGTTATATTGTCGGTTTTCAATAAAATAGTATTAATTATTATTATTATTAATAACATGTTTATTAATTGATTTAAAAGAAAATAACAAAATAATGCTAAAAATCCGGGGTTGCAGGGGTCGAACACGCGATCTGCACCCCCGTGACTCAAAGACTTAACTAGCTCGGCTACCTTAGTGACGTGCAATAGGAACCAGAACTAATTAATATAAACAGAAACAAAATTAACCCAGTTTGAATATGAACCCTAATCAAGAGATTACCCCTACATTGCAATTATTATATATAAATGGACCTTTTGTCGAGGCACTTCTGTATATGTGTAACTGTGCTTCTTATATAAGAAGATATATTTTACTTACATAGTACAGACCCGCTCATGAATTAAATCAACCAAGCCCTTTTTTTAACTCAGTGGTAGAGTAATCCCATCGTAACGCGTAAGCCCTTGGTTCAAACCCGACAAGGGGCTCTTGAGTTGGTGTATACAATAGTTGGAGACAAAAGATTCATATGAGAAAACATAAGTAAACGTGCCTCTGCTTGAGCCTCTAAAGATAAAGGCACATGAATAGCGATTTGATCCCCGTCAAAGTCTTCATTGAAGCCCTTACAAACTAATGGATGTAATTTCGAATTAGCAAAAGCAATGTCTCCTTGCATAATATGGATTCCAAACATTCATGATCTGGATGTGAATGTGGCTTTTAATCCCCACGAAAAAACGATCTTAGCCATGTATAACAATTACCTTAACGCGTTTGGATTGACGGTGAACGAGATCTAACAGTTGCAGTCCAAAAATGCTTACGAACGAGCTAGTAAACGATAATGATAATATAAATGATGATAGGGTTACTGTTGGCGACGGCTGAGGGAAGGTGGGTGTGAATTCAGTTGAGTTATAATGATCGTCTATATAGAAAACGATTTTAGGGTTTAGTTTAAATTTCAAATCGGATAATGATGAACAATTGGAGATTATTAACCACGTTTATATCGTTTAATAGGCCGTAAATAAGGTATTATGATAATTAAGAGATCAAGATAACAAAATTTCAAAGTTCAAATTATCAGATTAGGGTTTCGGGTGGCGAAATGGATGAAACGGGTCGGATTCAAGGGTTTGGATAATGGATACCCAGATGTAACATATGGGTTACAACATGATTTACAGTTTAAGTCCCTGATGTTTAAATATGGACACAAAGGAAGATAAATTTTATGTTTTGGGTTAAACATGTCAAAATACAAAAGATATAGTTATAAGTAATAAATATTGATATAATAATAAATTTAACTCGATAAATGCGGGAATTTTATTAATGATAAAGCCCGGACCCGTAAGTGGGTCGGGTAACGGTTACAAATGAAAAACGGGAAAACCTGAATTGTTACAATAGCAAACTGTGATATTTGTGTGTGTATCAATTAAATGCTTATATGCTACATGTTTATTTGTTTATTTTATCGCATTCGGAGAGGTCCATCTTAATCACAATATAGTATGATCATACGACCTTCGTAGTGGCCAAAGCCCGATTCGCTTAACAATGGTTTCATCGACAGCCTCATTTATCACATCATGTCGTTGTAGCCAACGTCTGATTCACATGGGAATGGTTTTACCGACACTCATTATTTGCTCAATGATTTAATGATTTGATTGTTTTATACTCACAAATAATAGTTTTGCTCTTTATTTATATATTATTATATATTATTATATTGTATTCTAAAACTGGTGATCTACTCACTCAACATGTTTTGTTGACAAAAATATCTATTTTGTACGCATTTACAGGTTATCAATTGGATTGTTTATGAAGATGAAGACCACGTAGAGATGACCTTTAAGATTAAAACTTATACTAGATTTTTTGATTGCGTTTTGTAATTTATTTGAATTGTTGTACTTGAATTTTAAATTAATTAATTAAATAATGTCACATTTAAATTGCATGATAATACCTTGTGATTTGTGAACCAAAGTTCGCGCTCCGACATTTCCGGCTTAGGTTGAGGTGTGACAATAAACAGTCGTTAAACCATTCACCCTCCGTTTGCCATAAGCAAAGTTACTCTTCTTCCCGCAACCATAAATATCCCTAAAAAAATTAGCACTAAAAGGATGAAAAGGCTTTTACATGTAAACATAAATATGATTTAATATCATTAACTCTTTCACAAACCAACCAACTGGTAGTATGATAAAATCATTTTCATCCCTCAACATGAAACAATATTTTTCATAACATGTATCAAAATATCAAACACCTCTTAGATTATTTTATGAAGATTAAGTCACATTAAACATGAACTCACAGTCATAGCCTTTTAACAGCCAAAACAACATAACCAAATTCAGTCAATTATTCCTTTAACAATAGATTAAACGATCTCTCTGATGACCAATGCTCGTTGTCATCATAATCAAACACAAAAACAAAAACATAAACAAAAAAAAAAAAAAAAAAACTAGTGTTATTGTTTCTTATTCATAAAAGAAAGGAAATTTGTTTTAAATACTCCCAACTATGTACTATTGGCAAATAACAGTCCCAACTTAACACTTTCCTGGTGGTGGTCCAAACTAAAGGTGTATTTGTTTCCGATGGTCCGCGACTAACGAAACGTTAACCCCGTTAGTCTGATTCTTACGTGGCACGCCCGGTTGTCAAAAAGTGATTACGTGGCAGCTTACATGGCATGTGACTTTTTAAATTATTTATAATTATATTAAAATACTATTTAACCCAACCCAGCCACCCGTCACCCCCCTTCTGCAACCAAAACTTCATCTCCGGCACTCCGTCGAGCCGCCACCACCACCTTCATTGTAAAGCATAATTACCTCAGGCTTTAATTTCTTAAACCCAAAACGAGTCGGATACGAGTTCCTCGGAGGAGAAGGTGCAAAAGTATCAAAATTTTGAAGCCTATATGTTCGCGTTTCATACAAATACTACGACTAATCGAAGCTCCCCGGAGTTACAAACCTAATTCAGAGATCTCAGATTGACGACGGAAAGCTGCAACTCGATTTCCCGGTGACGTGGATTCGAAATTACAGTGATTGATTGTAGATCTAAGAGAAAGAGAAAGAGAGAGGGACTCTTGTGAATCGAAAGGGATAAAGCGGCTAGGGTTCCGCCCAACGTATGGTGGCTCAACGGTAGCCGGCATTAGCGGTAGAAGGGCTGAGACGACTGACAATGGTAGTTAGATAGGTGGACCACGTTTCACTAATACCTGAACCACTTGAACTTTCCCATGGGGTTAACTTTGGCCGGAAAAATTAAGTAATGGTGGTGGACAGGTGGTGGGTTGAAGACAAAGATGGTGGTGGTTGTGTGTTGAAGATGGTGTACGGGAGAATGGGAGATGAAGTGGTGGTTAAATAATCTTTTAATATATTATATAATATATTTATAAATAATATTAACAGTCACATGACATGTAAGCCGACACATAAGCAATTTTTGACAACTAAGTGTGCCACGTAAGCATCGGACTAACGGAGTTAACATTTCGTTAGTAGTGGACCATTGGAAACAAATAACTCTGTAGTTGGGACCGCCACCAGCCAAGTGTTAAGTTAGGACTTTTATTTGCCAATAGAACATAGTTGGGAGTATTTAAAACCAATTTTCCTAAAAGAAATTAGGATTACAGTCCTAAAAACGATAAAACTTGAAGAACCTCTAAGATGAGGCCAATCTCATCAAGCCCCAAAAGTTTGAAAGAGAAAAACTGAGACCAAAATTTGCATGAGGCCTTTGGTGTAACATTCGCAACACTTTCGTTCCATTTTGTCCAACTTTAGAAGTTGAGGGACCTTTTGATCATTTTTCCAAGCTTAAATCCAAGGATAATATATAATTTTTCAAATTGCAGATTAGACGAGCCATCTCATTTCTTGATGGTATGTATCAAACATAACTTGGATATTAAGGTTTTTTTTGTGACGGAGTGTCTCATACGCCTACAATTTTGTGAAGGGGGTATGAGACGGACGGTCTCATTTTATGACGGAACGTCTCAATTCAGCAAAAGGTGTCAAAACACGACCCTAACGTGTCACAACTCAACTGGTGACTCATCTTAGCGAGTTGGTCTAAACATATTCATGCTTGAACGTCCATTTCATGCACCAACATTTCCATAATCATCTCACACTCCAAAATTAAGTTTAAGCAAGTCAAGGTGCATGTTCTTGGTGGTCTTCAAGCTAAAGAAGGTGATTTTGATCAAGCAAGACCCTGACCAAGTGTTTCCCGTAGCACTAGAAGCATTCACAAGTTATTCCTAGGTTCGCTCATACTTTGGAAGTAAGGTATACTGCATTCAAACTCGTTTAAATTTTGTTTCTTATGATTAAGCTAGCATCCAAGCTAAGATACATCGAACATCGGTATAAATGATTTTATAGATGAAGGATATGTGTTTTCATTCATGTTCAAGTTTATAGAATACTTAAACGGACGTTGGAATGATGTCAAAGTCATTTTTAGCCTTAACGGGCCAAACTGTGGGATTAGACAAAACGTCTAATCATGTGACGGCCCGCCTCTTCCCAAAACTTGATATCGGTCAAGATTTTACATGTGATGACATGTCACACATATACGAACCGTCTCATTTTGATATGATCCATCTCATATTAAAATTTGTTGTTTTAAAGGAAATCTAGTTTTGAACTTATAAACTGAACCAAACTTTATAACCAATGTTTAAAACGATAAAATCAGGCCAGTGTGGTCGTGGTCTGGAGCTAGATCAAGTGACGATACGGGTATTAATGTAAACCTATTTTATTATTGGTTAAACATCATTCACTCGCAAAGATTTTCAAATGAAATCACCACATCATACATAATAGACAATCACAGGTGATACATCAAACATTTTACAAACAGTCTTTAACTCAATAAGATAAACTGGTTGCTTGTTTTAAAGGACTCGGTCAAATGTCTACATGAGATTACATGATATTTAAGAAATGTTATAGAGTAAAGTGTCAAAATCGTCCTTCAGGTTTGATTAATTATGCGATTTTAGTCCAAAAATGTTTTTTTTTTGTGCAACTAGGCCCTTAAGGTTAACCACTTCTTACGTACCAATTACGTCCAAATCACTAACTCAGTTAGATTTTTGGCTTAACTTTAAGGGTATTTTGGTAATTTTAGGTTATTTATTATTTATTAACTCAATAATCCACTTTTTTTAACTAAAGAAAAACAAACATAAAAATAAAATAATACTTTACAACAAAAAAAATAGGGAAAATTCCCAAAAGAGCCCATTTGAGGAGAGAGAGAAATAAAATAGCCCTTAAATATTTAAGTTTCCCAAATCTTAACAAATTTCAATTGAGGCGACACTTTGGTTTTCGTTCCGATGATATCTCTAGCCTAATTAAAAGCTGACATGTGGATAAAGACTGACATGAGCAGCCAAAATTTTGTAAATCTTGAGGGTTCCGTCTAAATTATTTCATTAAATCTTTTTCTATAAAGCAGTCTCCCTAGACGGTTTTTTTATGTTTCCTACATGGTCCGTACAAATCTATTTTTTTTTTTGAAAAAAGGGTATTTTAAATTCCGTTTGCCAAGACGCATTTTAGAAGGAGATGGTATTTTCATTGGTTTATCGGAGGTGTAATATTCAAACTCGTCTATCGGAGGTGTGATATTCTTCGTTTTTGTGTTTTCTATCGAAGACTAATTGTTATTGAAGTTTGGTTTAATAAATAAAGACGAAGTATGATTTCTGACAGAATCTAGTTCCAATCGGTTTAACTACAACGGGCCTTTGGGCGCAAGGTTTTTCCGAAAACATGAGATGATGGACTTGAACTACCTAGTGTTCTCACCTTTTAAAAATCACGAGCATATGACGTCGTCTTTTATCATTGGGTTACCTAAGTAGTTGGGTCTTATTCGTTGCTCGTTAAAAAAAATATAGTGCTCCGTCTGTTTCTTGTTTTTATACACAGGCCATACCAATCACTCTATAGTCTGAACCAATACCTCTCTCTTTTTCATGCACATGCCATTTCAAGCAATCTTTTAATAAATTAATTTTTAAAAGGGCAGGCACTATTGACTATTTCACTTTTTTTTGTTTATTATTTTAGTCAGTTAAAAAGTTTTTTTTAACACTATTTATGTTTCTCTCGCATGCATATACAGATATACATTGATTTTTCTATTTGTGTGAGCGTATATTTACATATATGCTATGCAAACATACACACTGTATATGTTATACAGCGTGTAACTTGTTTGTTTGTGTGTGTATATATATATATATATATATTTAAGTTCAGGAGAGAAATAAGATTATTGTAAGAAGTTATATCAACCAATCAAAATTTTTTATTTTATTTTTTCTTTTAATTAATTACAAGGGTACAATGGTAAATATTAAATTTGTTTATATTTGGAAAGAATTAACTCGCATTAATTAAAGCTTAATAACCTACACCAATCATAATAATAACCTACACATTATTCATATTAATCTACACAGATCATACTATAACCTATATCGATCATATTAATAACCTACATATTATTCATGTTAACCTACACAGACCATACTATTAACCTACACTGATCATAATATTAACCTACACATTCTTTATATTAACTTACATATTATTCACATTTTAGTCAAATGTGATTTTATAGGTAACAAAACTCTATTTACAACACATATACATACGCAACTAAAAATTTTCCTACACATATTGATTGTAACATACTTAAATTAATAAACCTTGTAAAAAGATGAATATTTTGTACACAATTTTACATTCCACATACACACAATTAATCATACATATGTTTGTATATATTTTATACATAAATTATGAACCTGTATTATTATTTATATAATTAAGTTAAATTTTGAAAAGTATTAGATTAATTAATTAATCTAGTTATGGTTGTATAATTAAATTTAGTAGGTTACATAACAAAAATTTACTATTATATCCTTCAACATTAAAACTTTTCATATCAGTTTCGAATTTATTACACAATTACCACTATAAATCTGGATCATTGATTTGACCAAATCAAATGGTTCAAGATCACTTCTCACACTTCTTGCAATAATCTCATTTCTCTCTTGAACCATCCCTATATATATATATATAGGTTGGATCAAATACAAATGAAATTAGCATGCTAAACATGAGAATCAAATAGAGTAATTATATATAAAAATAGAGTAATTATGTAATTACATAGAGTAATTACATAATTACTCTACTTGTATATATAATTACTCTACTTGATTCTCACGTTTAGCACGTTAATTTCAATTGTCGGTTAACATTCCCATATATATATATATATGTATGTTCTTGTATTAGTAATTTTTCATTTTAAGATAATAAAGTTTTCTCTATCTACTTCATTTCTTATTTTCTTTCTGTGTTATCGTTTTCAACTATTACAATTTATGTATGACCACTTATTAAAAAGACTTGAAAATTGTATTTCAAAATTAGAATTTCCGTACATTTATTTTGCTACAATTTCTTGATTAGTGTGATTATACAAAAACGTCAGTTCATTTATTTTTAAGAGATGGGTTGGAGATGAACCCCTTTGCAGCCGCTTTCCCGCCTTGTTCAAATTAGAAAGACATAAAAGATGCATGGTTCGAGACAAAATTATGGGAGGCTCATCTTTGAATGGTTGGAACTGGTCATGGGTAAGTGAACCTGCAACACAATCCGAAGTTGATGAACTATGGGATTGTTTGGATCTACTTCCTAGGACCATTTTGGAAGATTGTGAAAATAAATGGTCTTGGTGTCTTGAGAGTGATAGAAGCTTCTCTACCAAATCTAGGAGGCATTATAATGTGCAACCCACTTTTGTCATTGGAACAGGTGGGTCCCTCTAAAAGTTAACATATTCGGGTGAAGATAGACTTGGGAAGAATTGCTACCTCGGATGCTTTATACAAAAGAAATGCTATTGATGAAGTTAAGTGGTGCCCGTTATGCCAAGACGAAAGAGAATATATCGAGCACATCTTCCTTTCTTGTTATGTCACATCGGTAATATGGCAATTTGTTAGTAACTGGTGTGTAATTCCTTCAATATATGCTTTTGAGGTTTGAGACCTTCTTAAAATTCACTTAACTAGTGGCACACAAGGGAACAAAAGAAAAGCAATTTAATCGGTGATCCTCACGGCTTTGTGGTGTATATGGAAGATGCGAAACATGGTTCTCTTTGATAACAAACAGGTCTCGATTAATCATATAAAGGAGGAAATTAAGAGAAATAGTTTCCTATGGGTCAAAAGTAGAGGGAAACTAAAGGATGTGAGTTGGGCTGATTGGTGTTCATTTTCATTTTATATGTAAATATTGTTTAGGTGTGTTACTTTTTTGGGTGTGTTCTAGTCTAGCTCCTTGCTAGACTAGTTGGTTTTTTTCTAATAAAATTTGTCGTTCAAAAAAAATTAAATTTTAATAGATAACTTTATATTAAGTTTTAAAAAGTTAATTACTAAATATATATTATATATAGATTTATGACATTTTGGCTTGGTTAAATAGCTCCACAACTTCATACATAACGTATCAAATGCAACTTGTAAGTTGTATAAACACGTTTTTATTGTCGAAGCGCATATCTTCTTGGGTGGCCTATGGTAAGGGGTGGCTGATGGATAGTGCAATTACTTGTTTTGAGGGCAACACACGTAAGCCACAAATTTCACTTTGTTTGAGGGCAACACACGTAAGCAGCAAATTTGGCCTTTGAAAAAGATGTTGCACATATAAGCAAGGGTGTACAAAACCGGTTTTTTACCAAACTGAACCGGTTTGGTCAAAGCCTGGTCAAAACCGGTTTGGGTTTAGAAACCGTTTTAGGAACAAGAAGGTTGATCTGGTCCGGCTCGGTTTAGTTCGGTTTAAAATTGGTTTGGTAGATCAGAAGGGAACCGATCCCAGAACCCACGGTTTCGGTCGGTTTGGGTGAAACTTGTTTTATTGTCAAACCAGTTCGGTTGGTTTGCAGAACCGGCCCAAACAGGGTTTTTTGTACACCTCTACCTTACCACCCCACCAAAGAAGGCGGCGTTGCAAAAATCCTGACTAAGTGTCGATTAATCCCCGATAATCGCTAGTCCTCACTTCACTGTTTAATTTTGGGCTAATCGATCATGGTCAAATTCGACCAAAATTAGGATTAATCGACTTTTCCTGATAAGATTTTAGCCAAGATCAGCTGTTTCTGGCAAGATTCTAGCCAAAACCAGGAGTTTCCAATGAAATTCCAATTTCCGGCCAAAATAAGTTTTTGTATGTCTAAAACTGAAAATTACATATAAAAATGTGTATGTGTATATATAAACTGAAAATTATACATTAAAGTATAATCCGATTAATCATGATTAATCCCGATTAATCACTAGTTCTCACCCCACGCCCAACTATATACAACACTGAAAGTAGGAATGTCATGCACATATAAGTACAATCTAAAGAGCCTGGCAATAATGAATATATGAAGGCTCCGTCTACTGAGACACCCCATTTTTCTGTTTTGACACCTGATATAGGTCATATTGATTAATATGAGGCATATTAGTCCGTCTAACAGACAAAAAGCTGGTCATTGTTAGTTCTTGTATGCTTGTTATGCCAATATGTACCATAATGGTCAATATGGACCATATGAACCACAGTGTGATAATTTTTTATGAAAGTTGAAGTTGCTTATACGATGATATGTACAAACATGAATGTAGCGCGTCATGCGTATCTACATTTCAAAAGCCAATCAATTATATTCTCTTTGTTTTCTGTGTCGTCAATTAGTTCATATTCAACGTAGATGACATTCTCATCATACACACAAAATGCACATCCCACACCTTCGAAAATCATGTCATGTATTATGACTATTGCATGCATCATTCGTCTAATTTTTTTGTTGATCATGCTCGTGTCGGGTTGCTCACCTCGTGCCACTTTAACTTTAGGACACCGAATGGGCGTTCAATATAATTTATTGCCTTCTCTTGAGCCACCTTAATTTCTTTCATTTATCATCTTGTGGACATGTGAATGGTTTCACAATAATGAACCACGAGGGATATATCTCATCACCAAGATAATAGTTGTGTTTGTATTTGACTCCTGAAACTAGAAAAAGACTCTTGAGCCGTACCATCTTGTACGTCATTGTAAAACCCCGACTGATGACTAAGGACAGTTAAATCATTAATTTTATCTTTAGATTTATTTATAAATCGTTTGTTTTACTTGATAATCAATAGGTCGAGTGCTAACGTGACACATCTGGTGACAGTTATTATCGTCATTCTTGTATAACTAACAACTAGTGGTTGCTCCGGCGCTTAAAATATTTAAATATTTTGCGTGTGGAACTCAACAACGGACACGAATATCACAAGGCAGATGCACAAACACATTCTTCAACATACAAAAAAAGGGTGTTGATTTGCGCAATTGAAAAAAAGTTGCAAGTTGTTCTTCAATTACCTAAATTCGACAAAATTGTGTTTAGATAACTGCTATTAACAAAAACCACAACAACAAAACCCGATGTAAAATGAGTATTTCGATGATGAAAGTCGGCACATAAATCGTCCTCTTTATAACAACTTCTTCTACCATGGTCGTTCAACCATTCATCCTCCGTTTACCATGACCAAAGTTACTCTTCTTCCCGCAACCATAAATATCCCTAACAAAATCAGCACCAAAAGATGAAAAGGTTTTTACATGTAAACATAAATATGATTTAATATCATTAACTCTTTCATAAATCGACCAACTATTTGTATGATAATATCATTTTCATACCTCAACCTAAAACAATCATTTTCAAAAGATGTATTAAAATATCAAACATCTCTCAGATTATTTTATAAAGATTTAGTCACATTAAACATGAACTCACAGTTAGTGCATTTAAACACCCATACAACATAACCAAATTCAGTCAATCATTTCTTCAACAACCGATTAAACGATCTCTCAGATGAGCCAACGCTAATATAATCAAACACAAAAACAAAACTAGTGTTCATCGTTCATATTCATAAAACAAATTAGGGTTTCAACCCTCAAAAAGATAAAACTTGAAGGACCTCTCATGCCAATCTCATCAAGCTCCAAAAGTTTGAAAGAGAAAAAATGAGACCAATATTTGTATTGCGCCCTTGGTGAAACATTTGCAACACTTTTATGCCATTTTTGACAACTTTAGAAGTTGAGAGACTATTTAATCATTTTTCCAAACTTAAATCCAGGGATGATCTATAATTTTTCAAATTTCAGATGAGACGGACCGTCTCATTTTGTGGCGGTCCGTATCAAACATAACTTGGATATTAAGTTTTCTTTTGTGACGTAGTGTCTCATACGCCTTCAATTTTGTGACATGGGTATGAGACGAACCGTCTCATTTTGTGACAGTCCGTCTCATTGCTCAGTTCAGCAAAAGGTGTCAAAACACGACCCTCACGTGTCACAACTCAATTGTTGACTCATCCTAGCGACATCGCCTATAAATATCCATGTTTGAACGTCCATTTCATGCACCAACATTTCCATAATCATGCATCTCACGCTCCAAAATGAAGTTTAAGCAAGTTAAGGTGTGTGTTCTTTGTGTTCTTGGTGGCGTTCAAGCAAAATAAGGTGATTGTGATCAAGCAAGACCATGACCAAGTGTTTCCAGCAGCATTAGAAGTATTCACAAGTTATTCCTAGGTATGGTTATAGTTTGGAAATAAGGTATAGTGCATTCAAACTCGTTTAAAGTTTGTTTCTTATGATTAAGCGAGTATCCAAGCTAAGATAGATTGAACCTCGGTATAAATGATTTTATAGATGAAGCATAAGTGTTTTCATTCATGTGCAAGTTTATAGAACACTTAAACGGACGTTGGAATGATGTCAAAATCTTTTTAGCCTTAACGGGCCAAACAGTGGGATTAGATGAACCGTCTAATCATGTGACGACCCTTCTCATCCCAAAACTTGATACGGGTCAATATTTTACTTGCAAGAGCATGTCACATATTAAGACTATCTCATTTTGATACGGCCAGTCTCATATTAAACTTTATTATGTTAAAGAAAATTAAGTTTTGAACTTATAAATCGAACCGGACTTTATAACCGAGGTTTGAAATGATAAAACCAGGATAGTGAGGTATATAGCTGGATCAAGAGATGATCCGGGTATACATGTAAACCTATTTTTATTATAGATTAAACATCATTTATTCACAAAAGTTTTCAAATGAAATCACCACATCATACATAACATAAAATCATAGGTGAATATATCAAACTTTTACAAGAAGTCAACATATTTAACTCGATAATATAAACGATTTGTTTGTCTTAAAGACCTAGTCAAATGTTTACATGAGATTACATGGTCTCTAAGAAGCGTTATAATACAAAATAGAAAATAAAATCAACTCGGACTGATTACACATGTATTTAGGTATGTTTTGATTCTTTTGGAGACCATGCGATACATTGCAAAGAATTACGTGGCTTTAAATACAGACATGATCGATTTGGTTAGGGATGTTATGTGTGATGTTCTTAAACGGGCAGGGATTTCTGCTAAAAATGAGGTCATGTTAACTTTCTTACGAATCCGTTGGAAGGGATGTCCATTTTACGGCTAGCTAATATTCTTGTGTTTGAGTGGGCAGGGGAACACGCTTGTGTGAGCCTTATAGGAGTGTCTACTCTTGTTGAGCTCAGGGACCGTAGGTTTGTTGTGGGTTAGGCTGCGTTGAAGGTTGAATCGAGCAAAGTTGTTAAACACGAGAAAGCTAGTTTAGATAATCAACATGTGTTAGCTATTTTCTTTTGATACGTTTGGTTTTCTAGCTCTGAGGATATGAATTTTCTAAGCAGAGTTCAGCGTGGCGTGCATGGTATTTTCTCGTCTCCAAGGGTCCCAAAGCTTCGTTTTTAGTATGATTGACTTTGCTATTCAAAAGGGGGTTACAGTGTAGCTTGTTGCCCGTTTATCTGTCACTTTATTGTAATCGTTTTAAGTTTAATGAGAAATCTTTGTTTAAACTGGATTGAATGTTACAATTATTAAGCTATTTCAAAATTTTTAAGACATGGGGGTTATTTTAGGATTGGGCTGTTTAAAGTATACATTGGACCAAAAGTCCAAATATAATTTATCCCTTTAGCATATGGTTGTAAAAGCCACGTCTATGCGTCAATTAATCATTAATTAATTGTTAGTCTATACTTCTCTGACTGTCACTGATTAATTACTATTAGATCATAATTTGTGAATATTGAAAATTTTATAATATTAAATTTGGTATATGTATATATGTATATTTGAGAAACTACATATACAAATTCCGATCCAATTAGTCTTTGACTAGTGTCTAATGAGTTCTATAACATTGTTTTTTTTTTTTTTTTTTTTTGAACATACAAGCTTTCCTCCTACTATTTACATTATACCGCCAATGCCAGGAATCGAACCCTGGACCTCTCACCAAAAGGCCAAAGCCTTTACCATCCCACCAAAGTGGTGATAACATTGTTTTAACTTTTAACTTTTAAGCCTTAACTCCCATCTCATTGGCTCTTCGTGAAATGCTGAAATTAAGGGCGCTTGTTAAAAACCATTAAAGAAACATAATATTTTTTTGTGACTTTGATACCTAACTCATCCTCTAAATAAACATGATATATTATAAAGAGGAAATTACACATAAATTTTTTTGGAAAAAAGACATCATAAATACACATGATTATTACTTCCAACATGCATGCATGACACCCTTATCACATTGCACTCACATCTAGACCCAAAAACTTCAACATAACCCAAGATTCATTTATGATCTTGTCATCCACACCATTCCTTAATGGTTGTGCAAAAAACAACCAACCACAAGTCACAAGCAAAAACACCAATGTAAGCATCCACGACACAACACCATGCAATTGTAACCTACCCTTAACAACCTTCTTAACACACACCTCAATTGCCATGCACACCCATGCACTACAAAAAACCACGTCACCTCCCACGTAGGCGGAACGCGCAACAAATACAAAAACATCAACTCGTGCATTAGCCCCGACACAGCAAAGGTCGCAATAATCGCTAATTGTTGGCTCCAAAACATACCAAGAGTTCGGTTTGTGATCACACGAACTGGATTATACACCGTATCCCTTAGGATACTGGAGGCCACAAGGTTCCACCTGCGGCCTTTCTCCTGAAGCGATGTAGCTAGGTAAGGTTCATTGTATTGTGGTTCAGTCTGGATATCGAATCCAAGAAAAATTCTTAACAAAAAGACAGTGAGGGCCAGACCTAACTCGAAACCAATGTACATATGTAAAATGTAGAAAATTGTTATTACAACCAAGTGGAGGTTATCTTTGTAGTGATAAGCATGTATGATCATAATGAGAATCGCTGCTTTTCACGTCAAAAGAATCGGTTTAGGCAATGAAAATGGATTTGAGGCTAATAAGATTTTCTTATTGGATTGTTTAGGGTTGAATGGTAGCAAAGCAACCGCAATGAAAGTGGGGATTGGTATGTGGAAGATAAAGGGCCGTGGTTGAAGGCAAAGAGTAAGAGTTTGAAGTTACCGAGCCAAACGAGGTAGAAGAATGTGGGGAGGGTGAGATAGACGGTGGAGAGTGGTAGTGGGAGGACGAAGAAGGCGGTGATGATGGGGAGAAGAGAGAGTAACCTTGGGACGCCATGGGCTACCCGATCTGGAATGAAGTAGCAGTACAAGATGGAGGAGATGGAAATAGACCATATGTTGATGAAGGTTTTGAGTTCATCACCATATTTCATTTTTGACTTGATGGGAAGTGAACATGTCTAAAATTTTAGTGCCTGTCAGTTTTTATAATGTGAATTCTAATAATAAGGATAATGAGGCATATTTATCACTCTCAACTATCAACTGCCCATTCAATTTTTTATAACAATTTCAACATTATGGAAGCAGTAAAGCCTGAACATTTTACAAATTTAAACTTACACGACTTTTTCATTTCAAACTTGAGCGTTTACTATTATTCTTCAACCCATAAAAACGAAACGATGTTGATTTTTATCTTTTACCACCTTGGACACCGAAAGAGGATCGGATGATATTATCAAAAATAGAATCCTTCGTTGATTTCTAAATCATCCAACACGTGCATGCCGAGATAGATTGAATAGTTAGGCATTCCTCCTTGTTTGTATGCTTGGAAAAATTAAGGATATCTTATACAGGCTGAAAATAAACACGTATTGATAATTTAACCCAATTGTAAATAATCTACCATACCCATTTGACAACATTGCAATTAGTATTTTAATTTTTTAAACACATAAAAATGAATAAGGGCTCTCTCTTATCAATGAGTTTTAGCTCAACTGGCATTGAGAGAGAAGTGAAACTTTAGGTTGGAGGCTGCAAGGTTTCAAATTTGAATCAAAATCCAACAGGGTTTTACCGTAGTGGGACATCATGATTTTACCATAGTGGGACTTCGGGCAGCGGGGTTTTCCAAGAACAGGAGATAGTGGACTTGAGATCCCAGCACTGTCTATAATCATAAACATATGTGGTCGTCTTTTGTCATTGAATTACCTGAATAGCTAATCGATGTCGAAAGGTCAATCAAAAACATTTATAAAATACATTTACTTGCAAGATCAAGTAAGGTGTCGAATCCACAGTGAATCAGTGGAAAGTGCAAGTTTGACTCATAACTTATTAATTATTAAACTAAACGGACAGACGATGTCAAGTGGTTTGGAAATTAATTTAGTTGTAAAACAATTTAAGAAAACAGTGACCACACTTCAGGTTTGGGATATGCAATCTGACTGACAATAATTTATACAAATCGGGAAATCAT
The DNA here is from genome assembly GCF_021521415.1 of Bidens hawaiensis. Lineage (NCBI taxonomy): Eukaryota > Viridiplantae > Streptophyta > Magnoliopsida > Asterales > Asteraceae > Bidens > Bidens hawaiensis. Next base: position 231,116 of record NW_027491536.1, on the reverse strand, counting down.
GTAGACATGATTCGTGTATTAGAATAGAAAAATGATTACTAGACACATTCGTTTGGTTATGATGATGCACAGAACTTAATCCGAATAATTGACACAACTGAACACATTCTACTTAATTACCAGTTCATTAATATAAAACTTAGCATCTATCAATGATTAATGGTAAACCGTTCAATGACGATAAGAATTTAATCCTAAATGTTGATGAGCACAAACCAACAAATTTATGATAAACGAAAGTCCCAAAAACACAATTGTTTAATCAATTCCAACAAACATATAGATTCAATCAACCAAAAGATTAATCAAAACTAAATCCCAATACATGTAATATTCATAAAAATAATCAGTTCATATGCAAACCCTACACCTGAAGTGGTCACAAGTGGTTTAGCATTGCCTCTGCATCACGATTGACTCGAATATAGATTGGAAGGATGAAACCATTGATGATTTGGTGATTGAGGTGTTAAGATGGTGAAAAATTGCTCCAAAATCTTCCTTGGTGGCTAGGGTATGAATAACAATCAACTTTAGGGTTTTATCGGCTTAAATATGAAAGAAAAATAACCAAATCACTTTTATGTCACACCAGGCCATAAGCTACGGTCTGGTCGTAGCCTACGGTCTGCCTTACGGTGGCTACATCATCAAAACACCGTTTTTTTCATAAAATCTTCATTCCAACTCCGTTTTCTTTCCCGTTTGCGGCCACGTATTCGTATTTCAATTCTCTATAATATCATATATCATTACTTTAATTTCCTCTCCTTCCTAAATGCTTCAAATTAACTCATTTAAGCTCCGATCACCTGTAAACATAAACCAATCAAAGTACTTGTGGTCTATACATATAAACAAGTAAAAAACACAATTTAAAACACTTAAAATATGTTCTTTCAACCACACATCAATAGCCGAGCCTTATTCATTGCTCGTTTAAAAAAAAATTAGTGCTCTATCTCTATTTCTTGTTTTTATACATTGGCCATACCAATCAGTCTGTCGTCAGTAAATTGAATCAAGGGCTCTTTTTTTTTAATGCACAATTGCACATGCCAGACCAATCAATCTCTAAATAAATTATTTTTTTAAAGGTGGTGTAAACGGGACACCAATTGACACTATGTCATATATAAACTGTAGACATTGTAATCAGTTAAACATGTTTTTTTTTAACATTTTTTCATGTTTTTTTGGCTCTCTTCTTGGGGCAGTAAGGATCCTTGTACATGTCCAGTGATTGGCAATGTTTTAAAAAACGGTTTTTTAATTGTATCATATTTGGTTATAAAATGGTACAGATTGAACATGGTTATGCAAGAAGATTCAACTAGGTTGAATATTTCACCTTGTAATTCCATGTAAATACAATTTCATCTCAAAATATAACCAAAATGTATATTAATAAGCATCACACATGAACAATGATTGAGTCAAATAAAACGTTTGTACTTTGTATACGAAATTAATCGATTACTAAAGATGCAAACAAACTAACCTTGGATTTGAAGAATACAAATTTTGTTGATTAACGAATCATCATTTATTGTGTTTACTCGTTTCAGTTTTATCCGCTAGGTGAAAAATCAGTTTTAAAATATATGGGACGTACAAAAAAAATAAAAAATATCTTGGGTTTAAAACCGGTTTGCCGGTTTTAAACAGTATTTTAAAAAAAGAGTCAGTACGATGTTCAAGCAAACCGCCAAAAATACTAGCCTCTAAATACCGGTTGTCTTACCGAAATCTCGTATAACTGGTTTAATCGGTGTGCACGGTCACATCTACCGGAAGTAGATTGATTAACGAACAACTACAATATACCTGAATGGCTAATTCAAGTTAAGTTCTTTCAAAATTCATGTCAACAGCATTCTTCAAGCCTACATGTTGAAGAATGGCTAATTCATGTTAAGGTCTTTCTGTCTATCTCTTTATGAGATCCGATGTTTAGATAATCGGCATAAATTGCAATTGTTGCGAACTTTAAGAGCGAAAATGTTGATAATATGACAGACAAATCCATAATGCATTAATAGAGTATGTCCTTGTAGGCCCACTTTTATAAAATTGCCACTGCCTTTATTTATTCTTAGTTATGCATTCTAACTACTTATGTGTCACTCAGTCTCAGTGGCGGATCTAAACCATAATCTCAGGGGTAACGTTCAAATTTTTTTTTACCGTATTTCATACAATATAAACGGATTTTCTTTACCATTTTTCATGCAATAACCAAAAAAAATTTTAAGATACTGCATACAATAGTTTTTTTTTTGTTTTTTTATTTAACTTGCCTTTGGACCAATATCATCATTTTCTTGTAATTTTCGTTTAAAAGTATTGCTAGTAAGACTTTGTTGTTTCATCTTCCAAGTTCCCAAATTTTTGAAGGGACAAAATTTAAACCATAAATCCATAATCAATTTCAATTTACATATAAACCCTAAATCCCTAATAAATTACAATTTCCAATTTATATTGTCCGAATATCCATCAAACCATAATCAATTTTTCAGTTGCGACCAATGGGGTGATGCTCTATTGCCAAAGGCAAAACCTTTAAAACACCTAGGTTGGAGGGGGGTATTGGGTTCAAATCCTATAGATAACAAAAACTAAAAGAAGTTCATTGTTAAAAAAAATCATTTAATTGCCCATAAACAATTCCAAAATAACAATTCAAAACAAATAGTTTATTTAGTTTGTGGTTAAGTTTGGTTGGGCTTTAATTGATTTCGGATTTTAATTTGGTTGGACTTTAAACAAACATGGGTAACATTATATTTGTTAAGGGGTAGCGAAATACGAAAACCGACCAAAACATATAAATATTTGTACTCCCGGCGAAAAGTTCCGCTACCCCTAGCTATATACTAGGTCCGCCACTACAGTCAGTATAACCTTTTATTCACAAAATATCCTTGTATCATTTAGTTACAAATCACTAACTAAATTGCTAAAACAAATAATTGGCAAAAATCTGATATAAGCTAGTATGCTACACAAGTACACATGATAAATGATAAATGGATAACAACCTTTTTACTGCAAACTTACATGAAGTGCAAAAACCTTGTCCTTAACAAACTCGATAACCGACGTATACTCGTCAAGAATCCTCTCGTCTACACGACTCCTAATCAACGGTGGGAAGAACAACCACATACCCGTCGTCACCACAAACACCCCCGTCAACACCCTCCCAATTAACCCGACCACCACCACGGCCCACGGACCATCCATCTCTTAATAACCATCTCCACCACAACACATATTCCATGTAGCACGAAAAACAAAAGTCATTTCCCACGTAGGCGCCTCACGTGACAAGTGGTAAACAAATAGCTCATGCATCAACCCCGAGACAATAAATGATGCCATTACACCCGCGAGTGGGGCCCGTTTATGGTTAGAAAAAGCTAACCGAACGGGTTTGTATACCGTGTGACGCAATGTGGTTGTTACCATTAGGTTCCACCTTGCCCAAAAGTTTTGTAATGATGTGGCGAGGTACGGATGGTCGGATGACGGGTCGAGTTGTAACCCGGTTAATGAAAATAGTATCGAGTTTATAATGGCGATGGTTACGTCGATTGTGAGATATAGTACGACGCAGTAGACTAGCATTGTGATGTTTGGATGAAATAAATGCTTGTAGTTTATTACTATCCGTATAAGTATGGCGAAAATGAGAACTTGTAATCCTAATATGAATATGAAATATATGTCAGTTTTTATATCAAGGGATAAGATCGATACTGGTACCAGTACTGGTACTGAACCAATACTGTACTGAAAAATAATTATATTAAGAAAACGGGTGAATATCATATATTGAATATTGTACCCATTTTTTCGGTTTAGTACCAATTGGTATCGGTATTTTTAATAGTACTGATAGCGATCGGTACTGAACCGGAAAAAGAGGTATGGTACTCAGTATATGGTTTCACTCGTTTTCAGTATCGTTAGAAATACCGATACTGAAAACAGGAAAATCGAATAATCGAGTACTGTTATTCGGTAAAAAAGTTCGTTGGTGTCATTAAGAATACAGAAACCGAATGGTACCGATACCGAAAACATGAAAATCAATTACTGGTACCGGTATCAGTACGGTACCTGTATTCGGCCGAAAATGTTCATTAATACCATTAAAAATACGGAAATCGAATGGTAAGAATACTTAAAACTGAAAATCGAGTACCGGTATAAATACGATAACGGTATTTGGTAAACTAAAAATGTTCAACATTACCATTAAAAAAATGGAAACTAAATGGTATGATACCGAAAAGAAGAAAATCATGTACATGTGTCGGTTTGGTATCGTACCAGTATCATTACGGTACCACTATTTAGTAAAAAAAATGGTCATCGGTACCGGTTAAAATACTGAAACAAAATGGTACTGACACCAAAACAGGAAATGGGTATCAGTAAAAAATGTTCCTAGGTACCATTAAAAATACCAAAACCGAAAACTAAAAAATTGAGTGCCAGTACCGTTATTCGGTAAAACATGTTCATCGGTACCAATAAAAATACCAAAACCCAATGGTAGCGATACCAAAAACAGAAAAACTGGTATCACTACTTTACCGGTGTTCAACATAAAATGTTCATCGATACTGCAGATACTGAAACCGAAAACAGGAAAATCAAGTACTAAGACCGGTTTGGTACGGTACCATATAAGTACGGCCGGTAAAAAATGTTCAACAGTGCCATTTAAAGTACCGACACCGAGTGGTACCGTACCGAATACATCAGTTACGTTCCAATATTCGGTAAAAAAAACAGGAAAATCAAGTCCCAGTACCAGTATTTGGTAAAAAAAAATGTTGATGGGTACCACTAAAAATACCAAAACCGAATGGTACGATCCAGAAGATAGGAAAACCAAGTATCGGTACCAGTTCAGTATGGTGCCATTACCATTAAAAATACCAAAACCGAATGATATCAATACCAAAAACAAGAAAATCGAGGACCGTCCTTGTTGCAGAAGTCACTAGGCAGTGCCAAGTTAGTTGACCGAGGAGTTGCGAGAACTCGGCCTAGTCGGGGATTACTGTCAAGTGCTCAACGCCTAAGAGCGATTTTTGCAACCATCGGTACTGGTACGGTATGGTAGCATGGTAGCGTTATTCGATAAAAAATATGTTCATCGGTACCATTAAAAATACCAAAACCGAATGATATCAATACCCAATACAGGAAAACAAGTACATATACCAATATTAGTACAGTATTGGTATTATGTAAAAAAATGTTTATGGGACCATAAAAAGACTGATGCAGAATAATAGATTGATATCTAAACCTAAAACAGGAAAATCTAGTACCTGTACCACTTCGGTAAATATGTTCATAGTACCATTAAAAATAACCAAACCAAACGGCACCGATACCGAAAACAGAAAACCAAGAAATCGGTACCAATTTGGTACAGTATCAGCATCAGCATGGTACCGATATTTAATCGGTACAAAATACCGATACCGGTTTGGTATGGTATCGATACCATTAAAAACCTGAAACTGAATCTTACCAATACCGAAAACAAAAACATTAAGGTTCGTTAAAAATGTTCACCTCATTAAAAATACTGAAACCAAATGTTACAGGGTATCGGTATTGGTATCGGTAGCAGCTAAGTACAACACCAATATTAGGTAAAAATAAATGTTTGTTGGTACCATTAAAAATAATCAAAACTGAATGGTACCGATACTGATACTGAAAACAAAAACATTGAGGTCCGTTAAAATGTTCATCGGGACAATTCAAAATACCGAAACCAAATGGTATAGGATATCGGTATCGGTACCAGCTCAGCTCAGTACAACCATTAAAAAAAATGTTTGTCGGTACCATTAAAAATATCAAAACTGAATGATACCGATACTGATACCGAAAACAAGAACATTGAGGTCCGTTAAAATTTTCACCGGTACCGTTAAAAATACCGAAACTTTCAGTAAAAAAAATTTGTTTGTCGTTAGTCGGTATCATTAAAAATATCAAAACTGAATGATACCAATACTATTACCAAAAACAGGTATATAAAGTACCATTACCAGTTAGGTACGGTACATGTACCTGTAATCAGTAAAAAAAAATGTTGTTGGTACCGGTACACTAAAATATTAAAACCGGTACCGGTACCTAAACCAGATATAAAAAAGTATTCTTACCTAACTGAAACCGACCCGGAGGCGAATTCACACAACTAGCATCTCTACTTTTCGATTTAACCGGTAACGAGGCGACGGTAACGAATCGAAAAAGCGAATCGGACGGGTGAAACGGGGAGTGATCGAGATCGAAAGCGAAGCGAAGGAGTTTGAAGTTTGTAAGCCATGTAGTGAAGGAAGATGTGATGGCAGTGGTGGCAATGGATGAGCATTGGAGGGGTAAAATGGTAAATAAGTAGAGGATGGGGGTTATGGAGATGAATCTGTATATGCTTTTAGGGATGTTTGATGATATGCAGTAGCAGTAGGATAATTATAGTGTCAATGATGATATGTAGATGATGAGGTTGTTGATCATGGGATCCATGGTGTGTGTGTTGGTTGACTTTGTGTGTTATGTTTGTTTAGATTGGAGTGAGTAGATTGGAATAGAAAACAAGGTGTTTGTGCCTTGTGGGGCTTTCTAAATACTAGTTCAGTATGATACACGTTGAGAGGGCGGACTCAATATGTTTTAAAAAGTTTATAAACTAAAAGGGGGCGGGCTCAGAATTTCGGTCGGAAACGGAAACGAGTAAATTTACACTATTTATAAAAATCTTAGTTGAAAAATGATGAATTTACATTATCAAAGGAAAAAACGGAGGGGGTGGGCTCAAAATTTCAGTCGGAAACGGTTAAATTTACACTATGTATAAAGAATTCCTGCTAAAAAAAGATAAATTTACACTACCGAGCAAAAAAACGGAGGGAGGCAGGCTCAAAATTTCGGTAGGAAACGGGTAAATTTACATTATATATATATATAATTTCAGCCAAAAAAGAATAAATTTACACTATCGAGCGAAAAAACGAAAGGGGGCGGGCCACCCTTGGCCCCAGCTAAGCTACGCCCATGGTACCACTACCATTAAAAATACCGAAACCGAATAATACTGATACCAAAAACAGGAAGATCGAGTACCAGTATTGTTGCAAAAGTCGTCAGTCGACTGAGAGTTGCAAGAATTTAGCCTAGTCGGAGATTACTCATCGAGTGCTCGACGTCTAGGCGTAATTTTTGCAACCATCGGTACTGGTGCGGTATGGTATTATTATTTTGTACCATTAAAAAATACCGAAATCAAATGGTATCGATACCCAATGCTGGAACAAGTAGCAATATCAGTATTATTACGGTACCGATATTTGGTAAAATAAATGTTTATGGGGACCATACAAATAGCACTCAAACATATCAAGAAAAAAGAATAATGGACGGGTCTTTAGATTTATTTGCGCCCCGGAGGGATAATATCAACCATTGAACGTCCATCCGATGCATCCGCTTTAATTTAAGATAAGGATGGTGTGAGTGATGATGTGTAGATGATGAGGGTGTTGATCATGGGTTTCATGGTGTGTGTTGGTTGGTTGACTTGGTGTGATGAGGTATATATCTTGTTTATGTTTAGAATTATAGATTATTGAAGTTTAGTAGATTGAAATATGAAAGTACAAAACAAGGTGTTTGTGCCTTGTGGGGCTTTCTAAATGTGACACTTCTAAATTTGTTTTTTTTAAGTGACATGACTTCTAAATTTATTTTGAAAATTTTCAAAATACTCATTTCAATAATGGGTTTCGGGTTCTACCCATCATTTGCAAGCTATTCTTTAAATACTTATTATTAGACAAACAACTCAGAATGATTATATTCTTATATTCAACGATTTTATTAAAACCTAGATGAGATGGCTATTTTAGGCTTGCTGAGATGAGTATTTTGTAGCACTAAGTTGATCGAGACGACTATTTTAGTTAAGAAAATTGACGGGATGATTATATTAGGTAAAAAATAGTCGGGTAGAGCTTTTTATGAAATTTTGGTATTTTTCTGGATATTATATTATTATATTTAATTTTACTCACACTTAGTTTTTCTTGTATAACTTTTAAAATATAAAGTTTTACAAAATTACAAATACACCGTTAAAACGTGTTTTTTATTTAGTGGTGAGTATTATTCTAAATCTAGTGGTCCCAAGTTATTTGTGGTTAGCATTTAAGTGAATACATGTACATTGCTTATGACATTAATAACTATCATACTAACTTCTAAATGTATAATTACAAAGATACATTAACAAGTGAATACATGTCCATTGCTTGAAAAAAGAATCGAACTATCAAAAAGTTACCTTGTTTACATGGATAAATTAAAAATGCATCATATGTCAAATTTAAACATTAATCACTCATCATATTTTACTTCACCACAATTTTGACCTCAAAAAATTTACCACAATAGTATACTCATCAATCGCCTTAACTTCCACACCATTCCTCAATACCTGCGGTAAAAACAACCAACCACCAGTAACCGCCACATACACCACAGTAACAACCCGTGACACTACTCTATGCACCCGAACCCTACCACCAAACACCTTCTTAACCACCACCTCCACCACCACACACACCCCATGCAAAACAAAAAACCACGTCACCTCCCACGTGGGCCAGACACGAGTAAAATAATAATAAATCAACTCATGCATTAATCCAGACACTAAAAAAGTGACAATATCGCAAATAACCGGCCCCACTGTTTTCCAAAAACCAGAGTTAAAATCTCAATAACCGGCTCGTAAACTGCGGGCCGGAGGATTCTTGTGACCATCAGGTTCCACCTTCGGCCCCAAAAATCCTGTAACGAGGTAGATAAATACGGTTCGTTGAATTGCGGTTCAATATCGAAATCGAACCGGAGGATGAAGTTAACGATGAATGCGGTGAGAGCTAAAACGAGCTCTACGCCGAGGTACACGTGGCAACAATATAAAGCTAGAATCATGTTATGATTAATATTGTTTCTGTATTGATATGTATTAACTATTACTGCGAGTATTAAAGCTTTAACTGCTGATAATATCGGTTTATGCGATGGATCTAATTTCGGATATGGATTCGGATTCGGATTTGAGACTCTGGTACTGGCGTGTTTAGCATTGTTCCGAATCAGTTTACAATCCGAAACAGAATTCGGATCCGGATCCGGATCCAGAACCAAATCCGAACTTCTGTTACCGACGTGTTTAGGATTGATCGGGATCGGCTTATGATCCGAAATTGAAATTGAAATCGAATCCGGATCCGGATCCGAATCTGAGACACTGTTACCGTGTTTTGGATTGATCGGATTCGGTTTATGATCTGAAACTGAATTTGGATCCGGATCCGGATCCGAGACGCTGTTACCGGCGTTTTTAGCTTTGATCAGAATCGGTTTACGCGATGAAAATGAAACCGGATCCGGATCTGGATTCGGATCCGAGACGTTGTTAGCGGCGTGTTTAGCATTCATCCGAATCGGTTTACGCGACGAAATTGAAACAGGATCTGAATTCGGATTCGGATTCGGATCCGGATCCAAGAGACTGTTACTGGCTTGTTTAGCATTCATCCGAATCGGTTTATTATCCGAACCAGAAATCGGATCCGGATCCGAATCTGAGACACGGTTACCATGTTTAGCTTCGATCGGTATCGGTTTACGATCCGAAATTGAAATCGGATTCGGATCCGGATCCGAGACTCTGTTACCGGCGTGTTTAGCTTTGATCGGAATCAGTTTACTTGACAAACTTGAAACCGGATCTGAATTCGGATCCGAGAGTCTGTTACCAGCGTGTTTAGCTTTGATCCGAATCGGTTTGCACGATAAAACCGAATCCGAATCTGGATCCGGATTCGTATTCGATCCGGATCCGAACTTTTGTTACCGGCGTGTTTAGCTTTGATCAGAATCGGTTTACGATCCGAAATTGAAATCTCTGGATTCGGATCCGAGAGACAGTTACCGGCGTGTTTAGCTTTGATCGAATTCGTTCTACGATCCGATATTGAAATCGGATCTGGATCCGGATCCGAGACTCTGTTACCGGCGTGTTTAGCATTGATCCGAATCGGATCACACGATAAAACCGAATTCGGATCCGGATCCGGATCCGGATCGACTCGGTTACCTGCGTGTTTAGGATTGATCGGAAGAAGTGCGATGGATACAAAACTAACGAGTCCTAACGGCCATGCAGAAGCTAACGGACCGCGATTAAACGCAAATAATAATAGTTTGAAGTTACCGAGCCAGACGAGGTAGAAGACGGTAGGACCAGCGAGGTGGAACGTGGAGAGCGGCAGCGGGAGTATGAAGAAGGCGGTGACGACCGGAAGAAGAGCGAGTAAGCGCAGGAAGCTGTTCGAGATCCGAGTCGGAATGTAGTAGCAGTAACAGAGGCATGCAGTGGCGGTAAGCCATATTTTGAAGAAGGTTTTGAGTTCATCATAGTCTTCCATTTGTGTTTATTGTCAGTTTGTTATAAGTTAATTAACATAATAACATGTATTAGTTGTATTTATGGTTTAAAGTATGTTATTAAATAATAATTAACAAAAAGTCAACTGATTGTGCAAGATATTATTTTGATCATACAGGAGTGTTTAAAAAGCTTACGATTTGAAGCTCGTTTGTATTTAGCTCGGAAAAAGCTCTCTCGGTATGGCTCTGATTGTAATTTAGCCGAGCTGGATCGCTCCGTTAGAAGGCAAGCTTAGACCACATTGGCTTGGTTTCCACGCTCGTTAGCTCGGCTTGGTATGTCTAAGATTATTTTATTTTTAATACTTTGTATTTTTATGTACATATAATATATTATTAGAAACTTTTATTTTTATTAAAAAAAAAGAGAAGGAATGCATCCCTCTCAAATGTCAATTTCTAATATAGACAAATTGGTAAAGAACAAAATATTTAAATTATTTTGTATTCTATTGAACTCATTATTTATTTTGTATTCAGTTGAACACGATGTTAACTTATTTTGTATTTGTGAAATATATAACTATTTTTTAAAAGACTGAGCCAAACCAAGCCGAGCTTGAGCACCATATTTCGGATCAATTTTAAAACCGAGCCAAGCTTGCCTTTGCTCGGGTCATGAACAACCATAGCTATAGCATATGCAGGTACCATATCAATACTGCAGGGCCGGCCCATAGGGGTGGCAGGGTGGTCGACGGCCACAGGCCCGAGACCCCGTTAGGCCCGAATTTTTTTTTTTTTTATAAAAAATATTTATTCTTGTTAAAGATAATATGTCTATTTAGTGTTTAAACTTAATTACATAACCACTGGCTTGGTCTAGTTGCAAATGAGTATTACTTTCAATCAAAAAGTCATGGGTTCAAGTCTCTTTTGAGACATGTTTAATCATATTTTTACACAAAAAAATTTTATACAACCCAAATTATAACCATGAAACATGTTTAATCATATTTTTATACAAAAAAATTTTATACAACCAAAATTATAACCAAGTAAACCTATGTAAAAATTTAATTATTTAAACCAATAAAATACCCCTTTTTAATTAAGGCCCAAAAAAAATTTCACCTTCGGCCCAAAAAATTTTTTGCTTTCTCGGAGCCGGGCCTGCAATACCGTCACTCATCTAGTTAAGAATGTTAGGCACAATTATAGTTAGGTTTATTATTGTCAACTTGTCATATATATTTCTTTGATGGTTTGTTGTATGTATTCGGTTGTTGAGGTTGTACTCACCACAATAAAATGGCATGAGTTACTTTAAAAAGAGACATAATAAAAATATAATGCAGGATAGATTTTCTCATTGCATTTAATCTCTTTGAAATTTAAGGTTACATGTGTACATACCATTAGTCTTTATTATAGAAATAGAATTGCATCAAAAACAAAACAAACAACAAGAAGTTGCAAACACGTATAGAAATATAGAATACATGAGCGTTAAGCTTTTGCTTTTGCTTCTGCTTCTGCTTCCATGATATTTTACCTTCGGAACCAATATACACCGCTGTCTTCTTCACCTTCATCAGGCTCGACGAAAACACATTCCTTAGTCTCTCTCCAGAAAGCCTTTAGGATCGGTGTATCATCGTACTTGTAGTAGTCACCCAAAATCGGTTTGATAGCTTTGGTGGCTTCTACGGTATGGTAATGTGGAATAGTTGAGATCAAATGATGCACCACATGCGCACAAGTCACATCATGGAAAATAGAGTTAAAGATTCCGTAATCCCTGTCAACAGTCGATAAAGCACCTCTGATCCAGTCCCACTCTCGTGAGTCAAAGTGGGGTAGGGAAAGATGGCTATGGTGTAGAAAAGTGAAAAAGATGAAATGAGCGTTCATAACCAACAAAGGACCTCCATATATGCAAAATAACCATGTTAAACTTGTGGCTTCGGCAATTTTATAGAGTGCGTAGAACGCTAGAACCATTCCAGCGTCAGAGAGCCAAACTAGTTTCCGCTCACTATCATTGAACATAGGACTTTGTGGCCAGAAATGACTCACGAACCCGTTGTATGGTCTTCCGTGGATATTGAAAGTGAAGTACATAGGAAAGCTAAAACATAACCGAATGATAGTCATAAACAAGTTTCCTAGCGGATTGTTTAGAATTTCAGAATACAATTTATCGGCTTTCCTTTTGGGGATCCAAACCTCGTCATACTCCATTGAGTTCGTGTGAGCATGATGACTACGATGACTATATTTAAACGAAAAGTATGGAGTAAGGAACGCAGAATGAACGACAAAACCAAGTGCGTCATCAAGCCACTGGTATTCACTAAAAGCATGGTGTCCCAAATCATGACCGATACTCCAAATACCCATAAAACTACTACCTTGGATGAACCAGTAAACCGGCCATGCTATGTAATTAAACGGTTTAGGTATCAGAGGAATGTAATTCGACGCAATTTGGTAAAACGTAAAGCATATGGCAATGTCACGAAAAAGGTAGTAGGAGGACGTTGCAAGAGACCGCTTAAAGCAGTGTGGTGGTATTGCTTTCTTGAGATCACTAATCTCGAATGGAGTTTTTGCTGTCGGGACACGTTTTAGAACATTTTTATCGCTCGTTGCTTCGTTCATCCGACCGCCTGCTCCCATCTTTATATTAGTTCTGCAAAGCAAAGAACATACAAAAAAAAATGATTAGTTCAACATACAATATTCAAAAACATACATAGTGATATATGTATATAATAGTTTGGTACTCATAACATTATATATACCTATAAGAAAAGTAACTAAAGAATTTTTGTTGGTGCATAAGATTGTTGAGTGCTCACCCTTTTATAGTGATATTATGAGCTTAGTTAATAATATAATAATATAATTGGATATCATTTTAAATTTTTAATACTAAATTAATGAGTCATAAATGGTGTGCTTATGTTGATAAAGGTTGACTCCATGACTCCCACAAGGACAAAACATGAGTTGTTGCATATTTTTTATACACTACAAAAGATGAGTGGTTGTATACTGTGCATGAATTAAAAGTTATGTTATAATAGAGTAAATTGTTGTTTTTGTTCATGTATTTGTCTGAATTTAATTACGGTTTAATCTAATAATTTTAAATTTGTGATTTTCGTTTATGTGGTTTCATTTTACTTGCAATTAAACCATAATTTATTAACCTAGTTAGTATGGTCGTTAAACCCATCAGTATGCCTCTCATATTAGAGACAGTTTTGTCATTTTTCTCCCTAAATAAACTCCAGTCCTAATTTGTAAGCCTCGTTACATGAAGGGCACGCTTATGGGTTTATCAATCAGACTTAACATGGTTAATGAATTCGGGTTTAATTGCAAGTGAAAGGAAACCACATGAACGAAAATCGCAAATTTAAAATTATTGGATTAAAATCGCATATTTGGAAAAACTATAGGGACGAAAACCGTTTTCACTCTATAAAATATTATAAATGGGAAATGTGCATTGAAGATTTTTATCATGCGTCTAAATTTGGTAAACTCCAATTGTTTAACATAGATTTAAATTTATATTTATACATTAGTTTAATTAAAAAGTTTAAGATCGCTTTTTTTATATATTATAATAATAATAATAATAATAATGCAAAATGACACTTAAAGAAGTTGTTATCACATATAAAAATTTGAGATAAATACATTATCATTTTAATTAATATCACGTGATGGATATGAAATAGTACTCAGTATATTCCACCAATAGCAAAGCTATGATAGAGTCTGAGGAGAGTAAGATGTATATCTCACCAATATCACGTGATGGTTATGAAATAATATACATATAACAAGCTATTATACTTTTATGATATGTAAAAACCCTTAGACCATGTATAGTGATAACTAAACACATAGAAACGTTTTATGACATGTGACGTCTCGGTCAGCGATGACTACTTTTACAAAAGGTGTGGTGGTAAAATGTCCCATAACCCCATTTCAATCATAACCCCATTTCAATCATTATATAAGTTAAAAATCAAAAACATTGACATTAATCATAACTATTATATTCAACTTCAACATAGGCTACGTTAGATTGGTGATTTACGCTGGTTGGTTTTTATCTTACATGGTCTGTTTCCACGAGTTCTATCTTATATAGTTTGTTTCCGCTTAACTTTAAACCCGTAGGGAGATAAAATCACAAGTATGATATTTGATTTAAGGTGCAACAAGGCGTATGTGAAAGACGCCGATCAAAGCGTTCATACAGTTTACGCAATGCTATATCTAAAATTAATTACGTGCTAGACGTGGCTTGTATATAGAGGTGCACAAAAAAATATGTTCCGCACCCGACCCGGCGGTTCCTACCCGGAACCGGACCCGACCCTACCCGTGGGTACGGACCGGGCTTTGGTTTCCCCAAGAACTGGCTTTGGTTTCCCAAGAACTGTACCCGGAACCGGAACCGACCCGGTGGAACCGGTTCCACCAATACCCAGTCAAAACCCGACCCTACCCTACCCGAAACCCGAAAAAAAACTGATGGAACCGGTCAGATACCCAACTATATCCGGACCCGGTTTTGACTTTTGTTGACTATACCCGGTTCCGGTTCCTGAAAATACCTGGTTTGTGCACCTCTACTTGTATATAATTAATAATGGAAAATTGGTTTTAGATAACCTCTATTATGCCCTATTGGAAAACAACAATTCCAATTAACACTTGGCTGATGACGGTCCAGACTAAAAGTGTATTTATTTACAATGGTCCGCGACTAATAGTTACCTAACGTCGTTAGTTGCAGATCGCATGAAAAACGTTTTCAGCCAGAAAAATCACATTTTTTGTCGGAAAACTCAATCCGAACTGAATATGCAAGTCCTATCTTGTATGCATTGCAGATTTATACCAAACAATATATATTACATAATACAAAATAAGTCTAAGATGCATGAGACATATAAATATTACCCGGAAAGTTTGTCCAAAGTTTGTCACGATACCGGTACCAAACGGTCCAAACTGGCCGGGTTTTATTAGTCAAACGGCCTAGATTCTACCCACTAAACGATTCAAAAACTAAATTTAATCTAGCACGTTCGACATAAGTTAACCATAAAACAAGCACTAGTCGTTAAACAGTTAATTCAAAACAAAAGTCTACTACGCGAAACCTGATCACTCGTTGAGCCAACCTAATGTTGATACGGGTGGTATGGACCAGGTGCAAACCCCCCCGGTTCGGGTGGTCGGTAACCACCGACACCCCGACTTCCCATTGGCGGAACATGAAGCTAAAACTCAAATAAATTTTGTAAGTAAATACACAAATAAATAATACAGATACATCTCTGTTATACGGGTTGTTTGATTTATCATTTATGTAATTATTAGGCATTTGAGTTTAACTAGGATTGGGTCTTGTTGAGTTTATCTAATAGACTGATGACTTTGTAATCGATTTAGTAATTTCAGTTTCCCATTTATCAATAAAATTGTGTCCATCAAATTGCTGATCATAATCTCCGGGTTTTCCTTTTGCAATTATGTGTATTTCTTATTAACCAATCTGTGCCAACATGTATGTATGCATGTATGTATATGTAGTTTTGTACACACACACACACACATATATACATACATACATATTGGCACATATTGGTTAACAAGAATACACAGAATTGCATAAGGAAAACCCACAGATTACGATCGGCAATTTGATCAACACAATCTTATTGATAAATGGGGGTAGCTACCTTTCAGTTTCTGGAGGAACGATAAGAACGATAAGTTTAGGCTTAAATTTAAGAGCATGGTCTATAAACTTATTTGCAAGAGCAGCTTTTGTTCCAAAAGGAGGGTTTAGTCCCATAACCTCAAGAAAAACACGAAACAAACATCAACCGTGTGAAAAAATATATATATATAGGATGAGTATCACTACAGAACTCTTAAATTATTTAAGAACTTGTAAGAACTCTTGAAACTAACGTTTTTTATAATTTTTTTTTGTATGTAGTGTTATTTAAGTGTAGTTTTATCATTTTTTTTATATCTATATTTACGATTACAATTTTGAAAAGTAGTTTTTATACATATCTATGTTTTTTTACACATATGTAAATTTGTTAGTACATAAACTTTATACATAAAACTTGTGATTAATATATGTAATAAAAAAAATTTATATAAAATATGATAAAACTACTCTTAAATAATGTTAATATATAAAAAAAACTTTAAAAAATGTTTGGTTGTTAATAGTTCCTAAGAGTTCTTAATTATTTTAGAGTTCTTAATTTTTTTAGAGTTCTTAAATGATACCAACCCTATATATATATATATATATACATATATACAGTGGTAACGGTTCCAAGAAACAAGTGTATCACATGTAAACAATCATCTTACCAATTGAGACCCGGAGGGCAATTCCCTTGGGGAAACTTTCATCCAATCCCTCTTCTCAAAGTTGAAATCATTCTGCCAAAACGCATTCAGATAATTATTGAGAATATTATGTGAACTATATAAAAATCTAATAGAAGGAAGTATCTAACTCTACCTTTGGTCGGGTAATATCAAAATTTTTGTAAGAGCACTTCTTTTTTCCCGTCTCATCAAGTTTTTTCTTCATCAGGCAACTGAAGTCATTCGCCCCACAGCAAAAGTCAACTACCTGTAAAAGGGTAAGTAACAACTAATGCATCACGACCATTTCAAAAAAAAAAACAGCATATACAGAATCGGTATATTTTTAAAAAAGACATGTAACATCAAGAAATTAATAACTCTCTAGGCAACTTCTTACCGTGTCACCATCTTCAATATACCAGTGAAGCTTATCAACTATCTGCACGCGCAAAAATCACATATAAAATAGATTAGCCAATAGAAAGTAGCAGGAGCTATTGATTACTAGTTGTAAACTGATCAATAACCAGTCACCTTTTCCAGCTTCTCCACTTTTGTGAAATGACGACCGAAGGATGTATACCGCTTTCCATGCAGAAATGGTGCAAGGTACACTCTGAGTTTCTCCTACATGTCACAAAATAAAATACAAAAAGTATAAGTCAGACACATTATGACAATAAACAGTCCAAAGCTAAGGTGTTGGACTGTTGATACTTAAATTCATTAATTACATTTCATTTTAAAATTACAGGCACTCATTTTGTCTAGGAATAAAACTGGTCCTAGATGGAAATGTACTTCAGTCTCCCTATTTACTTTATACTTGCTGAAAAAAGCTATCTATGATAAATTTAGCTATTAATCAGATCATAAAACAATATATAAAACAAAAGAATTTACTAAAAATAATGAGAAAGATCACTATTCATGTCTACCTTCCATTTCATCAACTGGTCAATGTCACTAGGATCACAAACAGCCATTGCATCCTGAACACTGCATCCTTCTTCAAGCTTCTTCAAAGCCACATTAATAGCCTGCAGTAATAACATGGTTACAGTACATAGTGACATGGTATTCATTTACAGATGAAGCCTGGCCCACGAACTCTTAATTTCATTTTTAGTATTGTATATACAATGCTAATGTGTAAGTATGACTAAAAAAATGTTACCAAAATAATGATGTAGCTTTTCTTAATAGAGTCATATAAAAGATTTGATATGTTTGAATACTTTCAGAGTGACTTCCAGCCCGTCCATTTCCATTTTTAGATATAACATAACCCATGATGACTGACTCAATTATAAACAAACAGGTCAAAAGAAAAGATACCTCAACGGAGCCTTCCACCTTGGATAATTTAATTAATTTATCCACCCTTGACGAATGTGCATGTGTAGATGGCACTTTCCCTTGATGGTACTTCTTTACCTCTTCCAGTTTAACAGAAGAAGAAGCTTCTCTCACTAATGCCATTATTCTGCAAGATATGATGGTTAGGTCTTAACAGCCTGGGTCGTAAACTGGCCCATTTACTAAATATGTTGTTTTCAGATCAGATTGTAAATAAAAGAGGTCACCTCAACAATCCGTTTACACAGAATTTAAAACTATATAGTTTCAACCACCAATTCGCTTGACCCGTTTAAATTGTGGGTTACGCAAGTCAAGACCAGGACACGTAGGTTATACGTGTATGATGTCTTAACTGCCACCCTAATCAAAGTATGCTTAGGTAAAGGCAAATAATCATTCGTAAAGGTTAAAATTATCAAACTGAATTGCATTGACACCAAATATATATTTAGTGTCAGCATGAGAATGAAAATTAGATTATTGAAATAATAGCTTATATCTTTAACTTAAAATCTTGAGGGTTTATATATAAAGTACGCTTATGGTGACTTTCTGCCTGTTAACCCGGTCAACCCATTTCCTGTTTAGCAAGATCTTTTGATGTTGCTGGCTAGAAAAAAAACATAACAAATAAAGTACCTCTGTTTAGACTCATCATCTAGAGGTAAAACTTCTGTCTGTTGAGGTTTGGCTTCAACAGTTTGATTGTTGTTGTCATCAACAGAAGTCTCATCCTTTTCCACATTTTTTGACTCTGTCCCATTAAAAAAATCAAACAATCTACTCCATAGGGATGGTTGACCATCATTCAGGCTAGGCTTTTTGACTTCAGTTGGCACGCTCCTCTTAGAGCCATCTGCTAATTTCTTTTTCTTCAAAGGTTCTGACCCAGATGAAACTGCTGCTCTCTTTTTGGAAGAACCTTCAGGTTTGATAGCAGAACATTTTTTAACACTTTGTTGTGACTTCAAAACAGACTTCTTTTTTGGCGAGTCTACTGAATCACCACCTGTCACCTTGACAGCAGGTTTCTTCTTGGATAGTTGCACTGTATTTCTAATTAGAATATTCCTAAATTTTATGGTTCTTGCAGGAGTGGCTAGGTCCGGATCAATCTCATGCTCCCTGACAAATCCCAGAAGAAATGTTGATTAAAAATAGTGGTCCATGCAAGTTGGGCAAATAATTAGTAATCAGTGTCTGCTATAATTTACCACTAATAAAATCAATTATAACTTAATTTCTTGAATTAGATGCTTTAGGAGGTTTTATATTTTTAACAACATACCACACCTTGGTGACTTTCGACACAATATTCAGTTATTCACTCATTTCCTTTTCAGCTATTTGTTTAAATTTTACCTAAACAGGTAAAAACTACCACCTCTACTTAGAAGATTACAAACTTACAAGCAATATATCAATACACGGGATTTAGCCAAAAGTCCATCCCAAGCCCTGACGTCATCATCGTCGTCGTCGCCAATTTGATCTTCAAACTTAATTTCTCTGCAAAAATTCCAGAAAGAACAATAAAATATTAAAATTAATTACAAGTAACAAATGATGGTAACTTTGGATGAAGAAAATGTATGAATGAAACATAAAAATATACCTAGGTAAACATTTTCGGTGGTACGATTTTGGGCATCGCCTGCAAATAGCGAATTGCAAGTCTTTAACCTTTTCATTTTCTGTTTGCTTACAGACAGCACATTTGTGAGCTGGACATAGGAAGGGCAGCAATCTTTTCTTTAAGTGTCTGTTGCTCAGTTTTATCATTTTTCTGGAGCAACTTTGCTACACATTTTGGGTGATAAAAGTGACCACAGCTTGCAGAACTACAACGAAAAACCTGAACAACAATACCAAACAACAACTTTGTTTAGTGTAAAATTAAAAAATTTAATCTCTAATAGTCTAATGTCACTAAATTTAGGTGATGGTAGGTTTGTAAATAACATTATACTGTAGAAGAATATGAGAATCACAAAAGTGACATTTTTTAAACAAAAAAATCAAACTGATGAACCAAAAAGAAACCCATCCAGGTAAGTAACATAATAGTTTCCAACGAGCATTTGTAGCAATAACAAATCAAGACTTAAACTACTCTCAAGCTAAGATTAAACAAATTATTTGTTGAAGATCATCAAAAAAGACAATGGCATAATCGTCTCTAGTATTGCATACCTCTGTATTTGAAGATTTATCAGAACACCCTTAGTTCACCACAAACAGCGCACTGGTGTAGACTATACTGGCAATTCTCACACTGATATTTGTATGAATCCTGCAAAGAATACAGATAGGGTACGACTAAAGATAATCAATGCAAAAAGAAAAGAGGTTTAGAGAATAATTTAGAAAACGAAACAATATGATCCAAACTCAATGGTGGTTAACTAACATCCATTTCTTTAGACGTTAAACAAACATCTGTGACGATCGTCAATTTCAGGTTAACTCCGTTAACTCAACTCTGTCAATTCAAACTTAAGATCACTGAATCTATAACGCACACCTCATTACATTTAAACTAGGGTTTAAATGACGCTTAACACTTACTACATGTGTAGTCTTTCGGGAATTGCACCGAAACGCAAACGAGTTGACGCAAACAATTGGTGAATAAACGAAAAACGTCAAAACAGTGATTATGTGATAACTATGTGTTAGACTTATGTGTTGTGTGATAGCATCGTTATAAACACTAACTCAAGATGTAAACAAGTTAGTTTAAGCTAGATAAATAATACTTAGAAGTGGAGGGGCCAAAGTGTAACATATTATTATTTATAATATGTTAAACCCTAACTTTTTCTCTCCTCACACAATCCCGATCGGACTCCTCTCCCTTGGCTCCCTTGGCTGCCGCCACTCATACACACATATACAACCAAGATTTCAAGCTTTTGATTGAAGATTAAGGTGCTAGGAAGGTATAAACGACTATCCTATTCATCCTTTATACTTAATTTTGATGTTTAATGGGTTAATTGTAAACCCTAGGGGCCGATTTTATGTGTGTATGTAGTTCATATGATTGTTGTTGATTGGATGATGATATGATAACTAGAATGGATATTGTTACATGTTAATTTCTTGTGTCTTTGATTTGAGTTCAAACAAAAACCCTAATCATGTATGTAATGTGTAATTGATGTGCATGGATAGTGATTATGGAGTCTAGAGTGTTATATGAATGAATGATGGTCCATAGATAGTTAATATGTTGAGTTTGGATGCAAACAGTTTCTGGACAGATTGTGTTATTGATGTTTAATTGACTGTAACGAAGTGTAAATGTGAAAGTTGGTTGAGATTATTGATACTACAGTAAACTAGGTTGAGTCTAGTTTCTAAATAATATAAATTTGCAATTTTTGGACGTGTAAAAGTTAACTTTTATGATTTTACAAAAACGTTGTGCAAAGCTGAGCTGTTAGACCTGCTGTTAGGTTGTTTTGTAAATATTATATCCCATGAACTACGAGACCAATTGGGTTGGTTTCACTTCTGGAAGTTGACTATTGAGTTAGGAACCTAACCCAAGTGGTCTTGCATTTGTTGAATTTTTAGTTTAACGGGAATTTCAAATAACATTCTGTTGCGCATGAATTTGACTGTTATGAGTTTGCTGTAATGTTTTGATCATTGTGAGAAACATATGTGGAATAAAAATATAATAAAATATGTTCTGGAAACCTAAGACATATATGCTTTTGTGATGATTTTTGGTAAATTAATTGTGATGCTATGATCGGTGGCATAGACTAGTTTTTCAAGTAGAATTCTGTCGTTAAGAAACTAGCTGCTGAGTTTGTGAAAGTTGCATTAAACAACGTGATTGCTAATTAATTGTCGTGTTTTGACCAAAATGCCCTTGCGGGGAATAATTGCTAATTGATTGTCATGATTTGACCAAATTGCCCTCGTGGGGAATAATTGCTAGTTAATTGTTATGTGTTGACCAAATTGCCCTTACGGGGAGTAATTGCTAGTGATGTTCATTATGAATACATGACACGTAAATAATTGCTTACACATGTAACGTATCACAAATACACTTGTTAAAGTCACACACGATTCACAAACGAAACACGAAACATGTTGTGTGCATAGGTATTATGTGCCGGGTCTAGAGACTCGATAATATTCCGACACTTAGAAAAATCTCTTTATTGTTTTAGAACGCCAGGGAGAGTTTTTCTGTGACGCGCATCTTGGTGAATTATTTTGGGAATACTTCGCAAACAGTGAGTTTCACTTTCCCCTTTTTAAACTTTTTAAACGCTTTTCACTTGGGGGAGATAACATACTCCGAAAACGCATTTAAGATTTTGTTAATATAGATTATATATCACTTGTAAAGACTAAGTGGCAAACGCGTTAACTAAAGTCCTTCATTCACATCGAACCGTTTAATATTGGATAATAGCGAGTCATTGTTGAGTAGTACTACTGGGTTTGACAAACCCCGCCCAACGCTAAACTCGGCTGGAGGTCGAGTGGGTGTAATCTTGGCTAAACACATACCATGGTCGGGATAGACCTGGTGGCAAGGCAAATGATAAACAGTCAGCTTCGGTGTCGAACACTTAGTGATACTTGTTTTATAGGCTAGCTACCTATAGATATATAATTGACATAACACTATCTGGTAACGCAAAACGCTGAACGCAAACGCTAAACGCTTTATTTTATATAAACTGTGAACTCACCAACCTTGTGTTGACACTTTTAGTATGTTATTCTCAGGTAGCCGAGGCGGGCGCGCGGTTTAGGATCATGCATTGCTTGAAACACTTTTAATTATGCAAACTTATTTTAAACTGTTATCATTGGGTTTTTAAGTCGTCCTGCGTGACGCAACATCGGTTTCTATGGTTTTACGCTTCCGCACTTATTTTCATTTAAACGTTTTTATGGTTTGATTATAACTAATGATTCCGATCCTGTTAGTTCACACCCTCTGAAGGTAAAACTCCGTTAGTGGATTTTGAGGGTGTGACAGATTGGTATCAGAGCCATTGGTTATAGCGAACTAGAAGCTGCATGCATACTAGAATATAACCGCGACGACCCATTAGTTATAATGATACGCACTGCATATGTTTGTGTAGTCTTTGTTATCTTATCTCTTTACCTCTTTCACTCATACGCGCGCGCATACACGGCTTACCTATAGGAATGTCGACGCCACCACCCTCATCATCATCTGATCCGATGACTCATGCTCACGGGAAGGAACCGCAGTTACCTACCGCATCGCCACCCCGCGTAGTCTCGGAACTCGAAGCTCCCACACCGAAGAGGTACCGCTTATCCGGAGGCATGTACGAAAACGAAGTTAGCTGGGATTGGTACCCTAATATGATCAGACGTATGGTCTATCGCGAACAAGTTCCCCCGTTACCTCACCCGAACCACCCTGCTTATCCCAACACCCTACCACCCATAACCGAACCTGTAGAGCGAGTTCTCGCAGCTGTCGTTTCTTGTTTGGAGCGTGATTTGGGTTACATGCGCTATATAAAGAGTGAACGTTTCCGGACTGTTAAAAGACGGAACCGAGACTAAGGAGGAAATTGCCCGCATGGCAGTGGCAATGAAGGAAATGCAAGAGGCTAGTGATCAACAGATGAAGATTATGAGAAAGATGCAAGCCGAGATGATAGACTTGCAAGAGCAACTCCAAGTAGCAAGGACCTGAACCGAGATAGCTCTAGAGCGTTGCGATGTGTTACAAATGCAAATTGCTCAGAACGCAGCCGAAGCTGAGGCAGAACTTGAGGCAGAGCCTGAGGCCGAGCCTGAGGCAGATCCCGAAGAGGAGCCTGAGGAGGATCCCGAGGAGGATCCCGAGGAAGAACCTGAAGAAGAACCGGCTGAGGAGGAGGCACATTCAGAGGTGTCCTCAGATGATGACATCTAGTGATGATGACACCTAGATGGAGGGGTTGTCTCCATCCGAACTATTATTTTCTATGATTTTAAGGATTGATCGGAAATACTTTGTAGCGAATACAATGGTTTTAATCATGAATTATTAATTAGATTAATATATGGTTGTGATGTGATGTTGTTTCTTATTTCTTTCTTACCTATCTTTTTATTACATGTATGGTGTGTTGTATATGAAAGAAAAATTCATGTTTAACATTTTATACTGTGATTCTAGGAAATGGCTGGAAGAAACGCTGGACACGGACGCGGTAACATCAACTTGACTGCAGCAGAACTCCAAACTCTGCTGAATGACCATGCGGCGGCCGCTTTAGCCGCACATGTTCAGAATCAAGCTGGGGGTCCAACTGGAACGTGTACTTTCAAGAATTACCTTGACTGCAAGCCCAGTACATTTAAGGGCACTGAGGGAGCTATAGGCTTCCTGCGTTGGGCTGAGAAGGCCGAGTCGACCTTTGAGATGTGTAATTGTCCCCCTGCCAGTAGGGTCAAATTCGCTGCTGGAACACTTGAGGATTCTGCCCTCACTTGGTGGAATTCGAACGTACAGATCCTTGGATTGGAACTGGCTAACGCGATGAACTGGGAGGAGTTCAAAAACATGATGCGAGAAGAGTACTGTCCGAGAGAAGAGATTTCAAAGTTGGAGTCAGAATTTTGGTCGTTGAAGATGGTGGGTTCAGAAATCGAAGCTTACACTACCCGTTCTCACGAGTTAGCTGTGATGTGTCCGCGGATGGTGGATCCGCCGAGTAAGAGGATTGAAATGTATCTTGATGGGTTAGCACCGCAAATTCAGGGCATGGTGACGTCTTCCAGACCAGCCACGATTCAACAAGCGATCCGTTTAGCTCACAAACTGACGGATCAAGCAGTGACCCAAGGTGCGCTACCACCTAGGGGTTCAACCGCTAAAGCCCGTGACAACCCGAGTAATGACAACAGCAGCAACAGCAACCCGAGCAGCGGAAATAGAAAGTTTGACAACACCAGATCCTCATCCTCGAACCTCCCACAGCAACAACACTACCGTAAGCCCGAATTCACTCGGAGCTTTAACAATCAGAGTCATAACAACAATAACAACGGTAGCGGGCAGGGTTCGAGCGGATATGCTGGGAAATATCCGAAGTGCAATAGGTGCAACTATCATCATGTTGGCTCGTGTGACCGTGTCAAGTGTCAGAGATGCGGAAAGATGGGTCACAAGGCGAAGGAATGTAGAGGAGACCTTGCGGCAAAGGGTGCTCCTAAACCACCTATGACGACGAAGGGATGTTTCGAATGTGGGCAGGAAGGTCATTTCAGGAAAGATTGTCCCAAGCTGAAACAGAACGACAACAATGGAGGTAATGGAAGTGGCAGTAGTGGTGGGAGCAATGGCAAAGGAAGAGCTTTTGTAATTGGGTCGGGTCAAGCCCGCAATGATCCGTACGTGGTAACTGGTAAGTTCCCTGTGAACGATTGTTTTGCTTCTGTATTGTTTGACACTGGAGCTGATAGGAGTTTTGTGTCGAAAGCCTTTAGCCAACTCTTAGACTTAACTCCAACTCCGTTAGATGCTAAGTTTCCTGTTGAATTAGCTGACGGTAAGACTATAGTAACGACTCATGTACTTGCGGGATGTAAGTTAAAACTGTCAGGTCATGTCTTTGATATCGACCTTATTCCTTTTACGCTTAGTAGTTTCGATGTCGTGGTCGGCATGGACTGGTTATCCGAGAACCGAGCGGAGATTATATGTCACGACAAGATAGTCCACATTACTACCCCTTCCGGCGAGATCATTTCGATCCGAGGTGAGAGAAGCGGCATGACCACCAGCGTCATTACCCTCATGAAGGCGCAGAAGTACCTACGAAAGGGTCATCCGGCAATTTTGGCGCAGATTGTTGAGAAACCCGCAGAGGAGAAGCGAATTGAAGATATACCGATTGTGCGAGATTTTCCGGAAGTTTTCCCGGAGGATTTGCCTGGACTCCCTCCTATACGACAAGTCGAATTCCAAATCGAGTTGACACCCGTGGCAGCACCCATAGCACGAGCCCCGTATCGGCTCGCACCGGCGGAGCTTCAGGAGTTGTCCACTCAGTTGCAAGATTTGTTGGATAAATGTTTTATCCGACCTAGCTCATCACCATGGGGAGCCCCTGTCTTATTTGTCCGAAAGAAAGACGGGACTTTCCGCATGTGCATCGACTACCGGGAGTTGAACAAGGTGACGGTCAAGAACCGTTATCCTTTACCTCGAATTGATGATTTGTTTAACCAGCTTCAAGGATCGAGTTATTACTCGAAGATCGATCTGCGATCTGGTTACCATCAGCTAAGAGTGCGCGAAGAAGATATCTCAAAGACGGCTTTCAGAACACGGTATGGTCACTACGAGTTTTCGGTTATGCCTTTTGGCCTAACCAACGCACCAGCCGTATTTATGGATCTCATGAATCGAGTATGCAAGGCGTACCTCGACAAGTTTGTGATTGTTTTCATTGATGATATTCTCGTCTACTCCAAGGACGAAGCTGACCATGAAGAACACTTAAGGGTAATTCTGGAATTATTGAAGAAGGAACAACTGTATGCTAAACTCTCGAAATGTGAGTTTTGGCTTCGCGAGGTTCACTTTTTAGGATATGTGATCAACGAGAATGGTATCCATGTCGATCCCGGTAAGGTAGAGGCCATCAAAAACTGGGAAGCACCTAAGACTCCGACTGAGGTGCGGCAATTCCTAGGACTGGCCGGCTACTACCGGCGTTTCATCGAGGGATTTTCAAAGATTGCTCAACCCCTCACCGCTTTGACTCACAAGGGTACTAAGTACAATTGGGGTGACGCGCAAGAATCCGCTTTTCAACTGTTGAAAATCAAACTCTGTAGCGCCCCTATTCTAGCCCTCCCCGAGGGAACGGAAAATTTTGAGGTACACTGTGACGCATCGATACAAGGTCTCGGTTGTGTGCTGATGCAACTCGAGAAGGTTATAGCTTATGCCACTCGACAACTACGGATTCACGAGAAGAACTACACGACCCATGACTTGGAACTCGGAGCTGTGGTGTTTGCCCTTAAGATATGGAGGCATTACTTGTACGGTACCAAGTTTACCATTTACACCGACCACAAGAGTCTCCAGCATATCTACGATCAGAAGGAGCTGAACATGCGACAGCGTCGTTGGGTCAAGCTGCTTAAGGATTATGATTGTGCCATCAAATACCACCCTGGCAAGGCCAATGTAGTGGCCGATGCCCTCAGCGGAAAAGAAACAGATAAACCCAGACGAGTGCGAGCATTGCAACTCACGATTCATGCAAACTTACCCGGACCAGATTCGTGATGCGCAACTCGAAGCTTTGAAAGATGATAATCTTCCATCGGAACTCATGCGGGGCATGAACAAGCAACTTGAAACCAGATCGGACGGGGTCCGATATTTTGAGAACCGGATTTGGGTTCCACGGTTCGGAGAGTTGAGAACTCTGGTGATGGACGAAGCCCACAAGTCCCGATATTCTATCCACCCTGGCGCAGATAAAATGTACCATGACTTAAAGGCACTTTACTGGTGGCCGAACATGAAAGCCGACATTGTCACCTACGTGAGCAAATGCTTGACTTGTGCCAGAGTCAAAGTAGAATACCAGAAACCATCTGGCCTACTACAACAACCGGAACTTCCAATGTGGAAATGGGAACACATTTCAATGGATTTTATCACGGGTTTACCTAATACACCGACGGGATGCGATACCATCTGGGTGATCGTTGACCGGTTGACTAAGTCTGCACACTTCTTAGCGATTAAGGAATCTGACAAAATGGAAAGACTGACTCGTGTTTACATGAAAGAAGTGGTGTCTAGACACGGAGTGCCTGTCTCAATCATTTCTGATAGAGATTCTCGTTTCACTTCGCACTTTTGGAAGTCGCTGCAAAGCGCACTAGGCACCCGTCTTGATATGAGCACAGCATACCATCCTCAGACGGATGGGCAAAATGAACGAACTATTCAGACCCTGGAGGATATGTTGCGTGCATGCGTATTGGATTTCGGAAAAAGTTGGGAACCTCACTTACCTTTGGTAGAGTTTTCGCATAATAACAGCTACCACGCAAGTATTAAAGCAGCGCCGTTTGAAGCGCTGTACGGACGGAAGTGTCGATCACCACTCTGCTGGGCAGAGGTGGGTGACAGCCAAATCACTGGTCCAGAACTGGTACTCGAAACTTCGGAAAAGATTGTTCAAATCCGAAATCGCATGGCAGCAGCACGAGATCGCCAAAAGAGTTACG
This sequence comes from Bidens hawaiensis, assembly GCF_021521415.1. Classification (NCBI taxonomy): domain Eukaryota; kingdom Viridiplantae; phylum Streptophyta; class Magnoliopsida; order Asterales; family Asteraceae; genus Bidens; species Bidens hawaiensis. Next base: position 202,541 of record NW_027491536.1, on the reverse strand, counting down.
CCGACAAGCGCCGAAAACCCCTCGAATTTCAAGTGAACGACCAAGTATTACTCAAAGTCTCACCTTGGAAAGGTGTGGTTCGCTTTGGGAAGCGAAACAAACTCAACCCACGATACGTTGGTCCTTACCGGATAACTGAGCGCATTGGTCCGGTGGCGTACCGACTGGACCTACCAACGGAACTCAGTGGCGTACACAATGTATTCCATGTATCCAATTTGAAGAAATGCTTATCCGATGAAACCCAAGTAGTCCCTTTGGAGGAACTGCAAGTTGATGAACAGTTACGTTTCATTGAAGAACCAGTCGAAGTTTTGGATTGGGAAACCAAAACACTCAAGCACAGCAAAATTCCAATCGTTAAGGTTCGTTGAAACTCGTGACGTGGACCGGAGTTCACGTGGGAACGCGAGGATCAAATGATGAAAAAGTATCCTCACCTTTTTGAAGGGCTGACCAAACACAGAAAACCGCGAAACCCGGCAAACCGTCAGAAATCACCGGAGGTATGAATTAAATTTCGGGACGAAATTTCTTTCTACTAGGGGATGATATGACAAACTGAAAATTTTTCTTACTTTTTCAGACACTCATCACGACTTGACTCAAATTTTCGGGACGAAAATTCTTTAACATGGGAATGATGTGACAATCGTCAATTTCAGGTTAACTCCGTTAACTCAACTCCGTCAATTCAAACTTAAGATCAATGAATCTATAACGCACATCTCATTACATTTAAACTAGGGTTTAAATGACGCTTAACACTTACTACATGTGTAGTCTTTCGGGAATTGCACCGAAACGCAAACGAGTTGACGCAAACAATTGGTGAATAAACGAAAAACGTCAAAACAGTAATTATGTGATAACTATGTGTTAGACTTATGTGTTGTGTGATAACATCGTTATAAACACTAACTCAAGATGTAAACAAGTTAGTTTAAGCTAGATAAATAATACTTAGAAGTGGAGGGGCCAAAGTGTAACATATTATTATTTATAATATGTTAAACCCTAACTTTTTCTCTCCTCACACAATCCCGATCGGACTCCTCTCCCTTGGCTCCCTTGGCTGCCGCCACTCATACACACATATACAACCAAGATTTCAAGCTTTTGATTGAAGATTAAGGTGCTAGGAAGATATAAACGACTATCCTATGCATCCTTTATACTTAATTTTGATGTTTAATGGGTTAATTGTAAACCCTAGGGGCCGATTTTATGTGTGTATGTAGTTCATATGATTGTTGTTGATTGGATGATGATATGATAACTAGAATGGATATTGTTACATGTTAATTTCTTGTGTCTTTGATTTGAGTTCAAACAAAAACCCTAATCATGTATGTAATGTGTAATTGATGTGCATGGATAGTGATTATGGAGTCTAGAGTGTTATATGAATGAATGATGGTCCATAGATAGTTAATATGTTGAGTTTGGATGCAAACAGTTTCTGGACAGATTGTGTTATTGATGTTTAATTGACTGTAACGAAGTGTAAATGTGAAAGTTGGTTGAGATTATTGATACTACAGTAAACTAGGTTGAGTCTAGTTTCTAAATAATATAAATTTGCAATTTTTGGACGTGTAAAAGTTAACTTTTATGATTTTACAAAAACGTTGTGCAAAGCTGAGCTGTTAGACCTGCTGTTAGGTTGTTTTGTAAATATTATATCTCATGAACTACGAGACCAATTGGGTTGGTTTCACTTCTGGAAGTTGACTATTGAGTTAGGAACCTAACCCAAGTGGTCTTGCATTTGTTGAATTTTTAGTTTAACGGGAATTTCAAATAACATTCTGTTGCGCATGAATTTGACTGTTATGAGTTTGCTGTAATGTTTTGATCATTGTGAGAAACATATGTGGAATAAAAATATAATAAAATATGTTCTGGAAACCTAAGACATATATGCTTTTGTGATGATTTTTGGTAAATTAATTGTGATGCTATGATCGGTGGCATAGACTAGTTTTTCAAGTAGAATTCTGTCGTTAAGAAACTAGCTGCTGAGTTTGTGAAAGTTGCATTAAACAACGTGATTGCTAATTAATTGTCGTGTTTTGACCAAAATGCCCTTGCGGGGAATAATTGCTAATTGATTGTCATGATTTGACCAAATTGCCCTCGTGGGGAATAATTGCTAGTTAATTGTTATGTGTTGACCAAATTGCCCTTACGGGGAGTAATTGCTAGTGATGTTCATTATGAATACATGACACGTAAATAATTGCTTACACATGTAACGTATCACAAATACACTTGTTAAAGTCACACACGATTCACAAACGAAACACGAAACATGTTGTGTGCATAGGTATTATGTGCCGGGTCTAGAGACTCGATAATATTCCGACACTTAGAAAAATCTCTTTATTGTTTTAGAACGCCAGAGAGAGTTTTTCTGTGACGCGCATCTTGGTGAATTATTTTGGGAATACTTCGCAAACAGTGAGTTTCACTTTCCCCTTTTTAAACTTTTTAAACGCTTTTCACTTGGGGGAGATAACATACTCCGAAAACGCATTTAAGATTTTGTTAATATAGATTATATATCACTTGTAAAGACTAAGTGGCAAACGCGTTAACTAAAGTCCTTCATTCACATCGAACCGTTTAATATTGGATAATAGCGAGTCATTGTTGAGTAGTACTACTGGGTTTGACAAACCCCGCCCAACGCTAAACTCGGCTGGAGGTCGAGTGGGTGTAATCTTGGCTAAACACATACCATGGTCGGGATAGACCTGGTGGCAAGGCAAATGATAAACAGTCAGCTTCGGTGTCGAACACTTAGTGATACTTGTTTTATATGCTAGCTACCTATAGATATATAATTGACATAACACTATCTGGTAACGCAAAACGCTGAACGCAAACGCTAAACGCTTTATTTTATATAAACTGTGAACTCACCAACCTTGTGTTGACACTTTTAGTATGTTATTCTCAGGTAGCCGAGGCGGGCGCGCGGTTTAGGATCATGCATTGCTTGAAACACTTTTAATTATGTAAACTTATTTTAAACTGTTATCATTGGGTTTTTAAGTCGTCCTGCGTGACGCAACATCGGTTTCTATGGTTTTACGCTTCCGCACTTATTTTCATTTAAACGTTTTTATGGTTTGATTATAACTAATGATTCCGATCTTGTTAGTTCACACCCTCTGACGGTAAAACTCCGTTAGTGGATTTTGAGGGTGTGACATTGATGCTTCTCTCAGTAGTAACGGAAAAGCACTTTTAACACCTAGAACATATTATAGACACACATCTTAATCAGAGGGTTGATCAAAGCTTGACACAATTTAACACAGAATAAAGATTGATAAATATGTCTCATCTAACTCAAAATGAAATCGCCCTGTTTCAATAGTAAGTATTAAGTAATTAAGTTAACATAGAGAAATCAGCATAAAATTAATGATTCACTTTAATTGGCAGCATACTTGATCTTTCAAACAACAACTTGAGGCACCAAAGCACCACGTTGTAACAAGACAAGAAAACAAAATCACAATTTGTTTGTTATAAAATTGTATTTGCTTGGAAAAAGTAGATTCATTAGAATTACAAAAATCAATTTACATTTCCATATGAGTCAGACAACTGGACAAGAAATGATAAGTGAACCGATTCAGTTACAACAAGAGCAGACAAGGAACGATTCGAGATTGGATATAAGACGCAAATAGTATGTGAGAATTTAAAGCTTTATAATGCATACTACTACTGATCAAGGCCAAAAAAATATGTATATAAATGATCAAATGAACCGATTAAGTTACAATTGCTCTTCATATGAGATAATAATAAGGCAAAAGATCACGGGGTTTCATTAAAGCATGCAAAAATTCTAGTCAAGAAATATCTATTGCAAGGTTGCCATAAGGAAACCACCTAATTTATTCACACACACACATACTACGAAGACACACATACTACTTGTGTATTTATTCAAACTTAGAACGAACAGACATATAAGGATAAAGAAAAGTAAATGAATTAACAAAAATCAATATTCACAAACATAAATGCACGAACGAAACGTGTGTTAATGTCCGTTCATTTAATTAAACGAACAAAAAATAATGTTCATGTTTGGTTCATTTACAGGCCTAGTGCTGACATGTCCACAAACTCACAGGAATTCAAGAGTCAAGGTTCACAAGAAGAAATTAGGGTTTTCAATGAACAATAACTACTATCTGGAAAACTTCTTGTTTTGCCTTTAAAGATGTACGATAATATATACCTACACGAATACAGCAACCTAAACTTACAGAATTTCAAAACTGCGCATATATAACATGAATAAAATCACATCAACATAATCAAATATAAATACTGATAGCCTCAATAAAATACAAATCTCAACAAAATCACAAAATTTCCTAAGAAAGTCCTCAGGCTAACTTCTTGTTTTGCATCTAACCTACACGCACACAGTAACCTAAATTTCTGGAATTTCAAAACTACAAGTATCTAACAGCATATCTCCGTTCACAGTTCATAATATCAAAATCCCAAATTTCACGTGAAACACAAGTCGTTCCGATAGGGTTCACCATAACAAATAATTAGGCATAGAACCGGTTTCACTAAGGCATGCAAACATTCTGGTCAACAAATCTTAACAAATCACAGTATAACCTAAGAAAGTCCTCTTGCAGACATATCTGGTGTTTCTAGAGTGCTAAGTCTGTTGACATGTCAACTAAATTTATTGTTTATTTATCTTATGTAATGCATGAATGATGAAACAACTTCTTGTTTTGCTTCTAAACTTACACAATAACATACACCTACACGCACACAGTAACCTAAATTTATAGATTTTGAAAACGACATGTATTTAACAACAAAACTCAACACAACCAAAATTATATCAACTTAATCATATACAATCACTAAAAACCACCGAGTTATCAAAATCCCCAAATTTCACGTGAAACGCATTCATTCCGCTAGCGTTCACCGTAACAAACACAAACGAGCTTCCCACCGAACAGATTATGAACGTCCGGTTCGTTTACTAACCTAGTGCCAACATGTCCACAAACTCACACAACAACAAAAACTACATAAATACAATTTCAAAACTGCATGTATCTAACAGCCACACATCTTCATAATTTCGACAACACAAACAAAATTGCATCAATGTAATCATACACAATCACTAACAACTACCGAGTTATCAAAATTCCCAAATTTCACATTAAGCGTAACTCTTTCCGCTAGCGTTCACCATAACAAACATAAACGAACTTCCCACCAAACAGTTCATAAACATCCTGTTTGTTTACAAACCTAGACGCGTCCACAAAATCACTCAACAACAAAAACTAATTACATACAATAATAATAATAATACACACCTACACGCACACGGTAACCTAAACATACACCATTTCAAAACTGCACATATCTTCATAATTTCAACCAGGAACAAAATTACATCAACATAATCATACACAATCACTAATAACCACCGAGTTATCAAAATCCCGAAATTTCACGTTAAGCGTAATTCATTCCGCTAATTTTCACTGTAACAAACTGAAGAGGTAGGTCCCAGCAGAGCCCAGTTGGACCCGCAAGACTCACCTTGAACAGGGACGTCTGCGCAATGACCAACTGCTCCAGCAGGACCCACCAGGCTCAGAGAACCTTACGCGCAGTACGCCAGCTGTACCCGCAGGGAAAGCCTCCCAATGGTGAAGTACCCCGCCTGTTCCCGCAGCTGCGGATACAAGCCATCAGGGAAGGCTACCCGCACTAACAGCAAGGCTACACGCACAAGGCATTAGCTACTTCAGTAGTCCAATGAAGGAATGAGCAAGGCGGGAATACTCCCGCCTAAATGAGCCAGTCCGTATGCTTCTGGAAGGTCTTTCGTACTATACCTACTAAGGTATGGGCAGAACAGACGATTTGACCAGAACAGCCCATGAACCAATCACAGGGTCACAGCTCACCGACAACAGTACGAGGAGGAGCACCCTCTAGTACTGTTTGTCACTATTAGCCGCTGCCTACTCACCAACCCTTACAGATGGGACGTGCGCAGCCTACAGTTGGTGGAACAGTGCATAGCCGGCAGTAAAAGAACAGTGTACAGCCGACCTTGTTACTGTTGGCCGTAGCCTATCCACCAACCAGCATGGCCTGTGCGTAGTCCACTGTTGGTAGAACAGGAATACTATTCAGCCGGCTGTACCTTCTAGGAAACCTACCTTCGGCTATAAATACTCCAACACCTTGGAATGGTAAGGACATCATCTGATATCTCATCTTATCTAGCAATCTCTTAATATACACATATTCAGAGCAATCTAGTCTGATTCTCACGCCGGAGGGTGGTCACAAGGAGGAACCCCCCCTTCTCAGTGACGAGCTTACGGTGTCTGTTTTGCAGGTCATTTGAAGAACAATCTTCTCTGCTGAACCTCATCCTCGTGGGAAACATTACTTAACCCCCAGATTATCTATAATATGCCCAGGGTTCACTTAGTGTTTCTTCATTGGCGCCATCCGTGCATAAAAGCTAGAACTAATTCTTAGTTTTTTCAAAGTTTCTGAAGAAATGGTTAACGTTACTCCGGTCCCAAGGCCAGTAAGTGACCAAGAAACCCCGGTGACCACAACCCCAGTAACTGGGAACACCGGCGGTTATACAAATCTTACGAACACTACCCCGGCTACCCAAGCCGGGGCACGTGCAGTAAATATTCCACTGGGGTTCACTGATGCCCAGTTGGAGAAACGAACGAGGGTCCCTCGCCAAACACTAGATCAAGTTAAGGCGTGGGCCGAAGCACGTCAGAAAGAGTTCCAGGCTGAGTTGGATGAACGCTTGCGTTCAGTTCAACAGGCTGACGAATTCGGCAGTACTCGCCAACATCTCAATTTGAACAGTGAGTGCGAGTACTCAGACGATGAGCGGGAAGAATCCGATACCGACGCAAACCCTCGCCATAAGGCAAAAGGGAAGCGTAATGAAACGGACTTCCAGCCAAGGAATTTTGGGGAAGCCTTTAAACCAACAAATGCGGAGAGAAACCCGCGTGACTTCTCTAAAACCTTTAGACCAACTGCTGCAAATGCAGGAAAGTCTAAGTTCGCAAGGGACATTGCGGAAGCAATCGCCCCGAGAAGTGCCAAACAAATGTCCAACATCGGCACTTATGATGGTCTATCCGACCCAGACGACCACTTGAACAGATTCATTGCGGGGGCAACCGTCAGTAACTGGACGGAACCCACATGGTGTTATATGTTCCAGATGACTCTGGTTGGAGCGGCCAGGGCATGGTTCGATCGTTTACCGGTCCACCACATTTATGATTGGGCGGACTTTCAGAACAAGTTCAGCGAGCACTTCAGCCAGCAGAGGAAATATACCGAAGAACAGTGGACGATCCTCAATTGCGTTAGAGAGGAGGATGAATCTTTACTAGACTTCATCACCCGCTTCAACTCCAAAAAGCTAAGTCTCGGCAACATAAGTGAAGATCTTGTTCGCGCCGCTTTCATCCAAGGCGCCGAATACACAGAGCTTATCCGCACATTGACGGGTAAGGATGGCATGCCATCAACATGGGATGCCATCATGACGGCGGCCAAGCGCTTTGCCGAGACGGAGAAGCAACTGGGAAGGGATCTTCCCCAGAGTACGCACCTCTACACGCAGAGGACAAGAGAGAACAATGTTCGGATCGCCCGGCAGAACAAAAAGAGGAAGCTAGGTATCTGGCAGTCAAGGGTAAACTTTGACACCTCATCCAGCTCTCACCCTCTTGTTGGCGGAAGAAATCACACACACCCTTCAAGCCAAAAGCACCGGTGGACGCCACTCACCAAAAGCGTCACGGAGATATTTGCCACTGAAAAGCTACCATGGCCAAAAGCTCCAATGATCCGGCAGCGACCTAATGCGGATCAGAGTAAATCCTGTGACTTCCACGGGACAAAAGGTCATAGTACGGAAGAGTGTACATCCTTGAAGGATATTGTTGAAGCATTCGTCAAGGATGGAAGACTGGCACACCTGGTGGCATCAATCAAGAAGGGAGGAAGGAACGACAACCGGTACCGAGGCAACGGACGAAAGCCCGTTGACATCAGCATCAACATGGTTCATGGTAAGATCAGAGGAAGAAAAAGGCGAACGACAGAACCATGTGCGTGGAAGGAAGCTGAGGTGCGCTTCCCGCGAGTGCCAGGAGGACCCAGCAAAGAAGGCCCTATCGTCATCAAAAGCCAGCTGGGGCACTACATCACTTCTCGCACTCTTGTTGACAACGGCGCCTCGTCAACGGTGATGTACAGGCAGTTCTTCGACAAGCTAGATGACGAAGACAAGGAACGCCTGGAAACGATCTGCGCCTCGATGGAAGGGTTTGACGGCAGCACAAACACCCCCCTGGGTATCCTATCTTTCCCCGTCACTCTTACGGATGGGAAACACTCCCGCACAGAAGATGTGGACTTTGTCGTGATGAGGAAGCCACACCACACATACGACATTCTCTTCGGGAGAGACGGGATGGCAAGATTCAACGCCGTTGTATCCTCAGTCCACGGCATGATGGGATGGGCCAACAGCTGAGGGTGTAGCGATGATCACCGGCATTCCCCAGAATTTGGTGAGCGATAACGGCACCAACTTTGCTGACAAGAAGCTACAACAGTGGCTGAAAGAACTTCAAATCACCCACACCTTTACCTCAGTGGCACACCCGCAAGGTAATGGTGAGGTGGAAAGAGCAAATAAGAGCATCGTCGAAGGCATCAAGAAAAGACTCTTGGAACACAGATCCGGCTGGGTGGACGAGCTTCCGCACGTCCTTTGGGCAAACAGAATGCTAAAGAAGGCCAGTACGGGAGAAACACCGTTCAGTCTCACTTATGGCACTGAAGCCATGGTCCCGGTCGAAATTGGTTTACCCTCACCAAGGGTCTTGATTCAGCCAGAAGACAATGATGCGGAAAGACGGTTGGACCTTATGCTAACCGAGGAACGCAGAGACTTAGCCGCAGTGCGTGAAGAGAACTACAAGCGACAAATGCAAAAGTACTACAACACGCGGGTAAAACTCTGCAACTTCAATGTAGGAGACTACATACTGCGTAACAACGAGGCTTCGAACCAAGAACGCCCGGGAAAGCTGGCCCCGGTCTGGGAAGGGCCATACATTATCAAAGAAGTCCTGGGAAAGGGCGCATACCGGCTCGAAAGGCTCGATGGCACTCCCATCCCAAGAACATGGAATGGAGCTCAATTACGCAAATGTTATATGTAGATCAATTCCAAACTTGTAAAGAAAAGGCCTAGAGCCACTTCTAATGGAAATTATTCTCCTTTCACAATGTGTTGATAGCCTTACCTTTATACTTATGAACTTCTCGCACTAATGTGCCGGTATTCACCGCATAAATGGGGGAAGAAGTAAGTCGTTACGTGTGGAAGGCGGCAAAACCCGCATAAACACAACGCTAGAAATCTCAAGTTTTAAGGAAAACCTACACGCAGGTCAGATGTAAGTAAAGTCTAGCCATCCTTGTAAGTGCAAGTGACGGTCTTACCCGCACAATCACGAACAAGGAAGCAAAACTTCAACCTACCATCTACCACGTTCAAAGGTTAACTTATTCTGAACACTTAGAAAATTTCAAAGGAAAACTTCCACGCAGGTCAGATATAAGTAAAGTTAAGCCATCCTACTAAGTGTAAGTGACGGTCATACCCGCACAATCATGAAAGAGGAAGCGAAACAAACTTATAATTTACCACGTTAAAAAGTTAACTTATCTAAGTACTAAAGAAATTGCTAAGTTAGATCAAAACATGCGTAAAATAAACAAGGCAAAGAACTAACACAATCTTTATTCCATCAAATTCAAATATTACAAAGATAGCTATACAAAAGCAAAAATCTACGCTAATGGTGGAAAGGGATCTTCAGAATCAAGCTTCAGGACCACTTTCACTTGGACCCGCTCCATCAGTAGAGCGTGGTGGTTCAAGGAAAGCTTTGAGAATAGCTAGCCCATCATCAGCAGCAGCGACTTCGTTCACCTTCTCCACCACCGGATGCGGGAAGGCGGCATACTGGTTCACTGCTTGGTCGTAAATAGCTTCAGTATCCACATTATACAAAGGGAAGTTGGAAGGCGGGATGCCTTTCTCAACGAACCCTAGACCAAACAGGAAGCCGGCCTTTTCCCCATCCTCATGAGAAGCGTTGAGGGCTGCGCTCATAGCATCGTCATAAGACGTCTCTGAGAAGACCCGATGCACAACCTACAAAGAAATAATACAAGTATCAGAACCTTTTCTATTTACAAAGAAAAGCGTAAAGACATGAAAAGCTTACCTGAGACAACGCTTCTCGAAGAAGCCATTCCTTGGCAACCAGAGCTTCTTGGAGGGCGGCTTGAGCTTGGGTACAGGCGCGTTCGGCTTCACTTTTATTAAGGTTGGAAAGCAACACTTCCTTTGCAGCAGCCTCTTCGACGCCCTTTAGCTTCCGCTCAGTGTGGTCAAGCACGCCCCTCTGGTCCAGGATTTCTTGGAGCTTCTTCGCGTCCTCCATCGCCAAGGCATCATGAGCCTACTGGAGAGCCTCTAATTTGGCTTTAAGCTCTTCATACTCCAGGCGTAGAGGCTCAGCAACAGCTTCAGCCTTGGTGGCCCTTTCAGTTGCGTTCCTAGCAGTTTCCTTATCCAGCCGAAGCTGTTCATTAACAGCTTGGGCAGCCTTGGAGCGAGCCTCGAGACGGGCCTGAACCTCAACTTCAAGGGCCTTGAACGCCTTCTCCTTCTCCGCCGCTGCGGCGGAAAGCCTCCTATTCTCCTCCCGGACAGCCCGCGCCTGAGCTACTTCCTGAAGGCGAGCTGCTTTTAACTTGTCGTTTTCACGACAAAGCAGCTCGACGCGCGGCTGCATTCGGGCCAGGAGAACCCGAAGCTCATTGCTTAGCCTACCCTCCTGGTAGCTAGCCATGGCTTCCCCCAACGCACCACTAGGAGCAGCGTGACGAGCCCACTCCACGCACTCCACAGGGGTGCGAAGGGTTGTTCCTCGGCGAATGTTCCATCGTGGAACATACACTTCATTGGAATCCGACACTGCAAAAAACAAAGAGCAGTTAGGAAAAGATGATTGAAAAATATAAAATAGGCCAAAAGAACCCTACGCACCTGTAGGGTCAATAACAGGCCGATAGCCGCCGAACCCATCACCTGAACCCAAGGGAAATCCATCCAAGAGGTCAGGCAGATGGGAAGGTGGCAGAGTTTGGCGATACGCCCCATGCATACCTGAAGGATCGGCAGTCGTTGCCGATGACGGAGGAGGCATGGTAGCGGCCGCCGCGGTCGCCGCTGCGGAATCCGCAGCAATAGTAACCGCCGGCTCGGTGAAAGATGCTGTAAAAATAGCACTCACAGCCGGCGGTGACGTCATCACAGCTGGAACAGTCGGCTCAAAGGAGTGAGCAACTGAACCAGCGGAAGCAGGCGCAGGCGCCTGGGTCGACGCCTCAGGTAGGCTGACCAAGCCTACCGTCATTGGCGGAGAGGTACTCCTCTGTGCTCCACCCTGGAATGCGTCAACATCCACGCCTGCACAAAGAAGACAAGTATTAATGATGGAAAACTATGAAAAGGATAAAAGGAAGTTTGTACTTACGGGTTTTCTTGAGCCTGAAGGTACGGAGAGGCGGGGACGAACCCGATGGAGCAGGCCTCTTTGCGCCGCTCACCGTCGTCTTCTTGGGCTCTCCGGAGGTGACAGTCGCAGCCTCCGGAGCGGTGGTCTTGTCAGCACCGGGATTCCCCGCCACCTCGTCGCTCTCGGTCTCCGAATCAGACCGAGGCACCGGATCGGCAGTGGAGGCCACCTTCTCCTTCCCCTTCCCGCCGGCAGCCTTCTTCTTCCGCACCAACGGAGGACCATAAGCGGATTCCTCATCAGAACATACGATTAGAGGAATTCCAGCAGAGGTTTCAACATTGAGGGGTCGAGGGTTGAATAGCGCCTTACCTGGCCGCCTGGCGCTCAGGATCTCGTGGCCTAGCGGGTAGACCTCCACGAACCGATCCGCCGTTTGTTCTAGGATGGGCAACTCTTTCTCGTCTAGAGCGCGAGTACCCATCCGAGCGGGACCGTCAGCCTCCCGCGGGTTCAGAAGCGACTGCAAGTCGTTCCCCTCTGAAATAAACAGGAAAGAAGTTAGAAGAAATTCAAAATCAACAAAAAGAAACAAAGCATACCGTAAGGAACAGAATTCGAACCGTATTCAAGGACGATTGGGATCTTTTGCGCATCCGCCTCCTTCCACACCCGACTCATCCCCAACATCACCATCCCGGACTCCGCAAACCGGTAAACCGGAGATTGGACCCGGGATATCTTCGAAAACCATTCCGCCTCCTCGTAGTTGGAGGCGTGAAGGCTGGGAAGTGCTTGCCCGTTCTTGAATTTCATGGCAAGTGGGATGGCGCGAGCGGAGATCTAGAAGAACTCCCGCTTCCACGAGCGAAGACTGCGCTCGGTTGCGCAGATTTTCAAACCCTTAATCCGGGTTATCAATGTATACCACCCCTGGATGCACCTCCAAGTGTAGAAGGTCATCAGGCGGTCAACATAGGGCTCAATGCCCAGAATCCGGCACACCCACTCGAAGTGCCGAATCTTGGCAATCGCCATCGGGTGCACCTCGGTCAGGTGCACACCGTGCCTCTCCAGGACACGGTAAACAAACTTTGTCAATGGGAACCTAAGATTCCCATAAACAAAGAATGCAGCATATACCCCGATCTTGCCTCTGGGGGCATCGTACACCGTTTGATGGGGTTCAGGAAACTCAGGCTCGAGAGGCTCGAGCATGAACTTCCTGACGACGTACTGGTACAGATCGACAGGCAGAGCACACTGGCACTCGCCAGAAGTACTCTTGTCATCGGCTGTAGATTCGAGATCACGAGACATCTTGCAAAAGAAAGAAGAAAACGATTTCAAGAGAATGCTCGGCTGAAAGATGAGTATTCGCCGGAAATCGTTCTGAAGATGAAGAGAAGAGTGAAAGTATGAATTACAAAGAACCCTCTCCACCTTTATATACTAATCGCAATTAATGCGATGAATTTAATGCGGAGGAGAGAGAAATCGAAGGTGCAATGAAACTATGACACGTGGCAAAAAGCAAGCTGGCAACAGCTGTTGAAAGGACGCATACCATTAATTTCGCGGCCACGCGCCCGAAAAAACGGGCCCACGCGCCTGAAAAAGCGACTGGAATGACCAGGTACTGTCACGTTACCATAACTTCCTGCACGTCCTGACACAGTCAGAAGAAACCGTCGCACGACGTTTCAGAGGTTTGGACTGTTCTTATCCTTTCACCAACTCTTCGAATTTCAAAAAAAAAAAAAAAATTTCAAAAAGATTCAAAAGTAAGCGGGAAAATACCCCTTACCTTGGCAACCAAGTAACCATAAGACGGGTGCGGGTACAGTGTCAAGGCAAAACCCTTCACATACTTAGCACCCGCAGGGAATTGACGCCAGGAATACCTTGGAAGTAAAGTAACCGTAAGACGAGTGCGGGTATAGTGTCAAGGCAAAACCCTTCACATACTTAGCACTCTGCAGGGAATTCAAACCAAGAAGGATCTTCTGGGCCATGCTTGCAGAAACGGGAATAACATCCCCGCATGACGGGAACGTCGAGAACTATATTGTTTGAAACTCCATGATGGGATTGGTGGTTTTAGCATAATTGATCAATATGTTGAAAACTACCAGAACCCCATGGAGAATCCACACAAGTGGGACTCAACGCTCCTGACGTGCGAGGAGGTTACAAACCTACCCGCTTCACACCCAAAGATCAAGCAGAAAAGTCGGGAATTTCTGCGTGACATCAGGAAAACCGCGGGAAGAATCACCACGGAAAACCTAAAAACTAAACCCTTTTCAAAACCCCTTGCTAAGTCCAAAAGTTCACCTCACTTATTAATAATTCATGAGAAGAACATTGGACTGGGGGGACTTGAAGAGGTAGGTCCCAGCAGAGCCCAGTTGGACCCGCAAGACTCACCTTGAACAGGGACGTCTGCGCAATGACCAACTGCTCCAGCAGGACCCACCAGGCTCAGAGAACCTTACGCGCAGTACGCCAGCTGTACCCGCAGGGAAAGCCTCCCAATGGTGAAGTACCCCGCCTGTTCCCGCAGCTGCGGATACAAGCCATCAGGGAAGGCTACCCGCACTAACAGCAAGGCTACACGCACAAGGCATTAGCTACTTCAGTAGTCCAATGAAGGAATGAGCAAGGCGGGAATACTCCCGCCTAAATGAGCCAGTCCGTATGCTTCTGGAAGGTCTTTCGTACTATACCTACTAAGGTATGGGCAGAACAGACGATTTGACCAGAACAGCCCATGAACCAATCACAGGGTCACAGCTCACCGACAACAGTACGAGGAGGAGCACCCTCTAGTACTTTTTGTCACTATTAGCCGCTGCCTACTCACCAACCCTTACAGATGGGACGTGCGCAGCCTACAGTTGGTGGAACAGTGCATAGCCGGCAGTAAAAGAACAGTGTACAGCCGACCTTGTTACTGTTGGCCGTAGCCTATCCACCAACCAGCATGGCCTGTGCGTAGTCCACTGTTGGTAGAACAGGAATACTATTCAGCCGGCTGTACCTTCTAGGAAACCTACCTTCGGCTATAAATACTCCAACACCTTGGAATGGTAAGGACATCATCTGATATCTCATCTTATCTAGCAATCTCTTAATATACACATATTCAGAGCAATCTAGTCTGATTCTCACGCCGGAGGGTGGTCACAAGGAGGAACCCCCCCTTCTCAGTGACGAGCTTACGGTGTCTGTTTTGCAGGTCATTTGAATAACAATCTTCTCTGCTGAACCTCATCCTTGTGGGAAACATTACTTAACCCCCAGATTATCTATAATCTGCCCAGGGTTCACTTAGTGTTTCTTCACAAACATTAACGAACACAAACAAACTTCCCGCCGAACAGGTCATAAACGTCCGGTCCGTTTACATACCTAGTGCCGACGCGTCCACAAACTCACTCAACAACAAAAACTAATTACATACAATAATAATAATAATACACACCTACACGCACACAATAACCTAAGCATACACAATTTCAAAACTACACGTAATCTTTACAATTTCAACAGGAACAAAATTACATCAACATAATCATACACAATCACTAACAACCACCGAGTTATCAAAATCCCAAAATTTCACATGAAACACAATTCATTCCGCTAGTGTTACGTCCAGTTCGTTTACAAACCTAGTGCCGAAGCGTCCACAAACTCACTCAACAACAAAAATAATAATAATAATAATAATAATAATAATAATAATAATAATAATATAATATTAATAATAATAATAACAATAATACACACCTACACGCACACAATAACCTAAGCATACACAATTTCAAAACTGCACGTATCTTAATAATTTCAACAGGAACAAAATTACATCAACATAATCATAAACAATCACTAATAAGTTAATTAATAACCACCGAGTAATCAAAATCCCTTAATTTCAAGCAAAACGCAATCCGTTCCGCTAGGGTTAACCGTAACAAACAATTGAACCGATAATATTAATAGAAATTGATATACATAACAGATAAATTAGAGCGTATAATATACATATATATATATATATATATATACCTGTATTTATATGTATATGTGTGTGTTGATTATTATGGATTCAAAGGAGTGAATCGAGTAGGTAGCCGGTAGAATTCGAGAACGGTGACGAGATGATGAGAGCTAGGTTTGTTTTTTGTTGTTGTTATTATTATTATTATTATTATTGTTATTAATGGGCTTTTATATTATTGTATAGAAGTGAAAAAAACGTGCACACACAAAACATGATGTTGTTATGGACTTGTGGGTTAAAATGTTGTGAATGAGGTCATTAATGTCATTTAATGTCATTTTTTTTCTTAGTTCAAGTAAATTACGGTTTTTATTCTTGTGGTTTTTTTAAATTTGTTATTTTAATTTAAAAAGTTTAAAATTTGTTATTATTGTCCCTGGAGTTATATTTTCGTTGCAAACTTTGTTCATCTCGTTAAAATATTTTGAACTGAAATCAAAGGACATGTTTGTATTATGGCCTAGGGTGGCTCCTAGAGTGCGTTCGGTGCAGATATTGGCTAAAACTGTTTGGTTTTTTTTGAAAACCAAAACTTCGGTTTTTGGATTTTTGAAACTGTTTGGTTTCGGTTTTTTGGTTTTCGTTTTAGTTTCGGTTCGGGTTTTGCCATTTTAGCTTAAAACTTTTAGGCCGAAAATAATGAATTCAGGTAAAATAATTTGGTTAATACATCACTAATAAACTATTATACATTTGACTCAAAAATATTTGAGTTATATATTTATTTAAATCTTATAAATTACTTTGAATAAAAAAAATTAGGAATTCGATTTGGTTCGGTTTTCATCATTTTTTATTACTTGCAAAACCAAAACCAAAATCGAACCGTTAGTTCGGTTTTTACAAAAACATGAAACCAAACCTTTGGTTTTTGTTTCGGTTCGGCTTTTCGGTTTCGGGTCGATTTTTGGTGCGTGAGAAGCAATAAGCAAATATATATATACCGTATTACTTAATTTTAAATTATTTAAGATTGAAAAAATGAATGTTTTATTTTGTACCGTGAATTGTCATAGTAAAAGATGTTTCACGTATGCACATACAAAATATTGTGTTTATTACGTTCAAATACCCGAAACCAAACATATGACTAACAATTTCATTTAAATCTCCACACTCTCCACTATCGACATCAAGTCATTAAGGATCTTTGATAAACGATGTTAATGACACCAACCTTCAATTAAATACTGACAAAGCATGTCATATTTCCAATTTAGTATAGAGTACTCGTAACGGATTATTACATACTCGGAACAGCCACTTGAGAGTAAGTCCTTATATATGAGAAGCAACTATGTTCCAAAATAACCTTATGAAATAAGTCCTCACATTCGAGAACGAGCTAATTTCAGTTATCATTAGCTTACAGGCTGAGTAATTTATAGCATATATCTGTAGCCATAAGGTATATAATTAATTTATAACACATTAGGTATGTAACTAATATGTTACACAATAGACTAACCATATATGCTTGAGGTGAGCGAAATATGAATCAAGTCGAATTTACTTGTTCAAAAAGGATTGAGATCGGATCTAGACCATGTAACACATAAGGTATTAGCTTACACGTTCACGTTCGAGAACGAACTGCTTTTAGTTATTGCATATATTTTTAACACATAAGGTATTAGTTTACAAGCTAAGCAATATATAGCGTATATGAGTAACGCATAAGGTATATAACTAATTTGTAACACATAAGGTATGTAACTAATATGTTACAAAATAGACTAACCATATATGCTTATGGTGAGCGAGATATGAGCCGGATCGAATTTACCTGTTCAAAAGAGATTGAGGTCGGATCTAGACCATGTACTTTTGGTTGGGCATTAGTCTCTAGTTTTTCCCTTTGGTCTTGGTATCGGGTTCTGGAAAGATCAAGAGGTTGATCAAAGCCAGTTGATCCAACGGTAGCTCCATGACTTTTCTTATGGGATGTCGTGGGTTAGAGTCTCGTATGGAGCAATTTGTTCCGGGTTGAGTCAATGGGTTTTTTTTTCCAGTTGTGAGTTTCCTCCTGGATGGGTGGGTCGGGCCACCACGTTCTATTCTTCAAACATAAGGGTGATCTCGGATGTCCGCATTTGACTTTTCAAGTCAAATGATCCAACTTTGAAGGGTGATATTACTTTCATTTGTTAAGATAAATCAAACTTGCACATTGAATCTGATCAATTCGGCAAGGTATCGGATGCCTACGTGGCAAAGAAGAAAGATCTTTGGGAGAATTTATCTGGTTTTGTCAGATATAAATAAGTACGAGACGCTGTCAAATTACTTGCAAACACAAATGATATTAAAGTTTTTGAAACGAAAGTGGTTCTCTCTCTTACCCAAATATGATAAGAATCACCGTTCGATTGAGAGACCGGCTAAAACGTTTGACATGTGTTATAAACATGTGAAACCGGAGGGCGGCCAGAAGCCGAAAGATATACCAGGATGGCAGGATGGCTCCATCGAATTATAATTCCGATCCTCGACCCACTTCATATAAGGCAGTCGTTTTTCTCTGATACGATGATGAAGTTTTCGACAAAGCGGGAGAGTTGTTTGCTAAGATTATATTAGTTTAATACTGTTACTCAAACAAGAAACTCACATTTTTCATGAACAAGAAACATATAGCATACATACACATAAAACATAATAAAGATAACATTAAGCATAACATACATACCATAGAATGATAATTTTAACTTCTTACAAGTTACAATAACATTACATCTACTAATGCTATTACATTCATAGTCTTCTACTGAATCGCCACCGGTCAAACGAGAATATTCCTACATATTATGGTTCTTGCAGCAGTGCCTAGTTCCGGGTCAATCTCATGTTCTCTGACAAATCCCAGAATAAATGTTAGTTAAAATAGCGGTCCATGCAAGTCGGGCTAATAAATTTAAGGGTGAAACGAGCCGAGCTGAGCCCGAGCTCGACTAGGCTCGAAATCAACTCGTTTTACTTACCGGAGTTCGAGCTCGGTTCGTGTTCTTTTTTTAACGCTCGAGCTCGGCTCGTAAATGGTTTTTTCATGCTCAAGCTCGGCCTGTTTAGTGTTTATTAATTAAAGTGCATATGATTTAAATTAATTTAATATATTTTAAGAAAAGCCTTACGCGAGCCTAAGCCTGGCTCGAAATTGTGTGGTACCTTAAACGAGCCAAAGTTTGGCTCAAGCTCGGTTGTGCAGTGTGAAATTTATACATAAAAGTGAAAAAGAGGTAAAACTTAAAAATACAGACGGCTGGTAATAGCGCGACGAGCCTAAACGAGTTTTCCATACTAGGCTCGAGCTCAGGCTCGATAACTAAACGAGCTTTATTTGAGGTCGGGCTTGTTTCGAGCTGTTAATCAATCCGAGATTGAATAGCTCGCGAGCAGGTCCGCTCGTTTGCACCCCTACTAATAATAATCAGTAATTGGCGTCTGATATAATTTACCATAAAAAAAAACACTAGAATAACAATCTAACTTTTTGAATTAGGAGGTTTTATATTTTTTTAGCAAAATACGACACCTTACGCGACTTTCGACGCAATTTTCACCCATTTCCTTATCAGCTATTGGTTCAATCTTTACCCAAACAGGTTAAAACTGCCACCTCTATTTAAAAGATTACAAACTTACAGGCAATATATCAATGCACGCGATTTAGGCAAAAGTCCATCCCAAGCCCTGACAATGGAAGTGCTAGCAACAGAGGTACCTGTTTAAGACACAAGTAAGCTTGTTTAATAGAACGTACACTATGTAATTTTATAACTTTTTTTTCAAAAAAATTAAAATTAGGAGACTAGACTCCGTTATTTCTCCTTGGTACATGAAACATACAACAGCGTTATAGACTTGAAATATAAATCAGTTAAATGAGTCGTATTCATGTTTGATAATTGTGCCATCGTCTCTGATAGGGGTGTGCGTGGTGCGGTTCGGTGCGGTTTTTGACTAAAACCGAACCAAAAACCAAACTTTCGGTTTTATGACTTTTTAAAACCGTTCGGTTTCAGTTATTTCGGTTTTTGGTTTTTGGATTTGGTTCGGTTTTAGATGCGGTTTTTTCTGATTTGCTAATCGAGGCTAAACGTTTTGGGCCAAAATAAACTTGACCAGGATATTGAAATTGGGCATGATATTTGTTTTTTTTATTTAAACTAATGATTAATAGAATATTAAATGTTTGAATCTCAAATATTATTAAAAGCTTATAAAAGATAGATTTAAAATCAAAACTAAAAGTACCAGTATTATTATTTAGTAATCATATGTAGAAACCAAATATATTTGTTATTAACCATATGTTAATACTAAACAAATAGTTTTCGGTAGATTTTCTTTTAATAATTACGGTTAAGATGTTATGGTTATTTTGATGAATTTTTGTGGTTGCGGTTCTGTTCGGTTTTTTCGGTTCTTAACAAAATACAAAACCAAACCAAAACCAATATTTCGGTTTTTGCTAAAGTTCAAAACCGAACCGCCGGTTTCTAATTCGGTTTGGTTTTTTCGGTTAGGTTTTTTTGGTTTTTTCGGTTTTGTGCACACCCCTAGTTTCTGACCTGTTATACACGATCTGGCGTCGTCGTCATCGTCATTATCATCTTCACCAATTTCATGCGCAAACTTAATACCCCTACGGAATTTCCAAAAGAATAAAAAAAGTATATCAAAACTAATTACAAGTAATAGACGATAGCAACTTTGGATGAAGAAGAGAATATATGAATAAAACAAAAAATATATAAATATTACCTAGGTAAACATCTCCTGTGGTATGCTTTTGGGCATCGCCTGCAAATAGCAAATTGAAAATCTACAACCCTTTCGTTTTCTATTTGGTTACAGACAGCACATCTGTGAGCTGGACATATGAAAGCTTCCCCTGCAGCAATCTGATGTTTAAGAGTCCGTTGCGCGGTTATATCATTGTTCTGAAGCAGCCTTGCTACACATTTTGGGTGATAGAAGTGACCACAAGTTGCATAACTACAACGAAAAACCTGCAAAACAATACCAATTAAGAAGTTTGTTCATTGTAAAATCACAAAATTTCATCACTAATGTCGATAAATTTAGGTGGTGTTGGGTTTTTAAATAACATTTTAATATAGAAATATATGATTTTATGAGAATCATAAAAGACTGTAAACGAACCGAACATTCGGCGAGCTGGTCGGCGGGAAGTTTGTTTATGTTCGTTCTTTTAATAAATGAACGAATATGTTTGTTTGATCAATTAAATGAATGAACACGAACAAAGGCCATGTCCGTTCAATTGTGTTCATGAACGTTAGATAAAGGTGTTCGTTAACGTCCCTTTATGTTCGCTAATGTTTGTTCATTAAAAGTTTTTTTTTAATATATTTTTAGTGAATTTTCTAATCTTATCATTTAAATCCATAAAAGAATATTAACTATAAAACAAATTAATAAACATTATGTGATTAATTTATATGTAAATTACCTTATGACTGTTAAAAAAACAACACAAACTTGGTAGCCAGACCGAACCTTTGACACAGAACATTATCGGTTAGCAAAATCAAATAAAACATTGTTTATCTTCATTTGTGTTCGTGAACCGTTCAAAAACAAATTCATTTCTTTAATGAGCAAACACAAATATTCGCTCAGTTTAGTCATTGGTGGTTGTGAACCGTTCGTTTGTTCGATAAAAGCTTAACGGACGAACATGAACAAGATCTTGTCCGGTTCAATTCGGTTCGTTTACAGCCCTACACAAAAGTGACATTTTTAAAAACAAAAAAAAGGAGGAAAAAACTTATACTGATGACTCCAAAAAGAAACCAAGCCAGGAAAGTAACATAATAATTTTCCATGGAACATTTCTAGAATTCTAGCAATAACAAATCAAGACGAAAAGTACTCTCATGCTAAAGATTAGATACATTATTTGTTGAAGATCATCGAAAAAAAAATGAAAATTATTGTCTCAAGTATTGCATACCTCTGTATATAAAGATATATCAGAACGCCCTAGTTCACTGCAAACGGCACACTGATGTAGACTATACCGGCAATTCTCACACTGATATACGTATACACCCTGCAAAGATTACATATAGGATACGACATACGAGTCATATGACTAAAATAAACAATGCAAAAACAAATAAGGTTTAGAGAATAATTTTGAATACGAAACAATATTTATAAGTTATATCATCCAAACTCATATATGGATGCTAACCAACCTCCAATTCCCTAGAAGTTAAACGAAGAGATCCACAGTTGGATCTCGTGCCGCCTCAGAATTTGGGCTTTGATGAAATGCCCTGAAACATCCACCTTCACAGCTGAAAAGATGACAAAATGATTAGAAAGAAAACCATCAACTGAAAAGAACAAACACAACAAAACTAAACAAGTTCAGGTCACAACGGGCAGCAATTTCATTTCTTTTTCAATGCATTTGAGAAATAAAATATATTAATGTATTAAATATGATTGAAAGGCTATACTACAAATGTATATATGTATCTACTTTTCAATAAAGCGGCCTGAAAAATTGTAATCATCTAGAATTCTTCAAGTTACTTTCAACTCGATTGCCACGTCTATTTTCAAACGCGAGTCCCAAGGAAATCCAAACCAAATGTGTATAGTATAAATGCAATGAGCTGAAGCGTATCAAACAAAATGGAGGAAACAAATCAATTTAACAAAAGCGAAGCATCTAAAGTATCAAACTATTCATATTTTCATGTATTTCTAGCTTTTTCTCCTCCATTGCATGTTTTATAACTCCCATTCATATATTAATATCTCCTTTTCATGTATTTATGCATCCTTTACATGTATTCATATGTAAAAATTTTGACCCAAATTTGATTTTGGTCCCTAACCAAAAATTAACCGAGAATATAATCTAATAAACCGAACCGATTAACCAAGAACCGATTGGTTATTTCGGTAGAGGCTAGGCCTGTAAACAAAGTGAATTGTTTGTGAACCGTTCAGTGGGATGTTCGTTTACGTTCGTGAAGTCTATGTTCGTTTTTGGATGAGTTTTATTTATATCTCCATTTCATGTATTTATGCATCCTTTACATGTATTCCTACGTAAAAATTTTGGCCCAAGTTTGATTTAGGTTATTAACCAAAAATAACCAAATAACCCGAACCGAATAACCAAAAACCGATTGGTTATTTCGGTAGAGGCTACGCCTGTAAACAAAGTGAATTGTTTGTGTACCGTTCAGCAGGATGTTCGTGAACGTTCATCTAAGTTCATTTTTGGATGAGTTTTATATTTGTTCGTTTGTTTGTTCATTTATCTTTGTTCAATTATGCTCATTTGTGTTCGTGAACTACTCGTCTAGATTTTAAATGAACAAACATAAACACTAGCATGTACTTTTTAAATGAGCGAACATTAGGGGTGAAAACGAGCCGAGCTGCTCGAGATCGGCTCGCTAAAAACCTCAATAGAGCCGAGCTTAATCGAGCTCGAGCCCGAGCTTGAGCCTAAAAGTAAGCTCGTTTAATAAACAAGCCCGAGCTTCACTTATCGAGCTCGAGCTGGCTCACGAGCCTAAACGAGCCTGCCATTTATATATTTTTTTTAAAATATATATTTAATAATTATTAATTAATATATCTAATGTTATGAAAAATTAAATAAATATAACTAAATAATATATATTATTTTATACATAAAATATCATAATAGAAAAAATATATAAAATAATTATAATTATATAAAAACTAATTGATAAATAGTAAACGAGCCGAGCTCGAGCTTGAAAACTACTCACGAGCCGAGCCCGAGCTTTGAAAATAGAGCTTGAAACGAGCCGAGCTCGAGCTCTGTGTAAGTTAAACGAGCCGAGCTTAATCGAGCCCGAGCCTGAGCCTAAAAGTAAGCTCGTTTAATAAACAAGCCCGAGCCCGAGCTTCACTTATCGAGCTCGAGCTGGCTCGCGAGCCTAAACGAGCTTGCCATTTATATACTTTTTTTAAAAATATATATTAAATAATTATTAATTAATATATCTAATGTTATGAAAAATTAAATAAATATAACTAAATAATATATATTATTTTATACATAAAATATTATAATAGAAAAAATATATAAAACAATTATAATTATATAAAAACTAATTGATAAATAGTAAACGAGCCGAGCTCGAGCTTGAAAATCTACTCACGAGCCGAGCTCGAGCTTTGAAAATAGAGCTCGAAACGAGCCGAGCTCGAGCTTGAAAATCTACTCACGAGCCGAGCTCGAGCTTTGAAAATAGAGCTCGAAACGAGCCGAGCTTGAGCCTAGTCGAGCTCGGGCTCGGGCTCGGCTTGGCTCGGCTCGGCTCGTTTGCACCCCTAGCGAACATGAACACCAAAACTTGTCCAATTAAGTGTTCGTGTTCGTTTGGTTCGTTTACACGTCTAGTTGAGGCTAATAATCCCTAGAGATATTTTCATAAAGCATAATTCACCTAAACAATTAAACATATTTCACGAAACGAAGGCATGAAGTAAATAAGTAGTCGTTTGTACCATATAAGCTCGCCACCATTATCACATATCGCACAGACAGTATGCACATAAACATCATCATCATCATCATCTTCACCGTCTAAATCAATATCATTATCAATGTTGTTGATGATGTTGATGTTATCATCTACTACTTCACCGTTAATGTCATCAGCCATATGATCTGCTCAACATTTGGTGTAAATTATGACAAAATTGAAACTACTGGAAGCAAGTTTAACTACTTCCAACACGCTAATTAAATGATTATTAGTAAACAAGTATATGTACCTTGAGATTTGAAGACTAGTTGAGAGGATTGATTGCTGAACAAATTGGTCTAGGGTTTCATCTACCGGCTGTTGGTAACAAGTGTTGGGTAGGTAGGAGGTACTAAAGGTGAATGGTACGGTAAAACTATGCTTGTTGTTAATTCAGTCGGTTTTGGTTAGTTTTGAGGCGGTGGAGCGAATCTGGTCGGTTTTTCTCACGTTTGTTACGGTATCGAAACTTAAAAAAACAAAATTGGCATTTAGTAAGTGTTCACTAGTTTCATTTATTTAAAAGAGGAAGCCGAAGGAAAATGAAGGACGGAAAAACTTTGTTATGTTTTTATTTATGGAAAAAAAACGAAAGGGGTGTGTCTGATAGAGAGAGAGAATGAAGAGTAAAATAACAAATTTTTTATGTTTTCAGAAAGAGGAAATGGAGGTAAAATGAAGGACGGGAAAACTTTGTTGTGTTTTTATTTATGGAACGGAAACACGAAAGGGGTGCGTCTGGGAGAGAGAGAAATTGAAGAGTAAAATAACAAACTTTGTATATTTTCAAAAGAGGAAAGAGAAGTAAAATGAAGGACGGAAAAACTTTTTGGTGTTTTTATTTAAGAACGAAAAAACAAAAGGGGTGATTTTAAGGGGAGTGAGAAAATGAAGAGTAAAATAATAAACTTTGTATATTTTCGGAAAGAGGAAAGGGGAGTAAAATGAAAGACGAAAAAATTTTGTTGTGTTTTTTATTTAAGGAGCAAAAAAACAAAAGAGATACTTCTGAGATGGAGAGAGAAAATGAAGAGTAAAATTAAAAAAAATGTATATTTTCAAATTAAAAAGATTTAGAATGAAAGAAAATTAAAGAGATATAGTAGATTACAAAAGAAAAAAAAAGAACAAAAAAGTTTATTTTCTTTCTCTTTCTTTTCATAAATAAACCCGGGAACGCAACGTAAAGGCGAATGGTATGAGTTATTACACATGAATGATAAAAAATTGGTGTTTAATTGGTCAATTAAGTTGAATCAATGATTATTTAAAATCAGTCATTCCCATCGACTTCACTCCATTCATCTTTCATACTACACTCTCAACAACACCACATGACAACTATCACCTAACCACCTGACCACCACTACCTCCTCTTTACCAGCACCACTTGACCCCCCCCCCCAAACCGCCATCGTCTTCGTAGCCACCACAACCATTGTAATCGCCGTCATTGCCACTAGTGTTGCAAAAATCTTGACTATGCGTCGATTAATCGCTAGTTCCCGCTTCACTAATTAATATTGGGCTAAACGACCAATGGTCAAATCTGGCCAAAATCAGGATTAGTCGTTAGTCCCGCTTCACTAATTTATATTGTGCCGATTAAATGACTTTTTCTTATGATATACTGACCAAAATCAGCGGTTTCCGGCGAGATTCCGGCCAACATATGTTTATTCTTGTATAAAACCGAAAAAAATACATATCAAAATGTGTGTGTGTGTGTAAAACAGAAAATTATACATAAAGTCTGATCCGATTAATCCCAATTAATCGCTAGCTCTCGCTGCTTGACTAGCGACTAGCAATTTTTACAACACTGGTTGGCCACCGCCACCATCGTCACCACCGTCGACGCTTGACCACCATCACCACTATCGCTGCCGAACCATCAACGCCACTATTGCTGCCTGACCACCACCACAATTTTCGTCGTTGTCGTCACTACCACCATCGCCATTTCCAATATTTATTTTAAGATGAGTATTTTTTTTCATTTATATTTCATCCTTGTATTTTTTTTTCACTACGAAACAACATAAAGTAATAATGCATTTCGTTCCTACAGGCTAACCAAACAATGCAGAGGAATATTAATGATCCATTTTATTTCCCTGTCAATTTCAGTTATTTCTCTATTCAATTCCTTCTCAGTTTCATTACATCCAACCCAATAGACCATGTGTTTAAGGTTTTATCTTCTACTATATTGGACTTACATAAAGTGATAAAAACACAAATAGTGAACATGGACTCGGTTCGCCGGGGTAACCTAATGACAAAATTCGACTCATACATCTGTGTGATCGCAAACAACATTTGATAGCTCAAGCCCACCATCTTCTGCTACGTAAAAAACTTGCCTCCCAAATGCTCATTATGGTAAACCCGATGTGACATTCGTCAAATTCGGGTTTTTGATTTCTTTTTCGAGTTTTATTTTAATAAATTATACCTCAAACTCGTATTGTATTGTAAACCCGACCCGGTAATTATATAATCTTTTAAGTCGATCTTTAAATCTTCCACGTACTTAGTTCATCAAATCCTTCATGTAGATGTGTACTAATCGTAGTTCATTAAAAATAAAAAAATTAGTTTATAAATTGTAAGGGGTAATTTTTGCCAATTTCAAATCTACAATAACTTTTCTAAAGCTTAATACCCTTTTGTAAAATATTTAGAACTTGAGGGGCCAAAGTTAAACATCTATAACCCACCTATATAAACCAAAAAAAACCCTAACCCTAACTTTACACATTCAGCCGCCACCCCCCCCTAGCCGATTTCCGGCGACCCAATTCCGGCCACCTCGGAATTCCGACAAGAAGCCTCCGGCCACCTCCCTTATTTCCCTTCTCGTTCTCTGGTAACCACCTCTCCTCCTCTCCCTCGGTTTTCATTTTCCGGCGGCTCTATCCCCCTCTACTCGTTTTTCCGGTGACCGGAAAACCGACCACCGGTGTACTGCCGTGCACCGCCTCTCCTCTCGCTAACCTCGTCTCTCTCTATCTGCTCTATCTCTCTGTCTCTCTCTTCTCTCTCTATCTCTCTGTCTCTCTCTTTATCTCTCTATCTCTCTCCGTCACTATCTCTCTCTCTCTCACTGGTGCGTATTTCCGGCGCGCCTCCGGCGGCCGGAATGGACTCCGGCGACAGGTAGGAAGACTGGTGGTGGTGACCCACCACATATCCGACAGCCTATATCTCCGACGACCCTACTCGGCTTCGACAATTGCTTTCGGTTAAACATCATATGGTAAGGGATTTAGAGTTTTAATCGTCCTTATATATAACTAACCGGTAATCAAGTCACAAATCTGCCCCCCCCCCCCTTAAACCGACTTTGGAGAGTCTTGGAATCATTTTTATTTATCTCCTAACTTATTATAAAACTTATTATTAGTATGATTATTATTCGTAGTATTATTATTATTATTGTTATTATTATTTTCTTTAACAAAACAAATTTTATCTTTCTTATTATTATTATTATTAACATTACTTTCATAAATTATAGATTATTATTACTATAATTATTATTATCATTATTTGTATGATTATTAAGTAATACTATAAATTCTATTATACAAATATTATCTACTTGTTTTATCGAACCGAAACCCATGTCGGGCCTAGTTGTCGTTTAACGTCATTGTCACTCGAATTATATATTTTTATCACTAATACTTTTATTATTAAAATGTTATAAGTATTAGTTATTATTAATATGGCACATATAATTAGTATAATAATAATAACAATAATAATAATAATTAAATCTTATAAATCTATTAATAACATATTCAACAATAAAGTAATAATTATTATATTTATTACTACTACTGCTAGTTTCAACAATAATTCTCAATTTGTAGTATTATTATATATTATATTCACCATTATCTTATATATCTAGATATATATAACATGTTTTAAAGTTATTATTATCATAACTATCCTTATTATTAATAATATCATTTTATTTTAAATTACCCATTAAGTACGAGTCCCTAATCATTAACAAACTAACCGGTAACCCGATTTACAACCGAACCTCCTCATTCAATGTTTCTAATATAATTTCATTATGTTTTCAAGTTCATTAATATATATTACATTATTTATTTTAGCTAAGGTGTTTATCGTTTCAAGTCGGATCTGTTCGTTTACCGTTCGAGCTTCATTTATTAATCTATTTATTTCTCGGTTCATCAATCGAGGTAAGTACTTTCATACCCCTTTTTCCATCTTTCGTCTTGGGGTGACATTTCATACTTATTAAACTAAATGCTTTAATTACTTGCATCTTAAACCCACAAACGTGATTGTATACCTTACTTGAATAATTGCTCGATTTGGTGTTGTATGCTTATTTGACTATTTGTTTATAGCTTTTGGGTGGTGAAACTATAAATCCTATACCATTTGGCAATGGCAAGGTGTCGTTAATGTATGCTATTAACGATAACTATAAATCCTAGACTACTCGGCATCTCCTTGTAGCTAGGTGGTGCTAATGTAAGCTTATTAGCAACTGTCATAAAATCCTAGACTAATTGCCAATGGCTAGGTGTCGCTAACTTGTTTAGCGATAACTATTTATTCCAGTTTATAGCTCTTATTTATTGTTTTGTATACAAGTTTTGTGGATTTTCATACTATACACTTATATGCTCAAACTTATGAATTGCTCACCAACCTTTGTGTTGACAAACTTTATTTTATGAGATGTTACAGGTTTGACTTTTGTTGACTCGAGTGCTTGATGGAAACGTTACCAAGACCTTTAGGATATTAGCAAAACGAACAATATAATTACTACTTGTATTCAGTTTGTTTGTGTAGACGAGAAGTGTTGTTTATCGATTTGTTGAAATAAAATGAGTTAAATGAATATTGTCACTTTAAATAGTGTCTTGTGTATTTGTCCAATCACGTTGCACCCTGGTGATGTGTGAAAAACGTATATAATATTAAAAACCAAGTTTTACCGAATTCACTAAAAAAAACCACACAAAATCGGCAAGTGTACCGGACGCAATGTAGCTAGCAAGTAAGAACGGATATCGAACCTTGGACACTATGGGTAAACTCTTATTATTAAACTTAATGATTACTAACCTAGACTTTCTTCTGAATTTTTTTATATTTTTTTATATTAATAAAACTAATAATAGTTAACTAATTAAAATTTAAAATAAAAATAGAACTTTATAAAATTGGGTTTAAAACAAATATGAGAAACGACTACCTAGGTAATGGAATCATACTAGTTAAATTAATAGTTAACGAACTTGACTTGGTTGAAAAACAATATCTTAAAAATATGACATTAAAGACCACTAAAATACGCTAGATCGCCTCACGGCCTCACCAACGACACCATAGAACTCTAATGACATGTGAAGCTCAATTGTTAAAGGTTTGGATCACCTCCCGGTCTCACCTTGCCTAATAATATTATGGTACCCCACAACCCAAATCACCTCCCGGTCTCTTCGGATACAATATATATTAATATAAAGGGGGTATTTTTAATTAACTTGAACACAACTTGAATCACAATAATCTTGGGGACCTAGGACAACCCACTCCCGTGCAATTATTACCCAAACCCGCAAAAGACAAAGATGACACAACACTAAATTGCCTCCCGGCCTCTCTAGTGAAAGAACAATAAAATCTAATAAACTTTTATAAAATTTCCCTATGGTTATTTCGACCATAAACCGCAAACAAGTTGAAAACACAAAGTAAACAACCTAATCAAGCGTCTAACAATCACCAAAAAACTATTAAACACAAGTGGAATAAATATTAAAAGAATAAACTAGATTCAATTACTCAACTATATTATGACCAAACCAATTAAAAACCTTACCATAATATTAAATCAACCAAAGTCAAATAAATAGTTCATCAAACAATTAAGCTAACATAGTACTCAACCAAAACCTAGGCAGTATAAAAGTTTAGTTACTCATAACAATAATAAAAGAAAACAATTCAATTGAATTCATGACAATACTTGTAAAGAAAAATATATAACTAATAATAATAATAGAATAGAACCTTTCTCTCAATTAACTTTGATCCGTTGACTAAGGCGCACAGTAGCACAAACCAAGACAAATTATATTTTATAAAAAACCAACTCAAAACAATTCAAAAGTGTAGGGTGTATCATCATCATCATCATCGTACTCAGTATATCCCACCAATAGCAAAGCTATGGTAGGGTCTGAGGAGGGTAAGATATAGGCAGCCTTACCTCTACCCCCGGCTCCGGTGAGACCCCCGGCTCGATAGTAGTTTTGCATCAAGCCTTGGACATAAGGCACATAGCACTCAATCATCGGGACACCGGCTGATCGGTGCATGTACCCTTATCTTTCAGCTATCAACGCCACTACATGATGCCTGATTAACCGTCCGTCACTTTTAACGTTATTTTCACGAGATTAGTAAAATAACGTCAAAATTAGTGCAATTTCACTTTTGCCCACCCGAGGGTTCACACATATATACATCATATGTGCGCACCGCAAGCAGGGCTAAAGGGTGTATCAATATAATTTATGTATATTTTAGACCACATCATCCGGCATGTTCCGCCTTTGGTCGGGGTGTGACATAACACCCTTGGCAAACACAACATCGTCCCACTCATAGGCTATCCCACATCGGCCGTGGACAAGAGAGATCCTTGGTTCATAAGTAATGTCCTGCCTCTTAACATCACCAACGCGTTTTGGGCAACCAAAAACAAATCCGTGAGCTCTTCGTGGGCAGAGCGGACAATATTGGTGATGCGAGGGGCCGGATGTTACAGTTGGTATCAGAGCCACTTTTGTGCCTTTCGGGATGATGTGACATGCCTCATCGAGGACGATGAGTCCAAAGGGGGGGTTGTTTGTAACACCCTTGGCAAACACAACATCGTCCCACTCTTAGGCTATCCCACATCGGCCGTGGACAAGAGAGATCCTTGGTTCATAAGTAATGTCCTGCCTCTTAACATCACCAACGCGTTTTGGGCAACCAAAAACAAATCCGTGAGCTCTTCGTGGGCAGAGCGGACAATATTGGTGGTGCGAGGGGCCGGATGTTACACCCGATTGGAATTGGATTCGGACTTGAGACATAGCAATGTAACACCCCGAAATTTCTAAGATAATGTTAACTATATTATTTAATAGTAGAGGGGAAGTTTACTCGGGTAAGCGGAGAAATAAATAAATAGAGTATGAGCTAGTATGGGTTGGGCTAGTGTTGGTTAATGGATATGAGTTATGGACTTGGGTCATGAAGGAAAGAAGGATGAGACCATGGGCTTAAGCCCATGATCCATAATTATAAAAGCCTTAATCACCAAATTATCATTCATTTCTCATACTCCATACACCACTCTCTCTCATCCTACTCTCTCTCTCTCTAAGCCAAAACCAATAAGAAGAAGAAGAAGAATTTATTTCCGACCCGAGGTAATGATAGTATGATATTGTAGAGATACAAACCCGTTAGATTTAGTCACAAAACAACGAGCCGACACCGTTAAACCATTGAAGTCATGAGATCCGGGTGGAATCGGGTATAAACCGAACCTAAGATGAGCTTAGGGATCACCCTAGCTCAGATCTGGATCGAACGGGACGAAAAAAGGTGAAAACGGTGGCCAAGCGAGTGAGATCTCGCTTTTCCGGCAAGATTCACGTTTTTCCGGCAACGGCGGCGCCGGAAAAGTCAGGTACGAGGTAACATATGTCAGGGAATGTTTCTGACCTAACCCTAGTTCATAAGCGGGGAAAGGACGAACCAGAAGTAATTCGTTAAGGGGGAAATAACGAACTAGCACTAATTCGTCACTTCCATTCGTTAAGAAGAGATAAAGAATTAGATGCCAGTTCGCTATGTTAAGATGACGAACCGGGATAACGAATTAAGCTAGCGAATTAGGCAGCAAAGCAGATAACGAATTAGATTGTGATTTAATAGCGAATTAGACCTTGATCTGATAACGAATTATGCTTAATTCGTTATAGAAAAATGAGTTCATGAATTAATTAATAATTTAAAATCGTAGTGAAAAATGTGATAAGACAATTAATAGAAATAAAACTTTTCCAAGCTGATCTGGCAGCTCGACCCCAGCCAGGGGCTCTGCCCCTTGGACCCTGCTAGGGGCTGCCGCCCCTAGAACCCCGTTGTCAGGGGCGCTGCCCCCGAACCCCCGTTCGTTGTGGGTAATAATTGAGACTAGAAAGACGATATGATTAGCAATAGTTATTGATATTGTAATTATTAAACAGTTAGACGCGCACGGCTCGAGAAGGAATAACCAGTAGCAGAAGAAGTAACCGAAATCAGGTGAGTTTCTAGCCCCATTTCTTTGTTATGTTTTCGGGGGTGTGTGCATACTTGATGTGAAGTGTGAATACACTTACCTTAAGTGGTAAGTGTATGCTATAGATGTTATACGAGGTAGCTATTATATAATGTTTGTCGGTACGTGAACGATCTTCGGATATTACACGTATCGCCAAGGATAGTGATTGCCAAGTGGTTGTTAGTGTGTATGAATGCTATGATGTGACTTGCTTATTATGTAAATGATGAACTGATACGAAGTGTGATGTAGACAAGTAGAGGTAGAGTGTATTAGAAGTGGCAAGGGTCTAGTAAGAGTGTTAGTGGCATGACGATGGTACGTGGTAGGGTAAGCCTATACGTGACTTCGTTATTAAAGTGGCAAAGTGGCATAACGTTGTACGTTATTAAAGTGGCATAACGTTATTCGTTATTAAAGTGGCTAAGCTGTAGGGGTAAATAAGAGGCTAAGTGGTAAGGTGAGCAGGTTAGATAGCGGGCTATGTGTCTTCGGATACATATATAATTGCATGTGGTGGTTGTATGATACGTTGCTTGATTAACTAGAACTCACTCAGCGTAGCTGACTTTTAGTATGCACGCAGGTGAGCTGATTATAGAGTTAGCATGAGGACGGCACATGGCATTGATTGAACGGCTGGCATCCGAAGACAGAAGAGAAGATGTTTTAAATATAATGTTTTGGGTTATAATATCAAAGAAAAGATTTAATGTTTTGTAAAGAAGGATGATGTTTTAATGTTCCGCGAATGTTTTAATTAACTCTGATATTTAGAACTGCGTTTATGAGTAAATCCAACACCAAAGTAGGGCTACCGGTAACGGGGCCTTACAAGCAACCTCTATCCCAAATTCTCAATTCCCTTCCAATGCCACTTGAGCTAAGGCTCATCAACCGGACATTGACTAAAAACACTTTACACGCTCGATTGATAAATAATAATAATTATAATAATAAATATAAATATAAACCAAACCAAATACATGATAAGTATTCGCAGGGCCAACCCTAGGCAAGGGCAGGCCAGGCTCTCTGCGTGTTTTTTTTTCTTTTTCTTTTCTGGAGCACTAAATTTCTATATATAATTTTATTTATATATTGAAAAACTTATCAGGCCATCTATATAAAACATTAAAACTTCAAACCTTATCGGTTAGCTATTACGTAATTTTTTTATGTTTATTGATATAATGTTAATAGTCGTTGAAAAAAATAGCTTATATAATTCGTTATGGCTAATGTTTTCATATTCGAATCGGACATTGAACCGGCCAGGCAGCCGGTTCACCGGTTCAACCGGTTGAACTAGTCAGACCGGTCGAACCGATTTGGCTTAAAAAGGGTGAATAAAAGACTTTTATGCATTTTGACCTTTTTTATGATAATTAACCTCAGTTTATGCATTTTGACGTCTGTTTATGCATTTTGAACTCTTGTATGCATGTTGACCTCCGTTTATGCGTTTTGACATTTGTTCATGCGTTTTGACGTCCGTTTATACGTTTTGACCTTTGTTTATGTGTTTTTGACCTCTGCTTATGCGTTTTGATCTCCGTTTATGGCTTTTGAACTCCTTTATGTGTTTTGACATCCTTTTATGTGATTTGACGTTTGTTTATGCGTTTTGTACTAAATGATTTCGACATAATTAAAATTTTTAAACAACGATTGGTTAATTAGTAAACTTAAAAATAAATGAACAGCTTTTTTTATTTTTGAAATGGTTTAATGCGGGTTTTATATATATATTATTTACATATTGAAAAACTTATTAGGCCATCTATATAAAACGTCAAAACTTCAAACCTTATCGGTTAGCCATTACGTAAGTTTGATATGTTTATTGATATAACGTTAATCATCGTTTAAAAAATAGCTAACGTTAATCACCGTTGAAAAAAATAGCTTATATAATTTGTCATGGCCTAAGGGCTTTTTTCTAACATGTAAAGAGCACTTGAATCCTCAAGACATGCTATGAGCATCCAAGCCGATTTCATTGGTTTTAATATGGTTTGGTATCAAGGTAACTTGTTACATATAGTGATACCCCAATGGAAAACTATAAACAAAATCTTGATAAAGAGTAAAAACTAAAAAGGTTCTAACACTTTAGAATAAAACACATATCTCCTTTATTTCAATAACACAAAGAAAGTAGAATTTCTACAAAACTAACATAACACTCGAAATAAGCTAGTTAACAAAGCATTGCTATATAATTACAAATTTAAAATAAGCCGATGACATGGATAGAGACAAAAAATAGTCAACATTAGTCATACCTAGCTTCTAAGCCATGAACAATCCAGTAAAGCCTCGTATATTGAATCCAATGTAGTATTTATATGAAATGATCTTCGAGCACTTATGAGTAATAAGATCACAATTCTTTTGTCTTTAACCTCTCCGTAGTGAGAGAAATTCGCTTTATGGTTACCATTCACCGTGATAATAAATGCAAGTATCATAGAACAATTAAGGAAACAAGTATATTTGTGAGAGCATATTTATCCTAAACTCTTAATCGTCACTTGGTATATATAGCAGATAATGTTATATAACTTTAATTATAGCGATTACTCTGAATGACTAGTGATCCTTTTTTAAGCATGTTTCTATACAACTCTGAAGGGTCGAATTCGCACATTCATATTCTATACAAGCAATGTATCACACATATTAACTGATTCAAGTTAACTATTTGGTATCATATTCTTCTGAGAGCTTTGTTGCATACTTCCTAATTCCTATTAGTATAATCAAATGAATGAAGATACAAAATACGCTTCAAAGTACAAATACCAACATCAACATATTTCTTTGAACAACAAAAACATAATTTACTAAACCTTATATATTCATAAGTAAATAAATAAATATTATTATGTTTTCATGAACCCATGTAGGCACGTGGCAGGTGGTCAAGTTTCGCGGACCCATGTTCAGCTGTCGTTCACTCCAATGCTTATCTATTCGGCTGCACTCCGGCTTGCTTATTTAAATTATATTAAAATCTTATGTTTTTATTTTATTTGTATTAAATAAATATTTATTTAACTAATTTATATGAGTTCTTTAATGCACTCTATCTTTTAGTTATATTTGTTGTACAATTATTATGTCTACCTTATAATAGTAGTTTAATTAATGGGGGGAAATGATGATGTTCGGCTTTCTTTAGATGATGAAAATTGAAATCATGATCAATGAAACTCTCAATAGAATTGGAAAAATAGTTTAGTTTGCATTTTACAACCATTAATATTAACTTTAGTGATGTGTAATTTTTTAAATGTTTGGATTATAGTTGTAAAAGTTGTTAGGCGTTGTAAGATCGGTCAACTAGGAAGTTATATTTATGATTACTCTACGTATATAGATAGGACTCGTAGAGTGCTTAGACAAGATATATTATAAAGAAATTACTTTTTAGAAAATTATAGATATGTCAAACGTGGCTGTATATTATAATTTTGTAAATCAAAATGATACAAGCTTTAAATACAAAAGTGTTCAAAAAATGACGTTTATTTTTATTTTTTGAACAACTAAGATTTATAAAAAAAAAACAAAAGCAAGAAGCAAATGGCCAGAGGATATACAAAAGTACACCCAAAATCTAGAATCAACAACATCATAACGATACTAGATTCAACCCGAAGACGTGACTGCTAGGACCGCAAAATGGATGAAAAAACTTGCACCAATTACCTTAAGAAGGTGTAAGAAAAACCCCCACACACGGAGGCCGCGCCACCGGTTTTCACTCCGTTGTGTTTTTGATGCAGTCCCAAACCGTACCCGGGGACCCCTTTAACATAAATTACAAAATATTGAAAGTACACCAATGTTCCCAGTCGAGTGCATGCGTCTTCGCCCGATTCCTGATCCAAAGAAAACTTGATGTTTTGATTTCCGCCAAAAGTTTCCCGATGTCTACCCGATAACTAGAGAATACCACGTTATTTCGCATCCTCCAAATATTCCAGCAAGATATAAGAATGATTGCCTGCACCATTTTCGTCTTCGTAACCGAGCCGGGGTTATTATGATGTACCTGCAAAAGATCATGAACAGAGAAAGCATATATAGGAGGAATCGAGAGCCAACTAGAGACCATTTGCCACACCAAAGTGCTAACATAACAAGAAGTGAAGATGTGTTCCACGTTCTCATCCCGGTCGCCACATAGTGGGCAACATAAGGAGGACACACTGATGTTTCTCCTCTCAAGTGCCGTTCTTGTTGGAAGACGATCAAGATTCATTCGCCACCCGAAAATGTTTCCCTTACGTGGCACCCATTTATTCCACATGTATTTGATTGTATGACCCTGAGGTTGTTTCATGGAGTCATGAATTAATTTCTTGATTTCCTTGACTGAAAAATCACCCGAGTTACCTGACATCCACTGCCATTTATCGAGTAAACCTGTCAGGGTCGTTTGAGAAATGAGATTACTGAGCTCGGCAAGTTCCTCAATTTCCTGCGGAAAAGATGGTTGACGGTACCAACACCATTTAGGAATGTTGGAGACACTCGCGTCAGAAGCACTAAATCTATCTCGTACAGTGCAACCTTTAAACTTTTCCAACAGGAAGAGAGCTGGAAAAAGAATTTTAAACGGTACTGTAGAAGCCCACACATCAGTCCAAAACTGAGTATTGGACCCGTTACCCACAACACTTTTAGTAGTAGTAGGCTTAGGTTGATGTTCTTGTTACTCATGGACACTTCTTTTTTGCAAATGTTACTCCAGACACTAGAGAGGCCTTTTTTGATGGGATGAAGTTTCCATGTTTCGGATTAAAATGAATGCTCCTTACAATCACTCTCCAAAGCCTGTTCGGTTCCGTTTTGTACCTCCACACCCATTTTGCAAGCAAGCTTGAATTAATGTCTTGGAGAGATCCCAGTCCGAGCCCCCCATCATCCACCGGTTGAGTGATAATATCCCAACGAACCCAATGCATCCTCCTCCTTCCGTCCGTGTCTCCCCATAAAAATTTACGTCTCATGCCTTCAAGTTTGTTAATGACATTCCCAGGTGCTTGATAGAGAGAAAAGTAGTAAATTGGTAAAGAGTTTAGAACCAATTTAATTAAAGTGGTTCTACCCCCAATGGATAAACTGGTAGCCTTCCACAGAGAAAGCCACGCTTCAAAAGTATCGATAACTGGGGCCCAATTATTATACCGATTCTTATTACCCCCAACCTTTAGTCCTAAATACATGAACGGAAGAGATCCATGCTTGCATCCAATTAGATCGGCCATGCTTTTATTTTCCTCCAGAGATGTCTTCACACCATAAAGGCATGACTTATTTAGGTTTATTTTAAGGCCCGACACGAGGAAAAAACAATTCATAAGTCGTCTAATATTAATTAGATCTGCCTCCTCCCATGTGCCCAAAAACATTACATCATCTGCAGATACAAGATGCGACACCTTCGGACCTCCGTTTGGAAGTGAAATCCCGTTAAAAATGCTCGCCGAAGTTGCACTAATCAAGAAGCTTGAAAGAGCTTCCATGGACCAGTATGAAGATAAACGGTGATAACGGGTCGCCTTGCCTTACCCCCCTATAGCATTGGAACTCAAGAGTGGGGGACCCGTTAACCAAAACCGAGGAACGCGTTGAGGCGAATATTCCTTGAATCCAACATCTCCATAAGGTAGGGAAGTTCATTTGTTGGAAAACCATATCAATAAAGTTCCAATTAATGGTGTCAAAAGCCTTTTCGAAGTCTATTTTGAAGAAGAAGGCACGAGATTTGGAGCGTTTGACCCAGGAGATAACTTCATTTGCAATTAATGGTCCATCCAAGATGTTCCGATCAGATAGATACGCTGATTGCTCTTCCGATATAACAGTGCCTATAACCTTTTTCAGTCAATTGGCGAGGACCTTGGAAATAACTTTGCTGATACACCCGATAAGATTAATATGACGGAAGTCGTTTAAGCTTTTCGGATCGTTTACTTTAGGGATTAAGGTAATGAAAGAAGAGCTACAACCTTTAGAAATTTTCCCGGTATCATGAAAGCGTAACATGATATTGAAAAAATCATCTACAAATAGATCCCAATAGTGCTTTATGAAAGTGAAGGTGAAACCATCAGGCCCCGGGGCTTTGTCCCCGCCACAATCCCACACCGCATTTTTAACTTCAACAAGAGAGAACAGAGATATAAGGAAAGAACCTTGCTCTCCCGATAGTTTTTTAACGTGATGACATGTGAAAGTTGGCCATGATTGAACCGACTCACTAAATTTGAGCTCGAAAAAATCCTTGACCTCGTTCTTCACCAGAGACGGTTCAGCACACCAAGCCCCATCAATCATGAGACCATTCAACCTGCTTTTTGCCACTCGACTATTTATAAATCCATGGAAAAAAGCTGAGTTTTCATCCCCTTCCACGGCCCATTTGACCCTTGATTTTTGTTGGAGTTCTTTCATTCGGTTGTCATTGATCGTAGCCACTATGTTTTTGTGCTCGGTGTATTCAGTTGCTTCAGCGTCAGACAAGTCGTGGGTTTCACTCAGTAGATCCAATCTTTCTAGGGTAGCCATGGAGTTGGTAAGATTTGCATCCTCCACTTGTTTAGTTGTCTTGTTCCATTCTTTAATTGCTTCTTTAATGCATCTTAGTTTTCCAGCCAAAGCTACGTCCGGAGCACCTACAAAAGCAAAGGAACTGACAGAGGAACGAACAACGTTGTCTAGACTAGGTTTGTGAAGCCAAGCATTAAAAAATTTAAAAGGAATAGGACCGTAATTTGAAGACGTGGTGCTCAGAAGTAGAGGACAGTGATCCGAGAGATTTTTCGGGAGAGCACGGAGAGTGGCGGTTGGCCAAAGCCCCCAAAACTTATCACAT
Source organism: Bidens hawaiensis (assembly GCF_021521415.1). Taxonomy (NCBI): domain Eukaryota; kingdom Viridiplantae; phylum Streptophyta; class Magnoliopsida; order Asterales; family Asteraceae; genus Bidens; species Bidens hawaiensis. The sequence continues at coordinate 162,937 of NW_027491536.1, read as the reverse complement.
ACTAGCATCCGGTCCAATTTGCTTAGCTTGTTATCCCCATCGAGCCATCTTGTGAATTTAAAACCGTTCATGATATACTCGGAGAGGTTTGTATCGTAAATGAAAGAGTTGAAATCAGCAGCCTGTGTAGAATCAAAAATGCAGTTTTTTCTTTCTTCCGCCGATCTTACTTGATTAAAGTCACCGAGAAAGATCCAATCACCCTCACGTGATACTTTTAAATCTTTGAGTTGTTCCCATAAAACCCTTTTTGCCGAGGCGCTCTGTGGAGCATATACATTTACCACATGAACCCGCTCACTAACCCCTTTAATTGTACCGCATATTAAAAGGAAATAGCGGTCTTTAATTGTGTCTATTCTTGAAAAAATTCCAGGGTCTTAAAGACAGGCAACCCCCCCTGACCTGCCCTCCGAGTTTACCCAATCAACCTCAATAGGCGAGTTCCCCCATAATTTTGAGAACTTTATTTTTGTACCATCTGAAAACATGGTTTCCTGTATTGCAATGAAACCGACCCCGTGTTCTTTCTTTATATTTTTAATCCACATTGCTTTGTGAGCGTTGCCCACTCCCCTAATATTTATTGTGAGAAAATTCATTGATTCATCAAGTCATTCCCCGATCCCCTAACTAGACTTGCTAATTGATTTGAGTAGTTTTCCACATGCATACCCACAAGACTCCTTACCATAATAGAAGCTAAAGAACTTAGCCAAGCCAAGCCAAGCCAAGCCGATTCTATCCAAGCCAATCCAAGCCAAGCCAAGCCAAGCCAAGCCAAGCCAAGCCAAGCCAAGCCAAGCCAAGCCGAACACAGTTAGTAAATCCAAGTGGGCCGAATATAATAGTAATAATATCACATCATTGCTTACACCTTCCCACCGGTACTACTATTAATAGATTCATATGTCAAAAATTGCGTATAATAATAATAATAATAATAATATTTCGTCAAACTCAAATCTTACACTCCAGTACTCCACAACAACCAACAACAATCTCCGGTTAGAGTTTCCGGCAATGTGGAAGCTCCGGTGGCTACTGAGCCTCATAACAATAATAATAATAATAATATGTTCAGTATCGTTAGCCGCTGCTCAAGGATCCGGTAACAAAACCTCGCCGTGGCAAACTCTAAGAGGTAGTTAATAGTAATGCAGCTAACTAATATTTCTACACGTTTTGTTCGTTCGGAATTGATTTAAGTTTTGGATGAATTAGGTTACGGAAGAGTGAATGCATGTGTTTTGAGTTGATTTTAATGTAGAGTTTGTGAATGTTAGGTTTAAGTAACCTGTGATCTGTTATCAGGCGGTAATGCAGCAACTAATTATACGCGTTTTGTTTAATCGATTAATAGGTTCACTCGTTCGGTGTTTGTGTTATGAATTTATTTCAGTTTCGGATGAATTAGGTTATGGATAAGTGAATGCATGTGTTTTGAGTTGATTTTAGTGTAGAGTTTGTGAATGTTAGGTTTAAGTAACTGAATGATTTGTGATCTGTTATCAGCTGGTAATGCAGCTAACTTATTGTACACGTTTTGTTCAATCGATTAATAGTTTCACTCGTTCGGTGTATGTGTTATGAATTGATTTAAGTTTTGGATGAATTAGGTTTTCGAAGAGTGAATGCATGTGTTTTGAGTTGATTTTTAGTGTAGAGTTTGTGAATGTTAGGTATAAGTAGTTGAATGATTTGTGATTTGTTATCAGCTGATAATGCAGCAACTAATTGTACGCGTTTTGTTTAATCGGTAATAGGTTTACTTATTCGGTGTTTGTGTTATGAGTTGATTTCATTTTGGATGAATTAGGTTATGGATAAGTGAATGCATGTGTTTTGAGTTGATTTTAGTGTAGAGTTTGTGAATGTCAGGTTTAAGTAATTGTGAATGATTTGTGGATTTAAGCTGTGAATTTGTGATCTATTATCAGCTGGTAATGCAGCAACTAATTGTACACATTTTTTTCAATCGTGTTGTTCGTTCCGTCTTTGTCTTTGGAGTTGATTTCAGTTTCGAATGAATTGTACAAATGCATGAGGTTATTCTAGTGTAGATTTAGTGGAAATTAGGTTTAAGTAATCGAAGGATTTGTGCATTTAAGCTTGTGAATATGTGATAAGTTTGTGTTTGGATACTGATTTTTGTTTCGGATGAAATAAGGTTTAAGCAATCAAAGTATTTGTGCATTTAAGTTGTGGATTTGTGATATGTTAGCTTTTGAAAGATACATGCGTAGAACTGATAGAAGATCAGCAGTGTGAAACGAGCTTAATGCATATGATATTTAGATTTCATTAACTGTCAGTTGATTGTTGAAGTTCTAAGTATAAGATATAGTGTATCATGATTTGCTTTTATAAATATATTTCAGTTTTGAAGGATTTGGGATGTGGAAGTGAGACTGTAGGAAGTTTTGTGTTTTAATTCAGTTCTAGTGTTTTGGGATTTGTGTTTAATTAAAGTATCTGTGTAAATGAGCTGTGGATTTGTGATCTGTTACTTTCTGAAAGATTTTATGCATAGAAGATTAGATGGTTCAAAACACATTTATTGCATATGCTTTTTTGATTTTGTTAGCGATTATTTGACTGTTCGAAGTTCTAAATAATAAGATATTTTAACTGGATTACTAAAACTATAACTGGTTTAAGTGGTTTCACAACACATTTGTTTCTGCTTTGGAGAACTTTTGAAGTATTGTATTCTGAAAGAAGCTTAGCTACTAGCTAAGATATCAAGATATGTGAATTGTAGTAATTGTTCTGATAAATGCAGTGCACACTGTCTAGCAAGGGCTGATGCTTTAACTTGATGGGACTATTAGGTCCAATACATCATGTATATTATATTACTGACCTATTTGTTTTGTATCATAATAAATTTCAAAGTTGGTTATTCCAAGCTATGGGCGCTAACTTTAGCTATCTTTATAACATGTTCTTAAATATGAAATATACTTTCTACACTTTTGCAGGAGATCCTCCTTTGGTTGTTGCACACGGTGGGTTTTCAGGATTATTTCCTGACTCAAGTATCAGTGCCTACACGTTTGCTTTGATTACTGGCTTATCTAACACGATCTTGTGGTGTGATGTACAATTAACCAGTGATAATGTTGGGGTTTGCCTTCCATATCTTAATATTGAGAATGGTACCACAATTTCTTCAGATTATGAGAAGAGGAACAAAACCTACCTTGTGAATGGGGTGCCTACATCGGGATGGTTTCCTGTGGATTTTTCACTTGATGACCTGGACAAAGTATTCTGTAAGTTTGAACATATTTTACTTAACCTTCCATATTATCATGAGCATATTATGATGGGTGACTTAAATTTACACTTAATGTCAAATATAACTTTGACCGAAATTGAAACTTTCGTTGATGCTGTCTTTGTTGCAATTTGAATACAAATAAACCAGATTTTGCATGAACAAATAAATTGATAAATAGTTATATAAAGAGAACTAGAGAACAACATATCACATAGATATCAAATTTTCAGTTGTCAGGGTACATCCTCCTGGTCTTACAGTTACTCACAATTTCTTCTTGTATTGCAATAGTAACACAAGGCATCCTGTCTCGAAGTCCAGTTTTTGATGGATCATTCAAAGTACTAACTGTTGAAGATGTTGTTGAGCAAGTGAAACCACCTGGATTGTGGTTGAACATTCAGGTGATTATTAGTTTGTAAGATATGAACTCTATGTAGTTGAAAAGCATTCCATGTCTGCTAATCATTCTCTATATGCCTTTGCAGCATGATGCATTTTACAGCCAACACAATTTGAGTATGAGAAATTATGTCATCCGCACGTCAAGAAGAGTAATCATAAACTACATATCATCTCCGGAAGTTAACTTTCTGAGAAGTATTTTGACAAGATTCAAAGCAAGCAAAACGAAACTAGTTTTTCGTTTTCTAGGGCAGGACGAAACCGAGCCGTCAACCAACCAAACATATGGTTCTCTTTTGACTAATTTGACTTATATCAAGACATTCGCTTCTGGGATTCTTGTTCCTAAATCGTATATATGGCCTGTGGATAACGATTTCTATCTACTACCATCTACCTCACTAGTTTTAGATGCTCACAAGGAGGGTCTTGAAGTTTTTGCTTCTGATTTTATGAATGATGCATCGTTTGCATATAATTACAGTTATGACCCTGTATCAGAGTATCTCTCTTTTGTTGATAATGGAAAGTTCACTGTGGATGGTGTTCTGTCTGACAACCCTATTACTCCATCAACAGCTTTTGGTAAGTTTACACACTAACTTATCTCATTTTGATGTCTCTCTATATATTTCCACTTATGGTTAAAAATAAATTCCACAGTTATAAGTATTAATGCGCTAATTCTTTTTTGGAATCTTATTGTTTTAATCATGCAGATTGCTTATCTCACCTGGGAAAAGATCAACCTAAGCAAGGTTAGTCTTTTGAACAATGTTTGAAGTTGGCTATTTTGTAGAGATGGCAATTTCGATCCATTTACATATGAATGTGTTCATTTGGGTTGTTTTATTCAAATGTTCAAATAGGTTTAATACAATAGTGGTAGCTAAAAGGGGAACGGGTTTAAAGTCACCCAGAGTCAGTTTTAATGCATAAACTCCTAGATCATTTTTTCCAAATATTCAGAGATTGTTATCGTAATAATATTGTTTTTATAATTATAACTAACACCTCCATTTATTATTAATTTTCCCAAAAAAGGAAAGTGTTAGGGTCTCAACCCAAAGTTTGTCTTTTATGCATTACAATCTCCTAAATTGTTTTATATAAAGAACTTAGATTATTACTGTAATTCTATTACTTTCGTGATCTTACTTGGTGTATGAATTTATTATAAAGTTTTTAAAAAATGGTCAAAAATGAGTTATAGCGGGTCAACCCAACCCGGCCAAGCCTGTTTTGATCCGTACATAAAAACGACCTGTTTCAACTTGACTGATACATGGCTTATCTTTTGTTCTTGCTACAGCAAAACCATTAATCATCACATCTGAAGGAGCAAGTGGGGACTACCCAGGCTGTACTGATTTGGCATATAGAAAAGCTGTTTCTGACGGTGCAGATATTATCGACTGTCCTGTTCAAATTACAAGTGACGGGACACCTATTTGTTTAGGTTCTATAAATCTACTTGATAGAACAACAGTTTCAGAGACAGGTTTTAGCAATCTTACATCAAATATTGCTGAGCTTGAGGAAGGTACTGGAATATATACATTCAGCCTCACATGGAGCCAGATTCAGAGTTTGACACGTAAGTAATATACTCACCATTCTGTTTCGTTTATATATTTAATAAAGGGTTATATTTCAACCAATTTACTTATGAAAGGGTCAATTTGGCTGTGTTTTATCTTAAATGAGTCAAATCAGATAGTTTGGTTAAAAGGGAACAAATCATGGCTGTTGAAAGTCGCCAAAGTCTGTTTTTAATGAAGACAACCTCCTAGCTGTTTTCATCATAAATTGACTGCTGAACTTTAACTGCACACCTATGAGTTGAAAATTGTTTAATTTTTATTATAAACTTCTTCATCATGCCTGAAAAGCTTTTCTTGCCATTTTTGTAGATTATAAACTTGTACTCTAATAGCCATTATTACATTTCAATTTTCCATAATTCAGAATTTTACTTTAAATGTGATATATATGTTAAATACACATGAGTTAAATCTAAACGGGCGCCTGGATTACAATAAAAAAAAATCTAAGCTTCGCTTACATCTTGTGTCGCGAAGCGAGTTCAAATTTTCCAAAAAAAATCATTGTAGATGTTCTTCTTAAGAATTAAACTTGTAGCTACAATATTGTTAAATAGTTAACTAAAATACATAAAAAAAAAATTAGGGACTTGTATGTCAATAATCAGAACTTGAGGGGTCCAAGTGTATCTTCCGGTCTTCTTAAAATATATGTTTTTACATTTTCACTAACAGCTGTCTTTGTGAAAAAAAAAATGAATTTTTGAGTTCAGACCTTGCTTTAGTATTTATTTTCTCGATATTATTTGATGCTTTAGCCGTTGGTCACATTAACTGTGTCTTTCTACACTTATACTGACCTCTGTTCTTTTTCCTTTTTTTTTCCTTTTTATGTTGTTAGCTGCAATGTCCAATACATATAAGAACTACTCTATGTTTCGGAATCCGAAAGCCAAAAATGATGGAAAGATTATGACCTTGTCTGACTTTCTCGACTTTGCAAGCAATGCTACTTCTATTTCTGGCGTCTTGATCAATATTAAGGTAAGTCTTTGCTGTTCATCTCCTATTTTGCATCTTATAATATCTTCTATTATTAAAGTATAAAAATTCTTATAAAAGCCCAACGGGTTTATAACGTGCTTGGTTCTTTTAACATCCAGAATGCACCATACCTAGCAGCAAATCAAGGACTAAGCGTTGTAGATGCAGTGATGAATGTACTGAATAACTCCACTTACAAAAATCAAAAAACCAAGAAAATATTAATCCAATCTCCCGAAGGCGGAGTTTTGAAACTATTCAAGGCAAAAGGCAACCGGCACGAGCTCGTTTACGAAGTTAATGAAAATATCCGTGACGCTCAAAATTCAACAATATCAGAAATCAGTGAGATTGCTAACTCAGTTGTTGTTGGAAAAGTATCGGTTTTCCCTAAAACTGCAGGATTTCTTGTTGGTCAAACTGATGTGGTGGCAAAGCTTCAGGCATTCAAGCTCCCGGTTTACGTACAGCTTATGAATAATGAGTTTGTCTCACAGCCATGGGATTTCTTTTCTGACCCGTATGTTGAAATAAATTCGTATGTTCTGGGAGCTAATGTTGATGGGGTTATTACAGATTATCCAGCTACTGCAGCCCGATACAGAAGTAAGTTTATTATATTATATAAACTCTATTCATTATTATTCCAATTATGCTTTAATTGAAGAATTAGACAAGAGACAAGAATATTATGTACAGTCGGGGATGGACGGGTTGGCGGTGGGTCAAAACGGGTTCGGATTGAAATAGTCTGGGTCGGGATGCGGGTCAAAGTTGCTCGAGTTGAAACAAGAGGATTTTATCCATTTTTGGGTCAAAATGGGTTGGGTTGGGTCGGGCCGAGTTGGTTTGACCTGCAAACATTTTTTTGTCCATTATCTTACAGATCTTTATAACATAATAGTACGGATTTTATAGTTACAAATACAATATTATTACATTAATTACTAAATATATCAAATTATTAATAAAACAGGCTTCAAGGGATGAAGCCCGGCTTGCATTTTTGTCCATCTTTTATGACTTTTCGTTAATTAGTACATTGATTATAGTTACAAATACAATATTATTACATTAATAAGTATAATAATAAAACTTACGTAACGGAGAAAGCAAGTGATATTTTAGTATGGGTTGAATTAAGTTGGGCGTGCCGGGCCCATAAAAACTTAACTCATTTTTTTCTAGTTTTGTAAATAATTAATATGGTAGTCATTTATTTATATATTTATTTATTATTATTAAATTTTGGCAAATACAGGTAGCCCGTGTTTAGGATTACCACCAAATCAGACCCCACCATACATGGAACCCGCTAAACCGGGCCAGTTGCTGCAAATCATATCACCACAAATGATGCCTCCAGCCGAGGCCCCCAACCCAATCCTAACGTTGGCCGATGTAGCCGACGCTCCTATTCCACCCGCCACAAAGAAATCGCCACTGCCAGCTGGCAACTCAACGTCACCTAGCAGCCAACCACCTACAGTCACAGCCAGGGTTCTGCTCTCTTCTCTAGCCACCGCCACAGTCATCTTTCTCACAGTTAGTTTGGGTTAGTTGAAATGACAGTATTTTTCAGCTCTCACACGGTTAGTTTGGGTTAGTTGTTGAGAATGTTTTGAACCAGTTTCGGGTCATGCTATTTTTTTTAGTTTTTGTAAGTATTAATGTTCCTCGTGTGTAGTTTGAGAATTAAAGGTAGAGATTGTGTGGAACATATGTTGTGAATTCGTTGTACCTTTTGACGGTTGGCTTTATTGCTTTCGGTGTGTAGGTTTAGATCTTGTTATGCAAACAAGATTTTCGTGTTTCTCTATATCTAGCCAGTCAAATGTGTAGTTCTTTCAAACGTTACTTAATAAACGATTTATCATGAAATTTTCAAGACAAAAATGGCAAAGATCACTATTTTTAGGCGTGTAAGGATGGTGGGTTGAAATTGGAATGTGAACACAACCCGTATATTTATTTGTGTCGAAGATAATTATAGTTTGTATACAATCGTCCAACTTGTATACAATTTGTGTAGTCTGTTTATGAAAACGGGTTGAAACAGTTTTGACGGGCAGCAAGAAAGATCTTTTCGTGTTACGATAATTTTAAGTTAGATGAAGGCCAAGTGTTTACCAACATGGGGTTTCTGTATCACTTACAGGTTTTATCATTGGGTCTCTATATTGGTGTTATTTGCATCTTAAACAAGTACTAATGATTTCAACTTTGAAGATACGGGTTTGTCTTTTTGATTACGCTTATTCAACTAGATAGCTCGTTAAAAACTCAAGATAACTTGATTCGGACTTGTTGATTATAACTATTTTAGGAGTTTGAACGAGACAAACTTGCTTGACAAAGAAAACGTAAGATTAGATGCAGAGTTACAACCATTCGGAACATAAAAATCAGTTTATGGCTGGCAGATGGGAACAACGAAAATCGAACAAAAAAATTGGTTTTTGGTTAAATATAACTAGGGTCTAGGGATAGACTTTTTTTTTTTGCAGAGTATAGGTAGTGATAGAGGTGCACAAAAAGGTCGGGTCCGAACCCGACCCGGTGTACCCAACCCAGAACCAGTTCCTACCGTACCCAACCCGCGGGTAGGACCAGGTATAGGATTTCTCCCTGGAGCCATACCCGGAATCGGAACCAACCCAGAACTGGTGGAACCAAAAACGGAAATGCCCGGTCAAAACCCGACCCAATCTTACTCAAAACCCGGAGGAACCGGTCAAAACCCGACTATATCCGAAACAGGTTCCTACCCGATTCCAGGTTCAAAAAATACCCAATAGGTAGAGATATTTATTTTTTGGTCTTCGAATTCACACATTACCGTTTTCAATTTTTCTTGAACTAAAAATGACATCGACCTGAAACAGGTTCCTACCCGATTCCAGGTTCAAAAAATACCCAATAGGTAGAGATATTTATTTTTTGGTCTTCGAATTCACACATTACCGTTTTCAATTTTTCTTGAACTAAAAATGACATCGACCTGAAACGTTAGTTTTTTTGAAACTTGGTTTTAATTGAGTTTAGTTATTAACCAGTCCGAAAGAGCAGTCTATTTGCAAACAAATAAGTTATGGAAATGAGATCAAGCATGCATGCATAAAAAAAAGTCATGACAACAAATACTAAAAAAGTCAACAGAATCAAACCTAACTAACCAAAGTCAACAAAACCTGAGCCATATCATTCCTCAAAAACAAATAGAACAAACACCAAACTATTATAAAGAAATACAGGTTTAAGCGGCAGCGCCCTTTCCTTTCTTCTTTTGTAGCTTCTTCATGTAGAACTCAAGCTCTTTCCCTTCCAATATGTATCTAAAAACACGCAAAAGCACGCCAATTTAAACTTTCTTATTTTAATTCCAACACAAAAAATATTATAAGATAAGAAACATATTCATGTACCCGTCAGCACGTCCACACTGGCCAGGGCGTGATGAGATGGCAGCTAGAAGACGACCACTTGAAAACTGCTCTTCGACATGTGGGTCCAGTTTACGCTCTTCTTGACGTTTTTCCAACTTCCTCACAACATGGTTACTCTTTTTGGCCTCTTCAGTTGCACCTTCTCCTTCCTATAAAGCAACCAAAATAAAAAATATATATAATTTAATAAGCAACAATAAATGTGTCTATATTAACATAATTTAATCATGTATAACCGTTGTGACAAAACACGAGTATGACGGTTGAAATGTATAACTTTGTAATTTGAGGATAAAGTTAAGAAAAAAAAAGTCCTTATAGCAATTCTGGTCCTCAAGTTTACAAAATACATGTACGGTCCCAACTAGCATTTTGAAAGCCTAGCACGAATGTTCCTTACGTTCATGTGAAAAGACTAAAATACCCTTAATGATTAAAAAAAATGAAACACTCTTAAATGAGTTCTGACTTTATAAACAAATCACAACAATAACTAACTTGTTTCTATATTAAATTAAATAAAACTAATAATTAATTTCAAACAAGAACATACCTCTCCCTCTTTTTTGGCTGCAGCTGTTTTCTTCTTGCGACCGATATCAACACCATAGTGTTGAAAATACCATTGCTTGAACGGTGCAGCGTCCACCTGGACAATTGCACTCTTGACCAGTGTCTGAGTTCTGACCAACTCGTTGTTGGATGCATTGTAAACCACATCCAAAATACGGGTCTTACGGGTCACAGCCTCACTTCCCCATGAGTAGTTACCGGTGTCCAACCTCAACGCCCTCCATTTAACATTTCCCCCACGAACCCTGACCCTCCTAACGGTCTTGTTGCTAGAAATCTTGGTGTTTGCTGGCTGTCTTCCGAGCTCATACCTTGATTAAACACAATATAAAACTGTTTTGAGATTGAGATGATAAACCCTCATTACTAGAAGCAAACGAGCCGAGCCGCTTGCAAGCCACTGAAAACAATATCGATAAAAAGTTCGAAACGAGCCAAGCCTTTATGAGCCCGAGTCTTAAATAAAACTCCATAGGTTATCAAGCCCAAGCTCGAGCCTTGTAAAGAAAAATTGTTTAGGTTCACCAAGCCAAAGGCCCAAAACTAGCCTAATGTTTATAAGGCTTTAACTATACTAATTTCACACTACACACTTACATAGACAAGCTCAAACCGAGCTATAGCTCATTAAAGTTTTTTCTCAAAAAATATAAATATAATTAAAAAAGTATATAATATAAAACTTATCTATAATATATATATAAACGAAAACACAAAAATCCTACGTGTCGCGATATGGTCGCTCCCTCTTTTTTTGGAGTCACTAGATTTGCTTGATTTGTAAATGGAGGCTTCTCATGCATTTGACTCGAATTCATGGGTATGGGTCTCATCAAACCCAAATATTTCTTAAACGGGTTATAACATCTCATTAAATTAAAAACTAATCTCACCAAATATTTGATTTAAAAATCCTATAAAGTAGGGATATACTAAAAATTAATATATGATTTATTTAAAAAAAGATATATATTATTTATAATTAAAAAACCAATTTTATAGTAAAAAAAATAAACGGGTTTTGGGTCACATCAAACCCATATAGTTTTTAAACTGGGTTATAACATCTCATTTATTTGTGAAACAAATTATCATCAAACCATAAGTATATTATTAACTTTCATACAATAAAAAAATGAAAAAATAAAAATTCAAAAAATAAATAAATATTAGAAACATATAATATAAAACAACCCCCGTGATACGGGGGATAAAAACTAGTAATATATAAACAAGAAACAAGCCAAGCCGAAGCTGAGTTCAAAAAAATTGTATAGAAAAAACTCCCGATACGAGTTCAAGTTTTGGAAAAAGTGCCCCGAACAAGGCAAGCTATATCTAAGACTCTACTTATGAGAAAATAAACAATGTTTAGTAAGGCAGTGATACATTATGCAACAATAACCATAATCAGGCTAAAAACACTTGTATAAATGCTATAAAAACTTAAAAAAATTCATTTAATTTAGAGTCAAGAGTGAAACTACATAACAGGTGGTATGCATAACTATCTAATAATATCAAACAGTACAATTAAATTCCTACCAGATCCATAATAAAGAAACTAAAATGACAAAAATTAAATAATAATAATAATAATTCTTACTTTCGCTTCTTCCTCCAGGCCTTCTTCTTGCCTCCAGTTGCACGCCTCTTGTGCATAGAATCACGAGAGATACCTAATAATAATAATAATAATAATAATAATAATAATAATAAATGTCAATCAAATATATGAACGTAATGAACAGTAGTAATTGGTAATATTGCACGTACCCATGGTTGCTGCTGCTGCAGATGTCCACTCTAGATGAAACTAGGGTTTGGAAATGGCGGCTTTAAAGCCTATTATTATTATTATTATTATGAAGATTGATTGATACAGCTTATACAGCATGGGCTGGACAAAGCTACTAGCCCATGACACTACAATACATATATACTATGTGGCCCAAATATAAAACATATTCAAAGTTAGAGGGAGAAATAACCCGGAACCGGTTTTTTACGCCCGGGTTTCTAATGCATGAACATGTATCCGACCTTACTCGTAGGGAATTATTAGAGTATGCATTTTAGTACTGGTAATACACGAAAACCGGAACCGGGTTTTTCAAATGCAAGATCTATACTCGAAAAATAACTTCAAACTACCAAAAAAAAAGTCCAGCTCCTTATAGTACTCGATATATACTCGATAGTATGAATTTTTTCAATACCAGGAAATAGGGTATTCAAATACCCGGTTATATACCCGACCTGAACCGGATGCATAGGGTATGGTGTTAAGAGACAATACTTGGACCCAACCTGAACCTGACCCGGGTATGGCCAATACACGATTTTTCAATACCCAATCATATCTGAACCCGGTTTCGAGGGGTAATAGAAAAACCCGATTTGTGCACATCTATTCAAAGTAGATAGATCAATTTAGTAGGGATGTTAACTGATTGGTGTTCGGGTTTTTCGGTTTATATGAATTTTATTTGGTGTTTTGTAAGACCAAAAACCGAATTGGATATTCGGTTATGATTACACCTAAACTAAACATGAACTAGGTTCGGTTTTACTGATTTATGTTCGGTTTAGTACCATTTTTTGTTTACTTGGTTTCTAAACAAATAATGAACACTCTTATAATGAGGATTGGCATTTGTGACAAAATTGTAACATAAAAAAACCCGATGATCGGGAATTGGTAAATTGTGTCGGTCATAAGGTTCGAGAGCTGAATAGATATACCGGAATACAATTCATCTATTTTATTAGTGTACACAGACACAACCTTAACTCACACACACTTAAAGCATGTGACCAAACAATGTTGTGTATAAATGGTTTAAAGTTAAAAGAGTTATAAATGGGTTTGTTGGATGACCTCATATAGCTTCTATGTTTTTTTTATTCAATTTCAACCGATTTGCAATAGACGAATTCAACATGTCAACCTTAACATGACTAATTTATTAAAAGCACTGAACATGTTAACCATAAAATAGCAGGCTTATTAATACTGTTACCAATGGCAATCCATAATCAATATATTGAAAGTGTCGTGTCAGTAAATGACACCCCTAGATATACATTAATGCGGTTAATTTCCTATGACAAAAGATAATGAAGGTATATATATTTTGAGCTCATAGTTGAGAAATTATGCTTTAGAAAAATAAGTGTAAACTTTTTATACTATGCCTAAATAACTACTACTCCATGATTAGTTGATTGCAATGTTTTTTATTTAAAACCAGTGTTTTTTCCCCGAGCAACAGGTCGGTAAAACACGGGTAGTGGTAAAACACAAGCGTTGATATGGTAAGTCGACACAAATTTGGTCGGTTACGGTTACGTGCGTTATTGTATTAAAACCAAGACAAAAATAAAACAAAAAAATTATAAAAATTGGGATGGACCAATAGCGCGGTGTCGGTCGGTAAAACTGGATCATTTGTAAAACCCGATCGTTATCGATCCCGAAACTAAAAAAAATCAGCATTTGATCGGTTTTCGTTACAGTACTGGAACTAAAACAAAACGTGATGAGTCTACGCGAATTCGGTCGGTCTTCATTTGGATTCTTAGGCATGGAAAACAACAAATCTAGCAATTTTTAGAATCTGTTAAACCACTATAACTATGAAGAACACAAATAAACTTGCACATGTTCACCTTTAAAATAAAACCATGTTATGCCATTCATGATAGCAATTTAAATTTTATCAAAATAAAATAACAGAAAAAACAAAGAGCCTCATAATCAACATGTCTCTGCAAATATACAAACGAACAGCGCATGCGTAAACTTCTGACGGTTCGAGAGCGAAGAGTTAAGTCCGACGGTTGGCTTTTTTGAAGCTTTGGTCAATGGTTTTGCAGAAGAAAGAAAATGACTCCTTGAGTTCACCTGGAAGAGGAAAGCTCAATGGAGGAAGTATTCCATAGTCTTGTTGACCTCTTCTCGGTCCGGAAGAAAACGAGTGGGCCATTGCGGGCTGCTTCTTGTTAAGGCCTTCGATTATGAAGGAAAACGCACCGAATGTGACGCAGCTCTGCAGAAGTGCCTGTGGTGTGCCTGGTGAGGTGAAAAAAAGAACATAGTTATAATAAATAATAATAAAAATAATAACATCATGTGATCAAGCTGTAAACGTGTTAAACGGGTTGTAATGAATAGGTTAAACCGGTCTTAAAACAGCTCAATCCATTTACAAAAACGGGTTGATGAGTAAAACTGTTCCACAGAGCCGTCTGCGATGGGGAGGCACGGAGGTTGACTGTCTTAGGCATGATCATCCCGGAGTCCCGAAAAATTTTTAAAAAATGTTATATATATTAGGCCCAAATTATCAACTTTATAGCCTAATTATCATTGTATCATTTACTTTTTATATATAAGTTATCGAATTTATATTTTACTTAAGGCCCGAATTTATACTTGTCATTGGCCCAAAATCTTTTAGCGATTTTCGGAGATGGCCCTGCTGTTCCGTTATATGGGTTAACGGGACGGACGTTTTAACTAAACAGTAAACAGGCTGACAGGTCAACACTCAACAATATTTAACCAGACGGGTTGACGGGCCGTCTTGTTTAACTAGACTGGTTGACGGGCCAACCTGTTAAAATAAAAAGGTTGACAGTTTGGCCCTTTTAATTAGACACGTTGACGGGTCGACCAGTTTAAGACAACAGGTTGACAAGTCGTCCTATTTCACTAAACATGTTGGCAGGCCAACCTGTTTACATAAACGGATTGACGGGTTCGGCCTATTTCACTAAACATGTTGACGGGCCAACCTGTTTAAATAAACGAGTTGACGGTTAGGCCCGCTTAATTAAACACGTTGACAGGTCGACCAGTTTGAGTAAACAGGTTGACACTTGACAAGTCGGCCTGTTTCACTAAACATGTTGATGGGTCAAATGTCGGCCCGTTTCACTAAACGGGTTGACAGGTCGACCTGTTTGGTTAAACGGGGTTGACCTAAAAATGGTTGACGGATTGAAACAAAAGCACATTTAAACAAGCCCGTTTCGTTACAGCTGATTATTATTGCTATATCAACAAAACTCTAAACTACAAAATTTAAAAGATGAAACTTGTAAGTACCTGGAAAACTTAAAGCAAGACCGGTACAGCATCCAGCTACACCTGCATTAATAACTGTAGAAAAAAATATTTAAAATTAGCGCTTTTAATCTTGTTTTAATTCATGCCTAAAATTAAAGTAGTCGTACCATCATCTTTCCCTCGAAGCCTCTTTAAGAAACACACAACCAAGCTATGGACTCCCGACAAAATCGCAAAAGTCTGATTACAATTAAGAAAAAAAAAATATCAATTAATAAAAAACATAATATTAAGTTATTTAACGTCTATTTGTGAATCAAATCATCAATACCTTAGCAGATGATGCTGCCTCTCCAAACGATCCTTTAAACCCTTGTTTCTTAACCAGTCCAGAACCTTAAAAATACCAAAAAAAATATTAAAAAAATTAAAATAATAATAAAAATGCAAGTTTAAAACCTTAAAGTACCCAAAAAAAAATTAAAAAATAAAAATGCAAGTTTAAAACCTTAAAAACACCAAGTGATTTTCTAAATTTTTGCTTCAAATGTAGACAAATAGTGTAGTTAATAGCCTTGGTGTAACGAGATTAATAAAACTTGAACACCAATGGCTTCTAACACGATAATATAGGTGAGCTTACTGACCATTCACATAACATAATGGACATTACGCCAAGATGTGATTGGCTAATTAGTCACCAAATAATTACCTAGGCCTGAAAACAAACCGAACGAGCACGAACAAAGACATGACCGTGTTTGCGTGCTCACTCATTTAACTTTAAACGAAAACAAACAGTTAATCGAACATATATATCTGTTTTCATGTTCGTTCATTTAAATTACATGTTCGTTTATGTTCTTTCGTGAAAAATCTAACATAAACGAACAAACGTAAATGAACACAAACAAACATATATTCTTTTGCACTGCCACAAATGAAGAAATATAAAACATATATGGGTTCTTATTTAGTTAAAATATTTTATTTGTTTTTAAAATCTATAGAATCACATAGTTGTAATAGGTTAAACGAATGACAAATGACCAATCGAACGCAAATAAACGAACAAAACACAGTGTTCATATTTGTTCATTTAACTAAATGAACAAAAAATTATGTTAGTGTTAATAAACGAACTTCCGACCAAGCGGTTCACTGAACATTTGGTCCGTTTACAGGTACCTACCAAATATTGAAAACCGAATTCGAAAGTTATCGAATTTCAAGCCCAATTCGAATACTTAACACCTCTAGCTAAATCCATAAACATAACCAACCCAAAATTACTACAACCATTTATGTCAATTTTCAATTTTTTTAATCAAATCAAACACACAATTACCAAACCTTAGTAAATTTCACAAACCCAGCAATTAACACCCTATATATATATATATATATTCAGCCACAAATAATAATAATAATATATATATATTCAGCCACAAATAATAATAATGTTACTACTACTTACCATAACCAAAAACAGAACCCATTAATCCACCACCAGCAGCATCTCCAGCAAACCGGAATATACAAACCAAAGGCGGACTTGACTGACTCTGACTACTATTAATATTATTATTATTATTAGTTATTGTTAAAGCATCTGAACCACTGACAACTGGTTCAGAATTAGAATTAGAACCAGGTACAACCGTAACAGTAAACGTACTGTTAACGGTTTCTTCATCGGAATTATTATTATTATTATTATTAATTGGATCAGCCGCCGGTGGTGGTGTTGAAGATGAATATGAAGATGAAGATGAAGATGAAGATGAAGATGAAGATGAAGATGCCATTGTTGTTGTTGTTGTTGTTGTTGTTGGGTGGTTTTATTTTTATTATCCGGAAAGACCAAACCCTAGACAGACAAAGGTATTTTTGAGGTTATATTATATTATTTGGTTTGGTTGGTTTGTTAATAATATCGAACCGGTTTTATAGTTCAAAGATAAAATGGTGTGCCACGTCACCAATTTTTTATTTACTTTTTTATGTTGCTTTTTTGTTTATTTATTTATATTTTTAAAAGTTAATGTTATTTTGTGAGGTTTGCTGATTTATGTTATATTGTCAATAGTCAATACCTATCGAATTCGTATTAGTTCGCTACTGACGCCTATAATTTCTTTTTGTTGGTTCGCCATGGTTTTTTTTTTCTAATATATGTTTGTTTTGATGTAAGGTTGTTTGTATTTGGGTGTTAGCGACTTTATTTTTTTTGTTTAGTTTCGATTGTGTAACCTGATAATGACTGAATTCATGTCGTTTTAGAATCACAATGCATGGGTTTTTCCTATTGTTTTTTAATATATTAATTTGTTGTGTTTAGGTGTTAATGAATTTATTTTTTTGGTACAGCGTGGGATTTACCAACCGGCAACAAGTCGTTTTAAATATGTTTTTTAACCGTAGGCTATACTAGTCTCTATACTTTCTATGCGTTTAAATTTTCAGCTTTATAGTCGTTGAACCGAAGCAACGTTGTAGGTTCATAACAAGGTATCATAACGGTACTTTTAATGGTACCAGCAATTTCTTTATTAGAAATATATATATCTATATATATATATATATATGATTTTTTTATTATAAGCTATACAAGTATTAGTATTACTAGACGGGTGCCCGCGCGATGCTGCGGGAAACCAAAATCCTAGTAATCATGTAACAATTACGGATGTTCAAAGTTCGTTTGAAATCTTGAAAACGTTTAAACCAATCGACACTTTTGATTAGCTGGAATTTGAATGTTCAAACCATAGAAAACAGTTCGGTTTATGATTTATACAAAAAATAGGCCATATAAAACCAGACCGGCCTGTAAACTTATTATTGAAACTCAATGCGTGAAACCAAACCATTAGTAACGATTTAGTTTAAATTTTCGACGCTTTAGTTTTCGTTTTCAATGAAAAAAAATCCAACCAACGGTTTAGCTCACTATTTAACTTAGAAACCGTTAAAACTGAATTGTGAACGCCTATATGTAACATGTTTTTAATTGAAAAAAACTAAAGCAATACCATACCCAAATTAAAGACAATAAAATACTCATTTTTATGGTGTAATTTTTTAAAAAAATGTATTAATGTATGAAAAAGTCACGGCCGTTGAAAAATCGTTGGTGGGAAGTTGGTTACAATTAAAATAAAAAAGAATACATAGTTAAAGATGAAGGTTCAAAGTTGTAATAAATTTTAAAACATACAAAAGTTGAGTAAAGATGAGTGGGCAATGTTGTAACTTTTTTCATGTATATTTTCTAATGGACAAGTTTGTCCCTATCTTACATGCTATAGAAGATGTACCTTAAGTTTTACAAGTTATGAATTACTTAAAATGTAGGTGTCTTAATTTGCCCATATTTCATGCATTATATATAGTATAGATATAGATTATGTGTGTTTAAGTTTTTGATAGTTTATTGTAGAAAGTGTAAACCTTAGGAAAAGGTTTTGAGGTCATTGTATACATGTACACACGTTGTTTGGTTAATATCGAATTAGTTTATTACGAGAGTTTAAATACATTTCTTACTAATTTAATTTTTATATTAGTTAATTATCAAGGAAATTCAAATATAAAAACTAGTAGATTTATGAATTATTACTCTATTACCTAAGGGCACATAATAAAAATAAAGAAGTATGTTTATGATTCATGTAAACGGGTGTATTTAGAAATCAAGTCGCATATCACCCAATAGTAATACAATGCATGCCCTTTACACATGAGTATTTTTAATACAATCAAATACTCGATTTCATACCTGAATACTCATTGAATATGTATGGTTTTGGGTTTTGCTCATTGGGATCATATTTGTTTTGTCACTTAAGCCCCGAAAATAACTCACAGTCAGACGAAGTTTTTTTTACTTTTACTTTAAAACTTTTAAAAAAGTTCTGAATCAAAATTTCATGACACATGAAACACGTAAGAAAAAAATTTTAAAATGTTCATTTTGACCAAAGAAATATCCAAAATAGTCAGACTTTTTCACTTTTAAAATATTGCCAAAATAGGCCAATTAAAATACTCACACATAAGCTGGTTAGGCTCTATCAAGCCCATATGGGCTGACACACAGCAAGCATGAAATACTTATGTGGCATAATTATTTTGTGACACGTGCCCCAAACGGTTATTGTCTTGCAAAGGAACCTAAAGCGAAATGACTAGGCTAGGAAGGTGTTGAATTGTGCTTCGGCTGTAGTGATGCCGAACTATTCTTTCAAAAACATATGAAAGTCGTGCTTTGGCTAAAGTGAAGTCGTTTCTTCAATGTTTAAGCTACTAGTTTTGAAAAGGAAAATCCGATCCAATCATCATCATCATCATCATCGTACTCAGTATATCCCACCAATAGCAAAGCTATGGTAGGGTCTGAGGAGGGTAAGATGTAGACAGCCTTACCTCTACCCCATGGGGATAGAGAGGCTGCTTCCGGTGAGACCCCCGGCTCGATAGTAGTTTTGCATCAAGCCTTGGACATAAGGCATATAGCACTCAATCATCGGGACGCCGGCTGATTGGTGCATGTACCCTTGTCTTTCGGCTATCAACGCCACCACATGATGCCTGATTAACCTTCCATCACTTTTAACGTTATTTTCACAAAATTAGTAAAATAACGTCAAAATTAGTGCAATTTTACTTTTGTCCACCCGAGGGTTCACACATATATACATTATATGCGCGCACCGCAAGCAGGGCACTGAAAATCCGATCCAATCTTGGGTTTTATTTTTGGTCAAAACTCAAAATGACAAATTTATATTTGTCATTTCATACACATTGTGTATGTAGTCAAACATGCATTCAATATAATCAAAATTAAATCTCCATCTACATACACATGCATGCACTTAATCTAGTTACATTTCTCACAATATAAATTGGGTAGAGGAGCTAGTCAAGACTTGCAAATCAAAGTATCAAACAACAAAAATACCACCTTAGTTGATACTAAAAAATGGTAATAATAATAATAATATGAAGTATCATCCTCATGGATGCTTTAAACATCCATGATGGATTCGTTACAATTACATTACTCTTCTCCTCTTTGCAGGGTTTCTTGACTCTATTCTTCTTGTGCTTTTGCTACATTTCATTTAGCCCACAAACCGCACGTGCAGCCACTTTTGACGTCACAACTTTTGGTGCAAAAGGAGATGGAAACACAGATGACACCAAGGTAATTAAAGACTTAATGTTGCTAGCCAAAAAAGGCAGCGACACAATTTGTTGTATGTTTGTCTTTTATTTCAATCTAGAATAGAATATCATAATCCATATTCGTGCTACAAATATAATTAAGAACCACAAACCTACTTAATTGTTTTCTAAATATGGTTATGTCCACAGGCTTTCGCTGAAGCATGGGATCGTTTATGCAACGATAAGTCACGAAACCTGACGTTGGTCATACCAAGGAAATCATTTTTAGTAGGTCCTATTACATTCCCTGGTCCATGCAAATATCATGTGGTGCATGTTCAGGTACACGAGTCAATCTATAACTCATTAACAAGATTTTTTTTGTTATTTTCATTATTATTTTTTATATTGGCATTTTGTTTCAGGAATATTAATTCATTTTATCAATTAACGTAATTTTTTTGTTTCATGAATATTAATTCATTTTATTAATTAACACAATTTTTTAAACACAAATAAACTTATTAAATATGAAGTACCAAAATACAAATTACACATTTTCCATAAATATACTATGCATTAAACCTCATTAATATTTTTGAGTGAGACTATACGTAAATATATAATTCAATATTTAATATTAAACCTCAATATTAACATTTATATAAATTATGAAATTTTATTGATTCAAACTAAATTACATATGATCTTCAAAAACGGTAAAAGATGCCGTTCAAAAAATAAAATTACACCTATGTTTTATATTTCAGCAACTTCGAATTTGAAAAAAAAAACAAATTTAAAATTTTACAAAATGTATCAAGTTTTTATTTTTTATTTTAAAGAGCTCATAAGCCCCTAGTAATTATAAAAACATTGTATTAAATTTGGGACATGGTATTGTAGAAAAGACGATTAATGTGACATCTGCCCGATCCGACCCGACCCAGGTACCCGTTTCTCTGATCCGATCTCTTTCTTTTATGATTTAATATTTATTTATACTTATATTTTACTTTTAATAATAATAATATATTTTCCTTCCCGCCTCTTTCTCTCTTTTTCCTTCCGCCGTCCCGTCCCTCTCCTCTCTTTCCGCCTTCTTTTCCCTCTTGTCGCCGTCCCGCCCTTACGCCTTGTTTCCCTCTTTTCTTCTAACTCTTTGCTTGTCCTTTGTTCCTTCCCGCCTAAGGTTGTCTGCGCAGCTCCACGCGCCAGACCCCTTACAAGGAATCCTGCGTGAAGACCACCTGTTTCAGCGATACGCGAGACGAACTCTTCTCGCAGCGCGCTAAGAATCGTAGTTCATCCCTCGACGCGCGAAGAATTATAGTTCCTCCCGCGGCGCGCTAAGAAATGTGATTCTTCCCGCGACGCGCTTGGAAATGTAGTTCTTTCCGCGACGCGTTAAGGTTAGTTCTGTCTGCCTTCGCACTCGCGCTCTCTTGACCTTCTGTGTCTGCCTTCGCGCCTTAGCCTTCTCGCGCTAAACCCTTTGAGTTTTCTTCTGTTTAATCTAGCCGTTTGCTTTTATGTTGTCTTATCTTTTGAGCTGTTGACCTAATCTGCTTTATGTCTGAAAAGTTACTTTCGGCGCAGCATGCGCGCCAACCCTATTGGTTGGCAGATAAAGTGACTGACATAATCTTTTGAGATCTGCTTTTTCCATGCTTGACCAGTACCTTTATCTGACCCGCCCATGCTTTTTACTGTTCCCTGACAGCTTTATCTTGCCCCCTGCAGCTGCCATATCTTTTGATATCTTTTGTTATCTTTTGTTTTGTCTTGTTCTGTTTGTCTTGGAATCTTTTCCCCTTTTTCTGGATTTATGTCTCCTAGGGTTTTCCTATAAATAATAACATTATTTTCATAACACTACACACACAAAACACTTAATCTCTCCTGTTCTCTTGCCCCTTGCTCTCTCTGCCGTCTTCCTCTCTGCCTCCGTCTTCCTCCCTGTTCTGCCCTGCTTTTCCGGTAATATATATATATAATAATTTACTTATTAATTATGCTAACTTATAATCAAGACTTAAAACCAATCATTAAAACGATAATCGTATTTATAGGTTAACTTGTGCTTGTTTAAAGTTGGTTCTTGCTCTATCTTACACCGCATCGTTTATCAAGTGAGTTATCTCGTACCTAATCCCTTTTTGCTTTTAATGTTTTGGGATGTTCATGTGTTCATACAAACTTAGAGTCTTAAACTTGTTTATGAACTTTAGTCGCGCAGTATCCCATGTGTTGAGGACGTAGACTTGGCTGTTATTTGTATGTGTGGATCATTAACCGTCTTGTCGGTCTATTCCGCAGTTTTCATGGTACCATTAGATGAACACGGGAGAACTATCGTTTATGATTTTCTCTTTTGTATACACATGCACAGTTTGTCTTGTTTGTGAGCTCAATTGTGAGCACTGGCAGTCTTATGAATCTTAGAGTTGGTCCCGATCAGATTACACCCTTGTTGAAAACCAGACATACACATGTTGCGCGCAGATTTATGATTATCTATGTATTGTATTAAACTTGATTTCTCACCAACACGCAAGTGTTTGACGTTTATTTTAACACATGTTCAGGTTTGCAGTAGCTGTTTTGGAGCTTGTGGACACCTAGGACGTTTTTACTTTTGGACCTAGATTAAAATGTACCAAGACAAGTTATTGCTGTTCGAATATTTTGATTTATAATATATTGATTTATGTTGGTTTATTTATATCTTATGTATACGTTGCGCATGCGTGAATGAATATATTTATTAAATATTGACACCCAATAGTGTCACGAGTAATGAAACAATATGTGGCGCCCCGATGTATAATCCGCCTTTGGTCGGGGTGTTACAGATTGGTATCAGAGCTCGTTGACTTTAGGATAGGTGGTTAGACGTAACGGCCTAGAATACCTAAGAGTCCCTTCTCGCGCATGAGAGAATTCTCATGTTTGCGCGCTTATTGTTAATTACTCGTTATTTATGAATATGCTCGCGCTTACGCAGTATACGATTTTATGTTTTATTTCGCGATATTTCGATTTTTGTTGAATTTCGATTTTTATTGATTTTTCTTACATATTCGTTTGTTGGGTTTGAAAATCCGAAAAGTCATGGTGATACATGAATGGTTGATTTTCAATTTCCATTTACGATTATGTTCTCAGGTTGGAGACTTGAAAAGTCATGGTGATACATGAATTGTCAACCTCCAATACTCATTTTCTCGTATGTTTTATATTGAATATTGAAAAGTCATGGTGATACATGAATCGTCAGTCTCCAATACTCGTTTGCTCGTATATTTTAAATTGGGAATTCGGAAAGTCATGGTGATACATGAATTGTCGATTCTTGATTCGAATTTGTTACCTTTATTAAGTCTGCATTTAAAGTCATTTAATCTACTTTAACTTTTGATAGCATCTAACCCTGCGAAACCAAGCTTTATAAGATTAAAACTTTGCGCTAAAACCAAGATATTAACTAAAATTAAAATTTTTATAGAATGCCTCCGCTATCTCGCCGATTTCAGAGAAGAGAAGCCTCGCGCACAGCGTAGACAGCAACGTTCCCAGGAAATGGCCGCCGCGATAGCCCAAGCCTTGAGCCAAAACAATACCAATACCTCCAGTTATAACATTAAGTCCTTTAACGCGGGTAACCCTCCAAAGTTCACAGGGCTTGAAGGAGCCACCGTGATGCTCCAATGGCTCGAGAAGATTGAAAACACTTTCCTCCACACCCAATGCCCCTCAGACAGACGAACCCTGTATGCTTCCAGTGTCCTGGAATCCAGAGCGCTTACATGGTGGAATGGAGTAGCCCATGCGCGTGGCGCAGAAGCTGCTTCCAGCATGCTCTGGGAGGAATTCAAGGAAATTCTTACGCGAGAATTCTGCCCTCCCAACGAAGTTAAGCGCCTGGAGGAAGAATTCTGGAACTTGAAGCAATACAGCGGTGAAGCGCGCGAGTACGCGACGCGCTTCCATGAACTAAGCCTGCTTGTCCCTCACCTTGTTACCCCTTCACGCCGAGCCATAGAGAAATTCCTTGGGGGTCTCCCCATGGAAATTCAAGATTCTGTATGGGCCAGAAACCCAGTTACCCTCTCTGACGCCATCGAGTTGGCCGCTGTGCTCAGCGACAACCATGTCAGAGCAGGAACCCTGTTCCTGCGGGGATCTGAAAAGACCAAACTCACCAAGACTGTCCCTGAACCAACAGAAACCAAACCAGAACCCTCAAACCGTAACAACCTCAAGCGCAGGCGCAAGGCCTATGCGCTTACCAACCCGCCCATTGTCCAGCAACCCATTTACCAACCTCCAGTTTATGCGCCTAACCCACTGTCAGCCTACCCAACACCTCCTGTAGTCCATAACTATGCCTTAACCAATCCAGCACTCCCTGCCCCGCCCACTAAGAAACCTTACACAGGAAACCATCCCTTTTGCCCAACCTGTAGATTTCACCACCCAACCCAAACCCCGTGTCGACTTTGTACCCGATGTGGCCGTACTGGTCACACTGCTGAGAACTGTAGAGTCCCTCTCGCCAACCCAATTGCGCCAACACCACCAGTCTACCCGCAGAACCCACAACCAACCTACCAAAACCCACGACCCAGATCGTGCTTTAACTGTGGTGATCCCAGTCATTTCCGGAACGCGTGCCCGAGACTACAAGTGCAAATCACACAAGCGAATCCGGTGAACCAGATTTCGAACCAAGTGACGCGTGGACGAGCTTTTAACATAACCGCGCACCAAGCGCAAGCGAATAATGACGTAGTTAATGGTACATTTTTGCTTAACGGATTTTATGCTTCTGTACTTTTTGATACTGGCGCCGATCGAAGTTTTATCTCTCGCGCCTTCGAGCCGAAGCTTGCGCGACCGCGCGATAACTTAAAAGAAAATTTTTCAGTTGAATTGGCTAACGGCGAAACTGTTTTAATTAACTCAGTGATTAAAAATTGCACGCTTAACCTTAACGAAAACGATTTCCTGATCGACCTCATCCCCATGCCTCTTGGAAGCTTTGATGTTATCATTGGTATGGACTGGCTCTCGAAGAATCGCGCCGAAGTTATTTGCGCCAAGAAGATGATTCGCATTCCTCGAGAAAATGGTGATCTTCATATCTACGGCGAAAAACCCTCCAGTGGTCTTAAGCTTATGTCTTGCGCCGAAGCCCAAAGACTCATGCGGAAGAAGTGTGTTGCATTTCTAGCCCATGTGGTTAAACCCGATGAAGGAAAGAAGAAGCTTCGCGATATCCCTGTTGTGCGTGATTTCCCTGAAGTTTTTCCTGATGATCTTCCTGGTATCCCTCCCGCTCGTGAAGTCGAGTTCCGTATCGATCTTGTCCCGGGTGCTTCCCCCGTAGCTAAATCTCCTTATCGTCTTGCACCCGCTGAGATGCAAGAATTGGCCAGCCAACTTCAAGAGTTGACTGCTAAAGGATTCATCCGCCCTAGCTCTTCACCCTGGGGTGCTCCGGTGTTGTTCGTTAAAAAGAAAGATGGATCGTTTCGCATGTGTATTGATTACCGCGAGTTGAACAAACTCACCATTAAAAACCGGTATCCCTTACCGCGTATTGACGACCTCTTTGATCAACTCCAAGGTGCCTCTTGTTTTTCCAAGATTGATCTCCGCTCTGGCTATCACCAGTTGCGCATCCGCGATGAAGATGTTCCGAAGACTGCTTTTCGAACTCGTTATGGCCATTTTGAATTCTTGGTCATGTCCTTCGGTTTAACCAACGCACCCGCCGTTTTCATGGATCTAATGAACCGGGTGTGTAGGCCTTTCTTGGATAAATTCGTGATTGTGTTTATCGATGACGTTCTGGTGTATTCTAAGACCAAGGCCGAGCACGAGCAACATCTTCGGTTGGTGATGCAAAAGCTTAAAGCTGAGCAACTCTATGCTAAGCTTTCCAAGTGCGAATTCTGGTCTGATGAAGTACAGTTTCTTGGTCATGTTGTCAACAAGATGGGTATTCATGTCGACCCATCCAAAATTGAAGCAATCAAGAACTGGATTACGCCATCCTCTCCTTCTGAGATCCGTTCCTTTCTGGGCTTAGCTGGTTATTACCGGCGTTTCATTTCGAACTTCTCAAAGATCGCTTTGCCTTTAACAGCTCTAACGCACAAAGGTAAACCGTATATTTGGGGCTCGAAGCAAGAAGAAGCCTTTCTATCGCTCAAGCGATTGTTGTGTGAAGCTCCTGTTCTTGCGCTACCTGAGGGTAATGATGATTTTGTCGTGTATTGCGATGCATCCAACCAAGGTCTCGGTTGTGTTCTTATGCAACGAGGCAAGGTTATCGCTTACGCATCAAGGCAACTTAAGGTTCATGAAAAGAATTATACGACTCACGACCTCGAACTTGGTGCAGTTGTTTTTGCCTTGAAGATCTGGAGACACTACCTTTATGGTACTAAGTGTATCCTTTACACTGACCATAAAAGCCTTCAGCATATCTTTGATCAAAAGGAACTTAACATGAGACAACGCCGATGGAACGAACTCATCAGCGATTACGATTGTGAGATCCGGTATCATCCTGGTAAGGCTAATGTGGTAGCCGATGCGCTCAGTCGAAAACCCTGCCAGCTTAACTGTATCTTGTCGCGCACCCAGCTTCACTTCGCGCCGATTCAAAGCAACCTTGAATCGCGTATTCGTGACGCGCAGCGCGCATCCATCAGTAATGGTAACCTTCGCGCCGAGTTAGCGTGTGGCGCGGAAGCGCATTTTGTGCCTAATCTGAGTGGAATTCTCTGCTATCTTAATCGCATCTGGATTCCCTTTGATGAGAATCTTCGCGCTGATATCCTGAGTGAAGCGCACAAATCTCGGTATTCTATTCATCCCGGCGCTGATAAGATGTACAAGGATTTGCGCATTACTTATTGGTGGCCCGGTATGAAGAAGGATATTGCTGTGTTCGTAGCTAAATGTCTGACTTGTTCTAAAGTGAAAGCTGAACACCAACGCCCATCTGGTTTGCTCGAACAACCAGAAATCCCTACGTGGAAATGGGAATGTGTAGCGATGGACTTTATTACCAAGTTACCTTTGACAGCAAGCAAACATGATAGCATTTGGGTAATAGTGGATCGTTTGACTAAGTCTGCTCACTTTCTGCCCATTCGTGAAAACTACCGTGTTGAGCAACTCGCGCAGCTTTATGTCAAGGAAATTGTCTGCCGCCATGGTACTCCTTTGAGCATCATATCCGATCGCGATGGCCGTTTTATATCTCGCTTTTGGAAATCTCTCCAATCTGCGCTAGGAACTCGCTTGGACATGAGTACGGCATATCATCCTCAGACTGACGGTCAGTCTGAGCGAACTATTCAAACTCTTGAGGATATGCTCCGATCTTGTGTTCTTGATTTTGGAGGTAATTGGGATTCACACCTGCCTTTGATTGAGTTCTCTTATAATAACAGCTATCATTCCAGTATTGGTATGGCCCCATTTGAAGCACTTTACGGTCGTAAGTGCCGCTCCCCGATTTGTTGGAGCGAAGTGGGAGAAGCTCAAATCACAGGACCCGAACTTGTTCAAGAGACAACCGATAAAATCGCCAAGATCCGTGATCATCTGCTGACTGCCAGAAGCCGACAGAAGAGTTACGCAGATCGTAGGCGGAAGCCTCTCGAATTTCAAGTTGGTGATCTTGTTCTCCTCAAAGTGTCGCCTTGGAAAGGTGTTGTCCGCTTTGGGAAGAAGGGTAAGCTTGCTCCTCGTTATGTTGGTCCATTCAAGATTCTCGCGCGTGTGGGAAAAGTTGCCTACAGACTTGACCTGCCGCCCGCGCTCAGTAATGTGCATCCAACGTTCCATGTATCCAATCTCAAGAAGTGTTTAGCTGACGAGAACCTTCACATTCCACTTGATGAAGTTCAAGTTGATGAAACTATGCATTTCGTTGAGAAGCCTGTTGAGATTATGGATCGCGAGGTTAAGCAAACCAAGCGCAGTCGTATCCCTATCGTGAAAGTTCGCTGGAAGTCCAAGCGCGGAGCCGAGTTTACATGGGAAAGGGAAGATCAAATGAAGATCAAGTACCCGCACCTGTTCTCTGCGCAACCTACTTCGAGATAAATTTCGGGACGAAATTTCTTAAAGTAGGGGAGACTGTGACATCTGCCCCGATCCGACCCGACCCAGGTACCCGTTTCTCTGATCCGATCTCTTTCTTTTATGATTTAATATTTATTTATACTTATATTTTACTTTTAATAATAATAATATATTTTCCTTCCCGCCTCTTTCTCTCTTTTTCCTTCCGCCGTCCCGTCCCTCTCCTCTCTTTCCGCCTTCTTTTCCCTCTTGTCGCCGTCCCGCCCTTACGCCTTGTTTCCCTCTTTTCTTCTAACTCTTTGCTTGTCCTTTGTTCCTTCCCGCCTAAGGTTGTCTGCGCAGCTCCACGCGCCAGACCCCTTACAAGGAATCCTGCGTGAAGACCACCTGTTTCAGCGATACGCGAGACGAACTCTTCTCGCAGCGCGCTAAGAATCGTAGTTCATCCCTCGACGCGCGAAGAATTATAGTTCCTCCCGCGGCGCGCTAAGAAATGTGATTCTTCCCGCGACGCGCTTGGAAATGTAGTTCTTTCCGCTACGCGTTAAGGTTAGTTCTGTCTGCCTTCGCACTCGCGCTCTCTTGACCTTCTGTGTCTGCCTTCGCGCCTTAGCCTTCTCGCGCTAAACCCTTTGAGTTTTCTTCTGTTTAATCTAGCCGTTTGCTTTTATGTTGTCTTATCTTTTGAGCTGTTGACCTAATCTGCTTTATGTCTGAAAAGTTACTTTCGGCGCAGCATGCGCGCCAACCCTATTGGTTGGCAGATAAAGTGACTGACATAATCTTTTGAGATCTGCTTTTTCCATGCTTGACCAGTACCTTTATCTGACCCGCCCATGCTTTTTACTGTTCCCTGACAGCTTTATCTTGCCCCCTGCAGCTGCCATATCTTTTGATATCTTTTGTTATCTTTTGTTTTGTCTTGTTCTGTTTGTCTTGGAATCTTTTCCCCTTTTTCTGGATTTATGTCTCCTAGGGTTTTCCTATAAATAATAACATTATTTTCATAACACTACACACACAAAACACTTAATCTCTCCTGTTCTCTTGCCCCTTGCTCTCTCTGCCGTCTTCCTCTCTGCCTCCGTCTTCCTCCCTGTTCTGCCCTGCTTTTCCGGTAATATATATATATAATAATTTACTTATTAATTATGCTAACTTATAATCAAGACTTAAAACCAATCATTAAAACGATAATCGTATTTATAGGTTAACTTGTGCTTGTTTAAAGTTGGTTCTTGCTCTATCTTACACCGCATCGTTTATCAAGTGAGTAATCTCGTACCTAATCCCTTTTTGCTTTTAATGTTTTGGGATGTTCATGTGTTCATACAAACTTAGAGTCTTAAACTTGTTTATGAACTTTAGTCGCGCAGTATCCCATGTGTTGAGGACGTAGACTTGGCTGTTATTTGTATGTGTGGATCATTAACCGTCTTGTCGGTCTATTCCGCAGTTTTCATGGTACCATTAGATGAACACGGGAGAACTATCGTTTATGATTTTCTCTTTTGTATACACATGCACAGTTTGTCTTGTTTGTGAGCTCAATTGTGAGCACTGGCAGTCTTATGAATCTTAGAGTTGGTCCCGATCAGATTACACCCTTGTTGAAAACCAGACATACACATGTTGCGCGCAGATTTATGATTATCTATGTATTGTATTAAACTTGATTTCTCACCAACACGCAAGTGTTTGACGTTTATTTTAACACATGTTCAGGTTTGCAGTAGCTGTTTTGGAGCTTGTGGACACATAGGACGTTTTTACTTTTGGACCTAGATTAAAATGTACCAAGACAAGTTATTGCTGTTCGAATATTTTGATTTATAATATATTGATTTATGTTGGTTTATTTATATCTTATGTATACGTTGCGCATGCGTGAATGAATATATTTATTAAATATTGACACCCAATAGTGTCACGAGTAATGAAACAATATGTGGCGCCCCGATGTATAATCCGCCTTTGGTCGGGGTGTTACAATTAACGTAAGAAGCGTACAAATGATTAGATATAAGTCGCATTATAACTAACATAAGTTGTATGATTATTTTATAAGTGGTACAATTTTTTGTTGCATAATGATTTTTACATGTTTACTATTTTTGTGTGTGATTATCTTACATGTTGCGTATTTGATTAATGTGCAATAACTTATATATGTTGCGTAACTAATTTAATTAATGCATAATTATGGCGTGGTTTCCATAAAAAGTATATTACTTGAATATATCTTTGGCGGTTGGCATTAGGGGCGTTCAACGGATCGAATTTCGAACATTCGAATTTTGAAATTTTGAAGCTTGATTTGAATTTGAAATAGATACTACAAATATGATTAATTTTGATTCGAATCCAAAATAACTAATTTGAATTTCGATTCGATTTGAGAACGAAATATGAATTAGAATCGAATTTGTCCGGATAAGATTCAAATTTAATTAAAAAAATCTATTTTAATTTTAGTTTCAAAACCACTACAAATTTGAGTTTTTTAACAATAAAAGTACAAGTCTATACAACAAATAAATCACTAGCATCCTAAATATTCAAAATAGTAGCATCCAATTACATGAAATAATGAAACTTTCAATTTTTTGTCCTTATAAATTAAAAACTTATGCAATCTATCTTTTTATAAATATGTATATTTATAATAAAAATAAAATGTATAAAATTTAATTCGAATATTGAATCGAATGAAACTTAAATTTTTAAATTCGTATTGATTCATAATTCGAGTACTGAACACCCCCTTGTTGTATACATATACACACACCCCTAGTTGACATATATTACATATATATATATATGTCATTGATCTACAAATGATAGCTTGAGGGATGATGTGGACATTACATTAATTTGTTTTTCTAGTTATATATAAGGATACATTTCTATTCCTTTATTTATTCATCAGAAATTTGGCATTAAAATGGGTATGATACATTTGAATAATATTGTAACTTTTGTTTTGATGAGTAGCTTTTGGGCAACATTGTTGCACCAAAGACACTAAATGGATGGAAAGATTGCGCAAAGAGCCGCTTTTGGCTATACTTCACTTCGGTGCAAGGACTCACCATCACTGGCCCAGGCCAAATCAATGGTCGAGGCTCGATGTGGTGGGGAGACGAGGTTAGTTTTCTAAATTCTTTCGAGTTTTACATCAACGACATAAAGAGCTTACTAATTATTATTATTATTATTTTTTTTTGCAGGTGGCATCTAGAAAATGTCAACGCCCAACGGTATGTAACAATGTAACATATGTCTAGTGTCTCGAGTTTGAGAAAACTAACATGTAAATGTAAATGTTTTTAGGCTTTACATTTTAACAGATGCAATGGCCTTCGGCTTAGTGGTACAACTCATGCTGACAGCCCGAGCCTACATATCAGCATTGTTAATAGCCGAAATGTGGATATTGGAAACCTTCGAATATTGGCACCACGAGACAGCAAGAATACTGATGGGATCGACCTTAGTGCGTCGTCGCAAATTAATATTCATGACTCTAATATTGAAACTGGTATATAACCATATATATTTGATTTGTACATCTTGGTTCATAAATATTAACTAGTTCTGTTATAAATTTAGCCTTTAGGGGTGGCAAATGGGTTGGGTCGAAACGGGTCAGGGTCGAAATGGGCCAACTAAAAATGGGTTGTTTTGGTTCGGGTTGGAACGGGTCAAAACGGGTTCGGGTCGGTTTTTTTTTTGGTGAAACGAGGACAACGGACAAAACGTTTTTAGTTTTTTCACTTTTTTTGTTTTTGATTTATATTTTGAGTAATGATTTTTTTTATTAATTTAAAAAAATAAAATTTTGAGGGTTTTTATTAAGATTAAAAACCCCTCAAAAAATTTAAAAAAAAAACAATAAAAAAATCATAACTCAAAATATAAATAAAAAACAAAAAAAAGTAAAAAAACTAAAACGTTTTCGCTGTTGTCCTCGTTCATAAAAAAACCCCGACAAACTAACCAAAACTGAAATGTCGACGAAAACAAAACAAAAAACCGAAATCGACCCGTCCAGTGCGAAAACTCGAAAGAAACCGAAACCCAACCCATCCAGTGCTAAAACTCGTGTCAGCACGAAACCTGATCCGAGCAAAACCTAAACCGATCCCGTTCCAATCCAAAACCCATTTCAACCCAAACATGCCACTTTTCCTTAAGACACTAACCCACATCGACCCATATATTTAAATTTGTCGACCCATTTTGACCCGAAAATAAGAATGTTAAATCTCAAGTGACCCATTTGATTAAAACATATGACCCAAACCAACCCATATAAATTTTAAAACAACCCAAATTGACTCATTTGAAATGGTTTGGGTCACAATGTTGCCACCCCTATGTAATGTAATGTAATGTAATGTAATGTAATGTTAATATTTTTTTCGATGCAACGAAATAGGCGACGATTGTGTGGCTATTAACGGTGGCATGTACGACGTCAATGTCACGAGGGTGAACTGCGGACCTGGTCATGGCATAAGGTACTAAATAGGGGTGTGCGTGGTGCGGCTCGGTGCAGTTTTTGGCTAAAACCAAAGCGAAAACCAAAACTTTGGTTTTTTGAGTTTTTGAAACCGTTCAGTTTAGTTTATGTTTTTTCGATTTTTGCCATTTGAGCTTGAAAATTTTAGGCCGAAAATAAAAGTTGACAAAAAATAATGAATTTAGGTATAAATAATTTTGGAAACTGTAAAATAATAGACTATTATACATTTGATCAAAAATATTATAGTTACATATTTATTAAATTCTTATAAATTACTTAACATATAATATAAAAAAAATTAGGAATTCGGTTTGGTTGTTTTTCAATTTTTTTACATGCAAAACCAAAACCGAACCATTAGTGCGGTTTTTACAAAAACATAAAACCAAACCGTCGGTTTTTGTTTCGGTTCGGTTTTTCGGTTTCGGACTAGTTTTTCGATTTCTTGCACCCCCTAGTACTAAATGAACAAATATTGTTTTTTTTTTCTATGTATTTTTTTGTCACTATTGACGCGTTTCTGTAGTATTGGAAGCCTTGGGGAAAACAATGGACATGACACAGTCGAAAAAGTACGAGTACATAACTGTAACATCACTGGGACCACAAATGGATTACGAATCAAGACAGTACCGGTAAAAAAAATTAAATACAACTTTTACAGTTTTACATGATAGAATTTTGTTTTATGTTTTAAATAACATATGGTTTTAACTTTTAACCGTGTTCTTTTACCATAGGGTGGGACCGGGTACGCTAGGGATATCGTGTTTCAAGATATTCATATGGTTAACGTACAAAATCCGATCATAATTGATCAGCATTATTGCAATAAAGGAAAAAATTCTGTTTGCCGAGCGCCAGTAAGTGTATTTGTATCTTCGGTCATATTATTATAGGGTCACGCTATAGCTACACTACCCCATAGGGGTGTGCGTGGTGCGATTCGTTGGCTAAAACCAAAACTTCGGTTTTGGAGTTTTTGAAACCGTTCGGTTTCGGTTTTTTCGGATTTCGTTTTGGTTTCGGTTCGGATTCGGTTTTTTCGGTTTTTGCCATTTGAGCTTATAAAATTTTAGGCCGAAAAAAATAATGAATTTAGGTATAAATAATTTTGTTAATTGTAAAATAATAGACTATTATACATTTGATAAAAAAAATATTGGAGTTACATATTAATTAAATTCTTATCAATTGTTTAATATAAAATATAAAAAAACAAAACTTTAGGAATTTGGATCGGTTCGGTTTTTTCAGTTTTTTAACATGCAAAACCAAAACCGAACCGTTGGTGCGGTTTTTACAAAAACATAAAACCAAACCGTCGACTTTTGTTTCGGTTCGGTTTTTTTATTTGGATTTTTAGGTTTTTTCAGTTTCTTGCTCACCCCTACTACCCCATGTGATTTCACATCATTAAGCAACTGTCCACGAAACACTTTTGACCAAAAAAGTCAAACTTCAAAACCTACTGGTCAAAACGACCGTTTTGACCAATATTTTAAAAACTGGCATGTACTGGCTGGTTGAACCGGTTATACTGGATTTTGGTAAGGCATCTGGTATTTAAAGCCCGGTATTTTTGGTAATTTGCTAAAACATCGAACCGCCGTTTTTTTAAAATGCCGGATTAAACCAGCAAACTGATTTTAAACCAACGAGATTTTTTATTTTTGTTTGTGGCCCATATCTTTAAAAAAATGATTTTCAACTAGGGGGTGTGTGATGCATTTCAGCGCGATTTTTGACTAAAACCGAACCGAAAACCAAACTTTCGGTTTCTGATATTTTGCAGTTTTTTTAGTTTTTGGTTTTTGGGTTTGGTTCGGTTTTGGATGCGGTTTTTTAGGTTTGCAAATAGAGCCAAAATTTTTTAGTCCCAAGATTTTTTTGACCCAAGATATTAAAATTAGGCCAAACAAATCGAGTTAACAAATCACTTTTGACCAAAAAAGTCAAACTTCAAAAACTATTGGTCAAAACGGCCGTTCTGACAAGTGTTTTAAAAAACCGGTATGTACTGGCTGGTTGAACCGGTTATACTGGATTTTGGTAAGGCATCCGGTATTTAAAACCCAATATTTTTGGGTGGTTTGCTAAAACATCGAACCACCATTTTTTTTAAATACCGGTTTAAACCGGAAAACCGATTTTAAACCAAGGAGATTTTTTTATGTTTGCTTGCTAATGAACTAGATAATATCTTTTTAAAATTTACTTTCAACTAAGGGTGTGCCTGGTGCGGTTCAACGCGATTTTTGACTAAAACCAAACTTTCGGTTTCTGATATTTTTCAGTTTGAAAATCGAGCCAAAATTTTTTAGTCGAAAATTTTTTTGACCCAAGATGTTAAAAATTGGGCTAAACATTTGTACTCACTTGTTTTGTTATATTATATAGCCAACACGCCCCGCGGTAAAAGTGAGCGATGTGAAGTATCTTAACATACACGGGTCTTCAGCGTCGAAGCAAGCGGTTACTTTCAACTGCAGTGGGAAATATAAGTGTACTGGAATCGTTACGAACCAAGTTGGATTTACCGGTCACGAAAATTTTTCATACTGTAAGGGAAATTTGTTTCTACCAACCCAGCTGTTAGATGCAGCTAGATTGATGTAACCATAGTATGATATTATTAATGAACTATATATATAACATCTTGATAAATCAAAGTATTTGTTTTCAGTTCTAGTATATGCACTAGGCCAATATGCTATCATCATATTTGGTTTATATATAACTTATTATTATTTTAAAACAATTTGTTTTGATTATTATTATTATTGTTATTATTATTATTATTATGTTATGTAGTATAAAAGAGAAGATTGGTGACGTAATAGCGTGATTGGTCCATTTGGCATTGTGTGATTGGTTAAGTTATTTTTATGTTTTGTTCATTTATTGATTTGATAACTAAACAATTATTTGTGTCAACTCACCGCAACAACGCCTAGACAACCATCGGGTTTTAATGACCAACGCCCGGGTTTTTCCGACCATTTTGTTTTGGTTCTGATACCGATACCGTTACGAACATAACCGAAGCCGACTGAATTTTTGTCAACTTGTAGGTCTCATAAAAACTGAATCTAACATATATCGTAAGTCACATTTTTGGCCTTACACTACTCATCATTACGATGCTTGGGACCGACAACGCTCGGGGTTTGTCCAAGTTTTATTGGCGCCCTATTGGTCCACTCTAATTTTTATAACTTTTTGATTTTTGGTTTTAGTTCCGGTACAATAATGCACCCTCAACGCTTGGAACCGACAATGTTTGGCTACATCGGGGAAAACACTATCCGACTAAATTCGTGTCGTTTTTATATATTTTATTAATAAAAGTTACAGTGATATTATTGGAGGGAGTATTTTAAATCACATTTCAAAGTAAAAAGATGTTTAACAATAATACTTTAAGCTATCTTTTGGTGATCAAATGATTTTTAAAACCTTAACAAAAGGTGTTGTTAAACTAATCCCCTCCAAATTTTTTTTTGTTTTAACTAGTTATACTCCCCCTTTTAACTAAGGGTGTAAATCGAAAAGTATTCACGACCTGAATTGCAAAATATTTGTCACAGGTGGTGGTGATCCCCGTTAAATGATAAGAGATACCCGATATGCGTCATAGCAACAAGCCGTCCCCGAGAACTGTTAAAAATTCTGGCCGAGGGCGAGTAAAGCCCTAAGTAAAAGTATAAAAATAAGAGGGGTGCATATTTTGGTTTAAACAACTTGACTTTTCAAAACGGCTTGATTGGGTCTGCAATTTTATTTTTTTTAAATAATATATTTAATATAATTTTTTCAAAAAAAATCCGGACCTCCGTGGGTGATTGGGCCTTGGATGGTTGTCCTCCCCGCCCCCTCCCCGGGTCCTGATAGCAAATTCCCTCGACAAAATAGCAAATATTAATAGCTTATGAAGTCACTCGTCTCGGTGTAAATGAATTAAATAACATTAGTAGATTCAAAAAGTTACAGTAAAAACTTAAAAATGAAGAATATAAAACACACAACTTCCTGTCATCAACAAAACCACTCACTATGGGTGGTTAACCAACTTTTTTGCCAAATTTTAATAATGGTTTTTGATATATTGCTCCAAATTCCGCCCTCCACGCCTGATCATCATCATCATCATCATCATCATCATCAACGTTGTCGTTGACTATATCCGAGTCTTCTCTGTACAATGGTCTCAATGCAGATTCGGGCAGTCGGCTTTCAGCTAGATATTGTTTCATTGTAATCATTTCCATCTTGTGCTTCCTTTTTTGCTTGTCTATTTGCTTCTTTAACTTATTATTCTCTTCCTCAACATTTGCAAACTTTTCCTGCATAATTGTATAAATATATAACGATTCATGAGCTTTATGCAATATAAAATACATTGTCTTTCGACATGTTAAAGTGACTCAGTTGACTTTTTAATGACTTTTGGATCTGTTTGACCAACTCGACTCATTTGACTTTCGACATGTTTAACTGGTTCAACCCGTATAACTCAACCCGCTTAATCAAATCGACCCATTTGACTTTTTGGTGACTTTTGATCTGTTTGACTCAATAAAAATCAAACCGAATGACTTTCGACATGTTTAACCAATTCAACCCTTTTAACATAATTAGGACCATTGCCCGTTCGTTACACATGATAAAACACAAACTGGTTCAACCCATTTGACTCAATCGGTTTAACCGACCCGTTTGACTTTTTAGACTTTTGATATGCTTGACTCAATAAAAATCAACTGAATGACTTTCGACATGTTTGACCAATTCAACCCATTTAACGTGCAATTAGGCCCGTTGCCCGTTACACATGGAAAAACACAAACTGGTTCAACCCATAATGATAAAACAAAAAAATCAGTCGGGCTGGAAAACAGGTCAGAGTCAAACGGGTCGGGTTGACCATAACGTCCCTCAAAATAGTAAACGAAGTAATTTAAAAGGTACCTGTGCAACCGCCGCTGCTTCCTCAGCTTCTCTCAACCGAACAAGAACTTCACCAGCTGCATGAACAGCTTCAGCAGTATCCCTAAGCTGGTTCAACCCATAATGATAAAACAAAAAAATCAGTCGGGCTGGAAAACAGGTCAGAGTCAAACGGGTCGGGTTGACCATAACGTCCCTCAAAATAGTAAACGAAGTAATTTAAAAGGTACCTGTGCAACCGCCGCTGCTTCCTCAGCTTCTCTCAACCGAACAAGAACTTCACCAGCTGCATGAACAGCTTCAGCAGTATCCCTAAGCTGAGTCTTAAGACTTCTATTCTCCTTCTTCAACAACTCTCTCTCCTTCGCTCTCTCCACTCTCAACACCGACAGTTCCGCAGCTAACGACTTCGAAAACCGCTTCCCATGACCTTTCTCTCCAGCCTTCGCTGCGGCCCGTTTCACCTCTGCAATATCAACCTATGTTTCTCCACCAGCTCATTATACTTCTCTTGTAAATCAGCATAATGTTCCACCATTCTACCATGCCCGTTAATGGACCTCATGAGTGCATCATCTAACTCCTCAGTACACTTCTTCTCCAATCTCAGTTCCATTTCTATCTTTTCGGAACGACGTCGTGTGGCTTCTAAGTCAACTCTTAACTCATCAGTTAAACATATCCATTCACTCTCCATTTCCATCCATCTTTCTCTTTCCTTTTGGAGATCTTCTAATGTTTCGGTTCCTTTAAGGTTTGTGCCACTTTTTCGTAACTGGATTGATTGTGATATTAGCGAGGTTGACGATGATCTTAATCGGTCTATTGATTTAGTTCTTAAAAATTTGATTTCTTCTAGGAGTGATTCTTTTTCATTTGCATTGAATGTTTCTTTTATGATTTCTGGCTCGTCATTCCATCTCAGAAGCTGCATAAATATCATAAATAAACGTTAAGAAAAAGAAAGTTTTGAAATGTGTGTTTTCTTAATGATTAGATGAGGTGGGCTGACCTTTGTTTGACTGTTACGTGAAATACTGCCATTACCGAGCTCATCAAGAGGCGATGATGTTAAACCTTCTTTCTCTTGTTTATATTGCAATACCTGAAAGATGATAAAAGTTAAGGATTTATGCATTGTTTGAATAAATGTAACGAAAATGATTACTTAAACGGGTTGGGTTGCGGGTTAAAACATTTTGAGTATGATACATATGACTTACAAAAATCATTCTATTTCAGTGATTTTTTTTTCCAAGTTGTTTTATTTATCATTTTTCATAAAGAACCTTATGTCCGAGTTTTGTCCAAGTTGTTTCTCATGATTTTTATTAAAAAAATGACACCAAAAATCTTTTTTTTTTACACCAAAAAGATACAGTGTGGACAACTTCGACCCATTTGACCGGTTATAGTTTTCTTCAATTGCAAGTATGGCCTGATTAAAAATAAGCATAACTGAACTTGGCGTATATATGAGAATACACTTATGCCCAAGTTTTTTCTCATGTTTCTATAAAAAAAGTCACACCAAAAATCTTATTTTTTTACACCAAAAAAATACAATTTGGACAACTTCGATCCATTTGACCGGTTATAGTTTTTTTCAATTGCAAGTATGGCCCGTTAAAAGATAAGCATAACTGAACTCGACTTATATATGAGAATATATTTGTGAGAGAAATCTAACCAGATTATTCAACTTCTCAATCTCTGCTGCTTGTTCCATGCAAACATTTTCAAGATCTTTCACTTTCTTCATGGCATCTACCTCCACCTGACAAAACAAATGATCTATAAGTTTTAGAAATAACTACAATTCAAAAATTAATCAAAAACCTGAATCAAAGTTCATTCTTACTTCATTACTAGATCCTCTTTCCTGGCAATTCGTACAGATATATTTGCTATCTGTTTGAACGGATGCATCATTTGTGTTTGTAGCCAGGTGATCAAAAGACAAAGCAACCAGTGACTTATTCAAAACCGAATTCCGTTGGTGATTGTCAATAATTTCCAGCCCTCTGTGAAGACTAGCCGCCAACGATTCAGTGGGCCCCCCAAATACCATACTTGATCTTAAAGATGACCTGATTTGATCACTAATCTTTACAGATTCCCGGGTTACGTTATCTT
Source organism: Bidens hawaiensis (assembly GCF_021521415.1). Taxonomy (NCBI): domain Eukaryota; kingdom Viridiplantae; phylum Streptophyta; class Magnoliopsida; order Asterales; family Asteraceae; genus Bidens; species Bidens hawaiensis. Next base: position 122,667 of record NW_027491536.1, on the reverse strand, counting down.
GAGGGAATGCCACACTCTCACAAAATTATCAACTTTTGGTGATTCTGATAACACAGGACCATTAAATGCATCAGAAGGCCTGCCAACAGCAACTGAAATGCTATCAGTGGGTCCCCCAAATATCATACTTGATCTTAAAGATGACCTAATTTTATCACTAATCTTTGATGATTCACGGGTTACATTATCTTGAGGGAAAGCCACACTCTTTCTCGTAACATTATCAACTTTTGGTGATTCTGATAACATAGGACCATTGAATGCATCAGAAGGCCTGCCAACAGTAACTGAAATGCTATTAGTGTTCTGAACTTTAAGATCAATTTCGGGTTCTTCTGGGCTCGTTTCTTCATTTTCACTCTCTTCTTGACAGCTGGCATACTGTTCACTTGCCACGTCACCCTCAGAACCACCCATAGAGAAGAACCTTGTACCTCTGGAATCTTCAAATTCATCATCGGAAGAACTATGTAACAGATCCAGCTGATGCTGCAAATCTTTAACATCATGTTCATCAATATTCATTTCTTCTTTCACATCAGTGTCGATTTGTGGGAGGATCAATGAACGGTTAAGGCTAACTCTTAACTGATTCAAGCTTTGGCGTGCACTTCCGTTTTTATAGATTGAGTTGGATCCAAATGAGTAACTTGCATCTGCTCTTGCTCTAGTTAGCTCTTCCTGGAATCAAATAAATTCAACTCATGTTAATGTTAAATTAATTTAGTTAATGAGTCAGAAAGTAATTATCCTTTTAAGTAGAGAACGTTATAACTTAACTAGAGCATCTGCTCTTGCTCTAGTTAGCTCTTCCTGGAATCAAATAAATTCAACTCATGTTAATGTTAAATTAATTTAGTTAATGAGTCAGAAAGTAATTATCCTTTTAAGTAGAGAACGTTATAACTTAATACCTTCAGTTCACGAATTTGATCACTGAGATCATTAACATCATTTTCTGTTATTACATTTACAACAGGGTTATTTTGTATAAGTTTTGCTCGACGTCCAAATCTGAGCGTGCTAATTGTTTCAGCAGAAGACCTACATTACAAGAAAAGATATTTGAGTTTCAAATCTTTGAAGTGCATGTTTGAATATTTTCAAGCCATTTGATGTCCCACACATATAAATTGTCACATCTATAATGATTACAACTTTTAATAAAGTGATTTAGGAGGTTTTAGTGGTTACATATGATTAAAAAATATGTATATAATTTGGACACCTCTAATAGTTTAAAATCTGCTACAAATTATTATTGTAATCGAATGACTGAATTTACATTTTGTGCTAATTTACGCCTCTGACTAGCTAACTTACTTGTCATCTGGGGAGATAGCACATATAACAGTAAGTTTTGAGTTGCCACCAAGTGATTCCCTCAACAAATGTGTCAAACAAGAATTGTTGTACGGAATGTCTTTAGATTCTCCAGATTGGTTAGTGCCAGCAAGGATATTAACCAAGTTTCTGCACAAAGTGATTTGCATATTTGATTTGATGTAGAATATAACTATCTTTTGTTACCAAATGGTATGCACAATATAATGACAAATTGACGTACCCAAGTTGTGATATGGATTTTCTCACAAATTCTCCTTCTTTGACACACTCTCTACCAGTGTCATTGGTTTTGTTCTTCTCGAGTCCAGCAAGATCCACGAGTGTAATCCTGCTTGTCTTTGAACTACCAAAGTTCTTGGAGTCTGTACCCTGATAAATCAAAATTTGATTACAAAGGTTAAAAAACTGTACTGCATTGATATCAAATAGCAAAATCATAAGCCAAAGCATGCAGCTAAGAACATTGCATTATCACCTCATGTTTCAAACACAAAAAAGGCAGTATTTAACTTGAAAGCTCATAATACCTTGCACCAAGACTCAATGACACATGTAAACACAATATGGGATCTTGAACTTTTGGAGTTTATGCTTGTTGCTCCAATTTTTCTATTGGAGAGGCCCTGCAGCATCAACAAGCAATTTAGATTATGTAATAGTATCCTTATCATATATTATTTATGACAACATTACACTCATAATACCTTGCACCAAGACTCAATGACACATGTAAACACAATATGGGATCTTGAACTTTTGGAGTTTATGCTTGTTGCTCCAATTTTTCTATTGGAGAGGCCCTGCAGCATCAACAAGCAATTTAGATTATGTAATAGTATCCTTATCATATATTATTTATGACAACATTACACTCAGTCAGATCAAAGACATCATATTGCTGCTTACCTTGATCAGAATTTGAGTAACATCTTCATAGTCGGTCACATATTCCTCACTCAGATTCTCAACATAAAACCCATGTTTAGCATCATCTTTAATCTGAATTAAAATTTAGTTGTCTCGTTAAAACCATAAACACGGAGATGAAAAAAATACAAGAAATTGATTAACATCAATCAAACTCCAAAAATAAAGAAGTAATCTCCACCTCTAGATTTCTTTGGGTCGGATCAAGCAAATCCCCAATTTGTTCATTTTATATCTGTGAACAAAAAGTAATAATGACAACTTCATCATCTAGACTCAAAATTAAGAACAGGACAGAAGAAAGCAGCCAGAAAGCACTTACCTCAAGGAAGGAACACCGGCACTGATAATTTATTTGTTTACCTTCTGCTTGGTCTTTTTCCTGAATTGAAATTCAAAACATCAATTACAAGAACAAAATAAAACATATATATACCTCTATTGTGTAAATCAAGATTGAACACAGTATCGCTTACTTTTTGGATTTCATCAAACAGCATCTGGAAGACGCGCGGGACAATTCCTTGATTACCATTGCTTGACTGACCTTCAAGCATCGCGCTTTGTGGACCCCACATTGTGTAAGTTTTTCCACTTCCAGTCTGCAGGACATTAACAGCCATTGAAGATATTGACATCAAATAGTTTCCATAGTTTTGCTTACTAAATAGTGGATAAAGTACCTGTCCATAAGCCAATGTCAAGGTGTTGTAACCTGCCATTGCACTCTTAACCATGGACACACCAACTGATTGAAATGCATCCTCCTGTTATAACACCAACCAATAGCTTAAAAATTCAGTAACTATATATGCATCCTCCTCTAGTTCACATGTATAGAATAATGAAGTATGCATTATTAATCAACTATATATACAAATATGATGAAAAACTAATCAAATAAAATAAAGATAATTACGACGATACCTAATCAAATCATATCTTGTAATTAAGAAAACCCTAACTAATATCTCTTAACATGCCCTTAAGCTAGACATCTACATTGATTCTTGTCATCAATAAAATAAAATTTTAGTTTTAAAGACACATTTTTGTTAACAAACACACTCAAACTGTTCACTATTATTAAGTTAACAATATCTTAAAAATTATAACTTTTGTAGACAAATTTTTGTTAACAAACACACTTAAACTAATCACACTACAATAAAGATGATTACATAGATACCCTAAACAAATCATATCTACAATAAACATGCCCTCAAGCTAATCATCTACATTAATTATTATTATCAACAAAAAAACTAATTTTTATAAGACACATTTTTGTTAACAAACACACTCAAAACTATTACAGAGGACAAGCACTTTTCATTAAACATAAAAAAAGACTAAGAGAGTATTCAATTCGACAAACCTGGCTCGATTTTGAATCGAGGACCGCGTCCAAAGTAAACATCCGATCCCCAACCGCCACCGAATCATCCAAAACTTTCCTAACCGTAAAATCCCCCTTTTCGTGAGAATTCCGAGGCCTGATCCTCGCAACAACCTAACAAAACAATCCAAACACTTAAATCATTATATCTTCTAATCCCATAAAAAAACACAAATCAATTACTCAAATTATACCTTAATGCAAGAAACCCAAAAAAAAAAAACGATCCAAAACCAAAAAATCCAAACCGAAAAAAAACCTACGGTTTGGTTTTATGTTTTTGTAAAAACCGAATTGTTCGGTTCGGTTTTAGTTTTGCATGTAATAAAAACCGAAAAAACCGAACCGAACGGAATTTCTAGATTTTTATATTTTTATTATAAGTAATATAAGAATTTATGTAACTCAAATACTTTTTGGCCAAATGTATAATAGTCTATTATATTAGTTAACAATTAACAAAATTATTTATTAACGCAACTCACAAAATATTATTTATTAACAAAATTCACAAAATTATTTATTAACAAAATTCACAAAATAATTATTTATTAACAACATTAACAAAATAATTATTTATTAACAAAATTCACAAAATTATTTATTAACAAAATTCATAAATTTATTTATTAACAAAATTCACAAAATTATTTATTAACAAAATTCACAAAAATTCACAAAATTATTTATTAATAAATTTTTCAAGCTCAAATGGCAAAAGCCGAAAAACCAAAACCGAAACCAAAAAACCCGAACCGAACTACCTTAACATGTGTATCTGGCGAAAGCTGTACTTGGACCGATTCCTTCAAAATGGAAGGCGATTGATCCGCCGCAACATTCGGATCCTCCGGCGGCACGTTTTCGGAGTGGAATCTCGATAACCTAGGGTTAGGGTTTGAACTCAACTTATTATTATTCTTTACAGATCCAGATCGTGGAAGTAAGTTACGAAATGAGGATATCGAAATGCTTCCGGATGTTCGGTGCTTCGAGAGCGATGAATTCGACATCGTATACGCCTTCGGTTAATATCGAATTCGATTAAATTGAAACTGAAATTGAAATTGAGTTTAATGTGTGTGCGTGTTAATGGAGCGTTAGGGTTTGAATTTGAAAATGGTAATGAGACCGTTGGGTTTTGGGTTTTATATAATGGGATTTGAGTGTGTGAAGTTACTGTTTTGCCCTTGGATTGGATGTAGCCGTTGTGGTGTGAGTTGTGAACCGGGTTGTTAATGTGGATCCGGATCTATGAAAGATTGAATATGTATTTGATTTGGAGTATCATTAAATTAACTACTTTTATTATTTTGAAAAAAGAAATGTTTCCATTTGTTTTAACTTAAAAAAATATGTAGGAAAGGAAAAGAATTTATAATTTATTTCAAAAAGGAAACTACGTTAAGTTGTTAAGTTGATTTTTTATGTAACTTAGATTTCATGCGAAGTCATCATTAACGTTGTTAGGATCATCTCCGAAAATTGTTAAATAAATTTGTTTCGAAGGTGAAAAAAACTTGGACTTTAAGTAAAAAAAGATTTTTAGTTGAGTTTAAATAATTAGTTTTTGAATGGGATTGATTTGAGTTATGTGATTTTTTTATATAAAAATAGACTTAAAAATGCCTAAAATGAGACCGAACTCACAATCTTTTGGTTGAGAGTCATACTTCTTTGACACTAAATCAAGCTAATGGTTATGTAATTGAGTTTAAACATTATATATATACATATTGTTTTTCATAAATATATATATATTAAAAAAAATCGGGCCTAGCGAGGTGTTGAGCCGAGGGCTATCGACCATCCTGCCCTCCTTGAGAGTCGGCGCTTAACGTCGCCAACACCACTACACCATCGTCATATAGGTGTGTCAAAGGCCTTTAAAGTGGCATGAACGTTAAATGTGAGATTGGGTTTACTGCTTTAACCAATCATCAACATCTTTTATTCGTTTATGCAATTTTTTATTTAACCAATATAACTTTGTGAAAATGATTGGTTAGTTAAAGTCTCACTGTCTATATAACAATGAAGTGACACTTTTAACAAACGCTTCAAGTTAAAACCATAACACATAGTCTAATATACTTAACATGAATAATGAATATGGTACCATGAATGTTGTTACTCACACAAGCCTATATTCCTATATTATTACAGGGATTTGAACTTTCATTCATTAGAAAAGCTAAATCTTATCCAACAACTTGAGACCATTACACTAAATTCACTCTCGTCCAGTCTTAATTTATTTAATCACGTTGTTTCAGTTCATTTTTATTAAAATTGTGACACTCTAGTTAAATACCTAGAAGCTACTTAAGTTATGTACTCATCATAGTCCATTACACATATAAAAGAAACATTGTTAACGAAAAATATGTTGATGTAATGAGTAAAATTAGAAAGAAAAAAATTAGTGTGCGTATTACATGGAAAGAATATAACTTAGATGCCATTGATAGTAGCCATTAAGACGTAAGCCTGACTTGAAAACGATCCATCACCTCCTTTCAAGTTGAAATTGTATTCATATTTATTAGTTTTTTACAATTTAATATATCGACACAGTAAATCTATAAAGAACTAGGTTGAGTTATCTAATACTTACATTAAGTCGAGCTCAAAACCTTACTAGAAACAGAACATGTGAAATGGTCGAGTTGTCCAAATTTGTTCTATTTTACAGACTACGGTATGTGTTTAGTAATATTATATACATTACTTAATCATGAAATTTAAACCGGCAGAATAAAAATGGTGACGTGTCAAACTTCAGCCTGGATCGACTAAGGCAAGCCTTATATTGAAGTAGATGGGTGTTTCCCCGCTTCTGATTCACATAATCCGTAAAATAACATTAGCATAAAGGTATTTCATCTTTGCTCGATTAATTTTATTGATCAGTGTCTAATTACTAAGAATTGATCCAAGATAATGACACTCAATCAACCAATATAAAGTCGCAACTCGTAACACTTCCATTTTAACTTATATTATATTCTTTTATATGATACTTAACTCATTTGGTACATGTCCAACCCATATGATTTTTTTTAAATTAAAAATTTTCCATGATGTTTGCAATATACAATTTTTGTTTGTCCAAAAATCTAAAATGATACAATTATTGAAGAAGTGGTTTGTATTTATTGGTTCTTGATAGGTTCAAACATGTATAATCAGCATCCATTAATCAAATCAAAAAAGTCTCCTAATAAATCCAGTTTTAGTCCCATCCACCCCTACTCTAGGAATTTGGAAATGCTTCTTTGTTGTGTGAGAGTTTACTTTTTGAAAATGAAAGATTATTTAAAATTTTTTTTAATATGTCATTTTTAATAAGAAAACTTGGTTATACATATTTAACTCATGATTAGAAGAACCGAACGAAAATGATCAAAGAATCATGTAAAGTTTAAAAGAGAAAATTAGTCACACTATTACAAATTAAAAGTTAGAATAAATTAAAATATTTAACTTCAAATTTTAACATTTCCATTTCTAAAATATAAAGAGCTTTTATAAAACCCCTTAAACGGTTTAACAGGTTAACTAATCTATTAAACGCGTCATGTTCCGTTTAACCGTTTTTTAACGTGCTGTGTTTGGTTGATACGTTTAGTAAAGTGGCCATGCTAGACTGCTAGCCGCAAAATCTATAAGTTTCCATAACGCATTTCGTTTCGTTTCATCTTAGGGATTACCATCTCTACTGAGATTATATCATTTTTCATGTTAACCGCTTATTTGTTGACACATTATTTAAACACTTGATCATGTAAAGTATTTATGTATTATTACAGTTTTTAAAATGTGGTACGAGTTATTTAACAATAAAGTATATATATTGAACGGATATACTTTTTGTATGTATTTATTTTTATGAAAAGTCTGTAGTAAAAACAAATATATCTCCATCAAACCATGTTCATCCATAACATTGTGCCTTCGCTAACTCCAATTTTCGCAATAGAGACATCAAGTTGATAACTATAGTTGATATCATATGCCATTCGACACGTGGCATATAGTAACTGGTTATTAATTTTTTTAACATAATTAATAAGATTTAAGTACACACAAATTATGAAGGATATACCAATTAACAAGTTAAATTGTTTAAACATATATATATAGTGTGAACGAGACAACAAAGTATGTAATACGATTTTATGACCGTATTACAAAGTATGTAATACGATTTTATGACCGTCTTATGTATGACAATTAAATTAATAGTTTTAGTATTTATATAATTCCGTAATCACAACAATTGTATTCTTTTTCTTTCCTCCAATCTGTTCCATCTTTTCATTTTATCGTACTCTCTCTCACAACATCAAATGCAACAACAAATGAATGCACTTGGAGTAGGACTTTTCCACCTTGTATATCTCGTCATTTCTCTCTCTCTCTCTCCTTTAACTCATGATTCATATCACAAATGCATCATCTAAATGCTTGATTGGTTTTGGTCCTAATAGTGTCATATGCCTAAATTGTGTTTAGACTGTCAAAATGGTGTATTAATTAGTTTAATCAACCATCACCAAATGGTCTCATGTTTAAACCTTCCTTGGGTAAACATCACATCTTGGATGACCATCACCGTTAAAAAACAAAAACCTAGTTTAATTTACAATTGTTGGTTTTTAATGGTCAGTTGCACCTAAATAAATGCTATTAGGGTTTTAAATTGCAATTGAAAATGACACAATATGAATTTAGCAAGTGTTTGCGTAGAACACGTAAAACGAAGTAAAGTAACAAGCCCATGCGCTTTAACTCAAATCTTTATGTTAAGATATGGTTTAGTAGATGTTTATAGTTATGTGCGTAAGAATGAAAAATGTTTTGTTAGGGTAAAATGGGTCAATTAAATTAACACATGAGTTAATTGAACTATATGTTATTTTGGTTTACTCTTAAGAGAGTCAACTTGCTTGAAGAATGTGTAATAGGAATAGGAAGGCTTTAATACAAAGGTGTCTTCATACAAACTCTAATTATTTAGGTATAAACTATCTATATTTTAGATAGTAAATAAGAAAAAGTTTATTTGTTGATGAAAGTTTATGCACTTGTTGTATGATGTTTGACTTGAAATGGATGTAGAAAACTAGAAGTGGTGAATATGTTTTTTTTTCATTTTTTATATTTTTTGAATTAATTAATTATAATATTGTTGATAACTTGATGAACTCCTTTTAGAACTCAAGAAGTTGAATGGTAATAAGTAAAGAGTTTAAGTAATAGAGATAACAAAACCGATTTATACATGTTTAAATACATGCTAACTAACTCCGTTATATTGTAAGTTTCAGTACTTGTCTGAAGAAACACTAAGTGACCCGGGGCAGATTACTGATAATCTGGGGGTTAAGTAATGTTTCCCACGAGGATGAGGTCCAGCAGAGAAGGTTTGTTCTTCAGGGGACCTGCAAAACAGACACCGTAAGCTCGTCACTGAGAAGGGGGGGGGGGGTTCCTCCTTGTGACCACCCTCCGGCGTGAGAATCAGACTAGATTGCTCTGAATATAAGTGTATATTAAGAGATTGCTAGATAAGATTGAGATATCAGATGATGTCCTTACCATTCCCAGGTGTTGGAGTATTTATAGCCGAAGGTAGGTTTCCTAGAAGGTACAGCCGGCTGAATAGTATTCCTGTTCCACCAACAGTGGACTACGCACAGGCCATGCTGGTTGGTGGATAGGTTACGGCTGACAGTAATAAGGTCGGCTGTACACTGTTCCTTTACTACCGGCTGCGCACTATTCCACCAACTGTAGGCTGCGCACGTCCCATCGTAAGGGTTGGTGAGTAGGCAGCGGCTAATAGTGACAAACAGTACTAGAGGGTGCTCCTCCTCGTACTGTTGTCGGTGAGCTGTCACCCTGTGATTGGATCATGGGCTGTTCTGGTCAAATCGTCTGTTCTACCCATACCTTAGTAGGTATAGTACAAAAGATCTTCCAGAAGCATACGGACTGGCTCATTTAGGCGGGAGTATTCCTGCCTTGCTCATTCCTTCATGTGACTACTGAAGTAGCTAATGCCTTGTGCGTGTAGCCTTTCTGTTAGTGCGGGTAGCCTTCCCTGATGGCTTGTATCCGCAGCTGCGGGAACAGGCGGGGTACTTCACCATTGGGAGGCTTTCCCTGCGGGTACAGCTGGCGTACTGCGCGTAAGGTTCTCTGAGCATGGTGGGTCCTGCTGGAGCAGTTGGTCGTTGCGCAGACGTCCCTGTTCAAGGTGAGTCTTGCGGGTCCAACTGGGCTCTGCTGGGACCTACCTCTTCAAGTCCCCCCAGTCCAATGTTCTTCTCATGAATTATTAATAAGTGATGTGAACTTTTGGACTTAGCAAGGGGTTTTGAAAAGGGTTTAGTTTTTAGGTTTTCCGTGGTGATTCTTCCCGCGGTTTTCCTGGTGTCACGCAGAAATTCCCGATTTTTCTGCTTGATCTTAGGGTATGAAGCGGGTAGGTTTGTAACCTTCTCGCAAGTCAGGAGCGTTGAGTCCCACTTGTGTGGATTCTCCATGGGGTTTTGATAGTTTTCAACATAGTGATCAATTATGCTAAAACCACCACTTCCATCTTAGAGTTTCAAACAATATAGTTCTCGACGTTCCCGTCATGCGGGGATGTTATTCCCGTTTCCGCAAGCATGGCCCAGAAGATCCTTCTTGGTTTGGATTCCCTGCAGAGTGCCAAGTATGTGAAGGGTTTTGCCTTGACACTGTACCCGCACTCGTCTTACGGTTACTTTATTCCCAAGGTATTCCTGGTGTCAATTCCCTGCGGGTGCTAAGTATGTGAAGGGTTTTGCCTTGACACTGTACCCGCACCCGTCTTATGGTTACTTGGTTACCAAGGTAAGGGGTATTTTCCCGCCTACTTTTGAATCTTTTTTTGAATTTTTTTGAAATTCGAAGAGTTGGTGAAAGGATAAGAACAGTCCAAACCTCTGAAACGTCGTGCGACGGTTTCTTCTGACTGTGTCAGGACGTGCAGGAAGTTATGGTGACGTGACAGTACATGGTCATTCTAGACGCTTTTTCAGGCGCGTGGGCGCGATTTTTCGGGCGCGTGGCCGCGAAATTAATGGTACGCGTCCTTTCAACAGCTGTTGCCAGCTTGCTTTTTGCCACGCGTCATAGTTTCATTGCACCTTCGATTTCTCTCTCCTCCGCATTAAATTCATCGCATTAATTGCGATTAGTATATAAAGGGGGAGAGGGTTCTTTATAATTCACACTTTCACTTTTCTCTTCATCTTCAGAACGATTTCCGGTGAATACTCAACTTTTCAGTCGAGCCTTTTCTCGAAATCGTTTTCTTTCATCTGCAAGATGTCGTCTCGTGATCTCGAATCTACAGCCGACGACAAGAGTACTGCTGGCGAGTGCCAGTGTGCTTTGCCTGTCGATCTGTACCAGTACGTCGTCAGGAAGTTCATGCTCGAGTCTCTCGAGCCTGAGTTTCCTGAACCCCATCAGACAGTGTACGATGCCCCCAGAGGCAAGATCGGGGTATATGCTGCATTCTTTGTTTATGGGAATCTTAGGTTCCCATTGACAAAGTTTGTGTACCGTGTCCTGGAGAGGCACGGTGTGCACCTGACCGAGGTGCATCCGATGGCGATTGCCAAGATCCGGCACTTCGAGTGGGTGTGCCGGATTCTGGGCATTGAGCCCTATGTTGACCGCCTGATGACCTTCTACTCCTAGAGGTGCATCCAGGGGTGGTATACGTTGATAACCCGGATTAAGGGTTTGAAGATTTGCGCAACCGAGCGCAGTCTTCGCTCGTGGAAGCGGGAGTTCTTCTACATCTCCGCCCGCGCCATCCCCCTTGCCATGAAGTTCAAAAATGGGCAAGCACTTCCCAGCCTTCACGCCTCCAACTACGAGGAGGCGGAATGGTTTTCGAAGATATCCCGGGTCCAATCTCCGGTTTACCGGTTTGCGGAGCCCGGGATGGTAATGCTCGGGATGAGCCGGGTGTGGAAGGATGCGGATGCGCGAAAGATCCCGATCGTCCTCGAATACGGTTCGAACTCTGTTCCTTACGGTATGCTTTGTTTCTTTTTGTTGATTTAGAATCTCTTCTAACTTTTTTTCCTGTTTATTTCAGAGGGGAACGACTTGCAGTCGCTCCTGCATCCGCGGGAGGCTGACAGTCCCGCTCGGATGGGTACTCGCGCTATAGACGAGAACGAGTTGCCCATCCTAGAACAAACGGCGGATCGGTTCGTGGAGGTCTACCCGCTAGGCCACGAGATCCTGAGCGCCAGGCGGCCAGGTAAGGCGCTATTCGACCCTCGACCCCTCAATGTTGAAACCTCTGCTGGAATTCCTCTAATCTTATGTTCTGATGAGGAATCCGCAGATGGTCCTCCGTTGGTGCGGAAGAAGAAGGCTGCATGCGGGAACGGGAAGGAGAAAGTGGCCTCCACTGCCGATCCGGTGCCTCGGTCTGACTCCGAGGCCGAGAGCGAAGAGGTGGCGGGGAACCCCGGTGGTGAGAAGACCACCGCTCCGGAGGCTGTGACGACTGTCACCTCCGGAGAGCCCCGGATGACGACGGTGAGCGGCGCAAAGAGGCCGGCTCCATCGGGTTCATCCCCGCCTGTCCGTACTTTCAGGCTCAAGAAAACCCGTAAGTACAAACTTCCTTTATCTTTAACTTCATAGTTTTTCCATCATTAATACTTTTCTTTATGTAGGCGTGGATGTTGACGCATTCCAGGGTGGAGCGCAGAGGAGTACCTCCCCGCCAATGACGGTAGGCTTGGTCAGCCTACCTGAGGCGACGACCCAGGCGCCTGCGCCTGCTTCCGCTGGTTCAGTTGCTCACTCCTTTGAGCAGACTGTTCCAGCTGTGATGACGTCACCGCCGGCTGTGAGTGCTATTTTTACAGCATCTTTCACTGAGCCGGCGGTTACTTTTGCTGCGGACTCCGCAACGGCGACCGCGGCGGCTGTTACCATGCCGCCTCCGTCATCGGCCACGACGGCCGATCCTTCAGGTATGCCCGGGGCTTATCGCCAACCTCTGCCTCCTTCCCATCTGCCTGACCTCTTGGATGGATTTCCGTTGGGTTCAGGTGATGGGTTTGGCGGCTATCGGCCTGTTATTGACCCTACAGGTGCGTAGGGTTCTTTTGGCCTATTTTATATATTTTTATCATCTTTTCCTAACTGCCTTATGTTTTTTTGCAGTGTCGGATTCCAATGAAGTGTATGTTCCACGCTGGAACATCCGCCGAGGAACAACCCTTCGCACACCTGTGGAGTGCGTGGAGTGGGCTCGTCACGCTGCTCCCAGTGGTGCGTTGGGGGAAGCCATGGCTAGCTACCAGGAGGGTAGGCTAAGCAATGAGCTTCGGGTTCTCCTGGCCCGGATGCAGCCGCGCGTCGAGCTGCTTTGTCGTGAAAACGACAAGTTAAAAGCAGCTCGCCTTCAGGAAGTAGCTCAGGCGCGGGCTGTCCGGGAGGAGAATAGGAGGCTTTCCGCCGCGGCGGCGGAGAAGGAGAAGGCGTTCAAGGCCCTTGAAGTTGAGGTTCAGGCCCGTCTCGAGGCTCGCTCCAAGGCTGCCCAAGCTGTTAATGAACAGCTTCGGCTGGCTAAGGAAACTGCTAGGAACGCAACTGAAAGGGCCACCAAGGCTGAAGCTGTTGCTGAGCCTCTACGCGTGGAGAATGAAGAGCTTAAAGCCAAATTAGAGGCTCTCCAGCAGGCTCATGATGCCTTGGCGATGGAGGACGCGAAGAAGCTCCAAGAGATCCTGGACCAGAGGGGCGTGCTTGACCACACTGAGCGGAAGCTAAAGGGCGTCGAAGAGGCTGCTGCAAAGGAAGTGTTGCTTGCCAACCTTAATAAAAGTGAAGCCGAACGCGCCTGTACCCAAGCTCAAGCCGCCCTCCAAGAAGCTCTGGTTGCCAAGGAATGGCTTCTTCGAGAAGCGTTGTCTCAGGTAAGCTTTTCATGTCTTTACGCTTTTCTTTGTAAATAGAAAAGGTTCTGATACTTGTATTTTTTCTTTGTAGGTTGTGCATCGGGTCTTCTCAGAGACGTCTTATGACGATGCTATGAGCGCAGCCCTCAACGCTTCTCATGAGGATGGGGAAAAGGCCGGCTTCCTGCTTGGTCTAGGGTTCGTTGAGAAAGGCATCCCGCCTTCCAACTTCCCTTTGTACAATGTTGATACTGAAGCTGTTTACGACCAAGCAGTGAATCAGTATGCCGCCTTCCCGCATCCGGTGGTGGAGAAGGTGAACGAAGTCGCTGCTGCTGATGATGGGCTAGCTATCCTTAAAGCCTTCCTTGAACCACCACGCTCTACTGATGGAGCGGGTCCAAGTGGAAGTGGTCCTGAAGCTTGATTCTGAAGATCCCTTTCCACCATTAGCGTAGATTTTTGCTTTTGTATAGCTATCTTTGTAATATTTGAATTTGATGGAATAAAGATTGTGTTAGTTCTTTGCATTGTTTATTTTACGCCTGTTTTGATCTAACTTAGCAACTTCTTTAGTACTTAGATAAGTTAACTTTTTAACGTGGTAAATTATAAGTTTGTTTCGCTTCCTCTTTTATGATTGTGCGGGTATGACCGTCACTTACACTTAGTAGGATGGCTTAACTTTACTTATATCTGACCTGCGTGGAAGTTTTCCTCATCTTTTCCTTTGAAATTTTCTAAGTGTTCAGAATAAGTTAACCTTTGAACGTGGTAGATGATAGGTTGAAGTTTTGCTTCCTTGTTCGTGATTGTGCGGGTAAGACCGTCACTTGCACTTACAAGGATGGCTAAACTTTACTTACATCTGACATGCGTGTAGGTTTTCCTTAAAACTTGAGATTTTTAGCGTTATGTTTATGCGGGTTTTGCCGCCTTCCACACGTAACGACTTACTTCTTCCCCCATTTATGCGGTGAATACCGGCACATCAGTGTGGGAAGTTCATAAGTATAAAGGTAAGGCTATCAACACATTGTGAAAGGAGAATCATTTCCATTAGAAGTGGCTCTAGGCCTTTTCTTTACAAGTTTGGAATTGATCTACATATAACATTTGCGTAATTGAGCTCCATTCGATGTTCTTGGGATGGGAGTGCCATCGAGCCTTTCGAGCCGGTATGCGCCCTTTCCCAGGACTTCTTTGATAATGTATGGCCCTTCCCAGACCGGGGCCAGCTTTCCTGGGCGTTCTTGGTTCGAAGCCTCGTTGTTACGCAGTATGTAGTCTCCTACATTGAAGTTGCAGAGTTTTACCCGCGTGTTGTAGTACTTTTGCATTTGTCGCTTGTAGTTCTCTTCACGCACTGCGGCTAAGTCTCTGCGTTCCTCGGTTAGCATAAGGTCCAACCGTCTTTCCGCATCATTGTCTTCTGGCTGAATCAAGACCCTTGGTGAGGGTAAACCAATTTCGACCGGGACCATGGCCTCAGTGCCATAAGTGAGGCTGAACGGGGTTTCTCCCGTACTGGCCTTCTTCAGTGTTCTGTTTGCCCAAAGGACGTGTGGAAGCTCGTCCACCCAGCCGGATCTGTGTTCCAAGAGTCTTTTCTTTATGCCTTCGACGATGCTCTTATTTGCTCTTTCCACCTCACCATTACCTTGCGGGTGTGCCACTGAGGTAAAGGTGTGGGTGATTTGAAGTTCTTTCAGCCACTGTTGTAGCTTCTTGTCAGCAAAGTTGGTGCCGTTATCGCTCACCAAATTCTGTGGAAGTCCAAAACGACAAATAATAAATTCCCAAATAAATTTTTTGATATGTTTCGCGGTTGTTTGGGCTAAGGGTTTTGCTTATATCCACTTGGTGAAGTAGTCGATGGCTACCACTAGGAATTGAACATTTCCTGCTGCTGTAGGAAATGGGCCTGTCACATCGATGGCCCACTTCTGAAATGGCCATGAAGAGGTGACTGGAACAAGTTCATTCTTCGGGCGGTGCGTGTTGGGTGCGTAAAGCTGGCAAGACCTGCATTTTCTGATGTATGCCAGCGCATCCGTATGCATCCCCGGCCAAAAGTATCCCGCGTTGTTTAGCTTAGCTACAACCGCGCGGGGACCTGCGTGTACTCCACAGATGCCTTCGTGTACTTCCCTTAGGAGGTAGTCAGCATCTTGGTTGTCCACGCATCTCAAGAGTGGGCCAAGAAAGTTACGTCTGTAAAGGATGTCATTGATGAGTTGATAATTTAGTGCTTTACAACGTAGTTTTCTTGCCTGTGTTTTTGACTCTGGTAGTGTACCTGCCGCAAGGTATTTTATTATTGGTGTCATCCACGTTTCCGTGTCGGTTTGGATGACACAAATTTCCTTGTGCGGGACCGAAGGTGTCTCGAGGAGTTCAATGCGGATATCCTTTCCTAAGTGGGTGAAGGCTAATGATGCAAGCTTGCTTAACGCATCCGCATATTTGTTTTCACTTCGCTTGACGTGTATGACTTTGCAGTCGTTGAAATCGCGCATAAGGGATTTTGCTTGTGCGAGGTACAGGGCCATTGTGTCGTTCACGGCCGTGTACGTCCCGTTGATTTGATTGGCTACTAACATGGAATCCACGTGGGCTTCCAAGTTTTTCACTCCCATCTTACGCGCAATTCTCAGCCCAGCCAAGAATGCCTCATACTCAGCTTCGTTATTCGTACTTGGAAAGTCCAGTCGAATAGCGTAAGTGTATTCTTGGCCTGCTGGGTTGGTTAGTTTCAGCCCTGCGCCTGAACCCTCGTTACTGGCTGCTCCATCAGTGTAGAGTCGCCAGACATCATTGATGTCTTGTGCTGGAGAGGGTTGAGCCTCTTCCTGGCACTCTTTTTCCCGCGATGCAGGCACTTCTGCAATAAAGTCGGCCAAAACCTGGCCTTTTATGGCTGGTCTTGGCTTATACTTTATCGCGTACTCCCTCAACTCAATTGCCCATTTGGCTAGGCGTCCCGATAACTCGGGTTTGCCTAGAACGTTTGCAAGTTTGAAGTTGGAGAGAATGGTGATTGGGTGACCCTGGAAATATCGTCTTAACCTGCGTGAAGCGTGTATAAGTGCTAAGACTAATTTTTCGAGGGTAGAGTACCGGGTTTCTACGTCTGTTAGGATACGACTGACATAGTAGATTGGCATCTGGATGCCTTTTCGCTCTACTAGCAGGACTGCCCCGGTTGCTCTATCTGTTGCGGAAAGGTATAGGATTAACTCCTCTCCCGCTTTTGGTGCTGTGAGCGTTGGGAGTTCGATCAAGCGTGACCGAATCTCCTGAAAAGCTGCTTCCGCTTCTGGTGTCCAGCGGAAGTGCGTTTTCTTTAAACAGTTTCTCAACGTTGACACGAAGGGAAACGACTTATCCGCGTGGTTTGCCAAAAAGCGATTAAGTGCCACTAGTCGTCCATTCAGTGTCTGAGCCTGTTTGATGGTAGTAGGTGATTCCATTTTGATAATGGCTTCGACCTTTTCAGGGTTCGCTCTGAAGCCATCTTTAGTGACGATGACCCCCAAGAACTTCCCTTCTTCCATTCCAAAGGCACACTTGCTCGGGTTGAGCTTCATGTTTATCTTCCTGAGCGTGTTGAAAGTTTCTTCGATGTCTTTCAACATCGCTTCTGGGTCAGGGCTTTTGATGACCAAGTCATCCATGTAGACTTCCAAGTTCCTCCCAATTTGGGCATGAAACTCTTTGTCCATCAGACGTTGGTATGTGGACCCGGCATTCTTAAGTCCGAATGGCATCATTTGATAACAAAATGTGCCATCGGGCGTCCGAAAAGCGGTTTTGTCCTGATCATCAACGGCCATGTGGATTTGATGGTACCCCTTATACGCGTCCAGGAAGCATTTAAGGCGGAACGGTGTCAACGAATCCACCTTAAGATCAATTTCAGGTAACGGATAACAATCTTTGGGGCATGCTTTGTTCAAATCCTTGAAATCTATGCACATGCGCCATTGTTTGTTATTCTTCGGTACCATAACGGGATTTGCAACCCAAGTTTGATATCTACTAACGCGTACGATGCCTGCGTCAAGGAGTTCCTTGACTTGGGTTCTACACGCGTTAGTTTGTTCTGGCCCCATTACTCTGCGCTTTTGTACGATTGGCGTAACAGCCGGATCGCATTTGAGCTTATGCTCTGCCTTACTTCGGGGTACACCAGTCATGTCGGCTGGTGTCCACGCGAAGATGTCAGCGTTTTTCTGTAATAAGCGCTTGAGTAAGGTGCGTGTGGGATCAACAACTGTTGGGCCAATGGAAACGGCCTGGTCGGGGTACTTGCCGTTGAAGGCCCATCTTTCTGGCTCGGTGATGGTTGGTTTAGCCATCTTTGGTTTGGGTTTAGATGAGACAGATGCGATGCATACCTGGGGAATGCCGGTGATCATCGCTACACCCTCAGCTGTTGGCCATCCCATCATGCCGTGGACTGAGGATACCACGGCGTTGAATCTTGCCATCCCGTCTCTTCCGAAGAGAATGTCGTATGTGTGGTGTGGCTTCCTCATTACGACAAAGTCCACGTCTTCTGTGCGTGAGTGATTCCCGTCCGTAAGAGTGACGGGGAAAGATAGGATGCCCAGGGGGGTGTTTGTGCTGCCATCGAACCCTTCCATCGAGGCGCAGATCGTTTCCAGGCGCTCTTTGTCTTCGTCATCAAGCTTGTCGAAGAACTGCCTGTACATCACCGTTGACGAGGCGCCGTTGTCAGCAAGAGTGCGGGAAGTGATGTAGTGCCCCAGCTGGCTTTTGATGACGATAGGGCCTTCTTTGCTGGGTCCTCCTGGCACTCGCGGGAAGCTCACCTCAGCTTCCTTCCACGCACATGGTTCTGTCGTTCGCCTTTTTCTTCCTCTGATTTTGCCATGAACCATGTTGATGCTGATGTCAACGGGCTTTCGTCCGTTGCCTCTGTACCGGTTGTCGTTCCTTCCTCCCTTCTTGATTGATGCCACCAGGTGTGCCAGTCTTCCATCCTTGACGAATGCTTCAACAATATCCTTCAAGGATGTACACTCTTCCGTACTATGACCTTTTGTCCCGTGGAAGTCACAGGATTTGCTCTGATCCGCATTAGGTCGCTGCCGGATCATTGGAGCTTTTGGCCATGGTAGCTTTTCAGTGGCAAATATCTCCGTGACGCTTTTGGTGAGTGGCGTCCACCGGTGTTTTTGGCTTGAAGGGTGTGTGTGATTTCTTCCGCCAACAAGAGGGTGAGAGCTGGATGAGGTGTCAAAGTTTACCCTAGACTGCCAGATACCTAGCTTCCTCTTTTTGTTCTGCCGGGCGATCCGAACATTGTTTTCTCTAGTCCTCTGCGTGTAGAGGTGTGTACTCTGGGGAAGATCCCTTCCCAGCTGCTTCTCCGTCTCGGCAAAGCGCTTGGCCGCCGTCATGATGGCATCCCATGTTGATGGCATGCCATCCTTACCCGTCAGTGTGCGGATAAGCTCTGGGTATTCGGCGCCCTGGATGAAAGCGGCGCGAACAAGATCTTCACTTATGTTGCCGAGACTTAGCTTTTTGGAGTTGAAGCGAGTGATGAAGTCTAGTAAAGATTCATCCTCCTCTCTAACGCAGTTGAGGATCGTCCACTGTTCTTCAGTATATTTCCTCTGCTGGCTGAAGTGCTGGCTGAACTTGTTCTGAAAGTCCGCCCAATCATAAATGCGGTGGACCGGTAAACGGTCGAACCATGCCCTGGCCGCTCCAACCAGAGTCATCTGGAACATATAACACCACGTGGGTTCCGTCCAGTTACTGACGGTTGCCCCCGCAATGAATCTGTTCAAGTGGTCGTCTGGGTCGGATAGACCATCGTAAGTGCCAATGTTGGACATTTGTTTGGCACTTCTCGGGGCGATTGCTTCCGCAATGTCCCTTGCGAACTTCGACTTTCCTGCATTTGTAGCACTTGGTCTAAAGGTTTTGGAGAAGTCACGCGGGTTTCTCTCCGCATTTGTTGGTTTAAAGGCTTCCCCAAAATTCCTTTTTGGTTGGAAGTCCGTTTCCTTACGCTTCCCTTTCGCCTTATGGCGAGGGTTTGCGTCGGTATCGGATTCTTCCCTCTCATCGTCTGAGTACTCGCACTCACTGTTCATATTGAGGTGTTGGCGAGTACTGCCGAATTCGTCAGCCTGTTGAACTGAACGCAAGCGTTCATCCAATTCAGCTTGGAACTCTTTTTGACGTGCCTCGGCCCACGCCTTAACTTGATCTAGTGTTTGGCGAGGGACCCTCGTTCGTTTTTCCAACTGGGCATCAGTGAACCCCAGTGGAATATTTACTGCACTTGCCCCGGCTTGGGTAACTGGGGTAGTGTTCGTAAGATTTGTATAACCGCCGGTGTTCCCCCCAGTTGCTGGGGTTGTGGTTACCGGGGTTTCTTGGTCGATTACTGGCCTTTGGACCGGAGTAACGTTAACCATTTCTTTAGAAATTTTCAAAAAACTAAGGATTAGTTCTAGCTTTTATGCACGGATGGCGCCAATGAAGAAACACTAAGTGACCCGGGGCAGATTACTGATAATCTGGGGGTTAAGTAATGTTTCCCACGAGGATGAGGTCCAGCAGAGAAGGTTTGTTCTTCAGGGGACCTGCAAAACAGACACCGTAAGCTCGTCACTGAGAAGGGGGAGGGGTTCCTCCTTGTGACCACCCTCCGGCGTGAGAATCAGACTAGATTGCTCTGAATATAAGTGTATATTAAGAGATTGCTAGATAAGATTGAGATATCAGATGATGTCCTTACCATTCCCATGTGTTGGAGTATTTATAGCCGAAGGTAGGTTTCCTAGAAGGTACAGCCGGCTGAATAGTATTCCTGTTCCACCAACAGTGGACTACGCACAGGCCATGCTGGTTAGTGGATAGGTTACGGCCGACAGTAATAAGGTCGGCTGTACACTGTTCCTTTACTGCCGGCTGCGCACTGTTCCACCAACTGTAGGCTGCGCACGTCCCATCGTAAGGGTTGGTGAGTAGGCAGCGGCTAATAGTGACAAACAGTACTAGAGGGTGCTCCTCCTCGTACTGTTGTCGGTGAGCTGTCACCCTGTGATTGGATCATGGGCTGTTCTGGTCAAATCGTCTGTTCTACCCATACCTTAGTAGGTATAGTACAAAAGATCTTCCAGAAGCATACGGACTGGCTCATTTAGGCGGGAGTATTCCTGCCTTGCTCATTCCTTCATGTGACTACTGAAGTAGCTAATGCCTTGTGCGTGTAGCCTTGCTGTTAGTGCGGGTAGCCTTCCCTGATGGCTTGTATCCGCAGCTGCGGGAACAGGCGGGGTACTTCACCATTGGGAGGCTTTCCCTGCGGGTACAGCTGGCGTACTGCGCGTAAGGTTCTCTGAGCATGGTGGGTCCTGCTGGAGCAGTTGGTCGTTGCGCAGACGTCCCTGTTCAAGGTGAGTCTTGCGGGTCCAACTGGGCTCTGCTGGGACCTACCTCTTCATTGTCATATGTTTGAAATTCAAAATCCTTTTAAAAAATTATATAAATATTTGGATTTTAAAACTTTTAGGTAAAACATTGGAAGACAATGTATTCTATAAATACCCCCACAAACCCATGTGTTACGAGAACATAAGATCCCTAAGATTACAAAAGCTTGTCTTCTACTCTGATGTAATAAAAAAAACATAAAGTCAAATATATTCTTTAGACTTTTTCTTAGAAAATACAATAACTTTCGATTTTTAAAATTCATAATTAAACAATGGTTTCATTACTTTTGTTCGCTAAATTATTTGAATGTGACAATTTTCAAGAAGTAATTTTTTTAAGAAGTGTCATTTTCGTTATTATTGTGGTTTGATAAATAATATGAATTTAGTATAAAAAAATTATTTTATTTATATAGATCATTCACGTTTTCCAATTCTTGCCAATACATCCAAATCACTAACCGCGTTAAATTTAATCGTTATGTCAGCGGTAAACATGTCTTTTTACTCTTTCTTTATTATAATACCTATTTCAGTGAATTGTGATTTTCGTCCCTGTCATTTGTCAAAATCTAAGGTTTTAGTCCAATAGTTTTAAATTTGTAATTTTCTTCCCTATGGTTTCATTTCAAATGCAACTAAACCCGAATTTATTAATCTCGGTAGGTCTGGTCGTCAACCCATCTGTGTGCCCCTCACGTGACTAACATATAATAATACAAAAATTCCTTGTTAACTATCATGAGGGTGGTAGTTGAAGCTTGTAATTTTTATGAATTCATATTCAAATCCTGACTCAAGTGATCCTTTATTGATGGTGTTCCTCGCCAGTCATTTCTCACTTCTCGAACATCAAAATTAGTATAGACGATTAAATGTCTTGGTCGAACAAAATTTCGATTCACAGTTCACATAAAACTTTCTATTCTTATTACATATATTTTTTTATTTTTATTTTTAAATATTAATCCTTTTATATATAACACAAACCGAACTATTTATTTTCGGTTTTAAGTTTCGTAACATAAGTACATAACTAACTAACGAAAAAGTAGGTACCAAAATTGTAAATGACACCGAAGTTGGTGGGCGGTCGTATGTCTGTCACGGACCCCGGGACCACCTATAACAAAAAGATTTACTTGAATTATTATTACTTAATAAATATATAAGTACTACTAAAGTAGAAATATTCTTTTTTCCTTTTTAAAATAAACAATTTTACCAAATATCAACTAGTATAAGATGACCATATCGTTGTCTAAATTGGGTATTAGATGGCCTAATGACAGAGACAGAGTCTCTTAGTTATTCAAAGATTATGTGCGTTCAAATTCGGGGTGTAAACTAGCTGAGCCGTTCACTAGCTGCTCGAGATCCAGATCAATACAAAATCGAAACAAACCGAGCCTTATCGAACGTGACCCTAAAAAAACGGGTCGGGTTTAGTTAGAGTTTCACCCGAAAAGATCGTCTAGGCTCTTTCGTCACATTCGTTAAGGTTTAACAAGCCTAGTTTATTTTCTTAATTTTATCTATTTGTACTTCTTTATATTTGTCACACGCTACAAAAACGAGCTCGAATCGATCTTTAGCTTGTTTAAGCATTGCACATAAGCCCTAAGTCCAGGTCAAGCTTAGTGCCATGAAGAAATCCTTAGATGCCTAGTGTGATACTCGAAGGCCAGTCGATCCTTCTCAGTTATGATAGGGCCCATCGGTTTCGTCTTGCATTGGATTCATGAGGCTAGCGACAACAGCCCGTGACCAGCGATGCGTTCGTTGTGCAAGCATAACTAGGCATGTACGCGATAGTTATCGCACTAAAGCCGTGCCTAATGAAGTTTGGGACCAGCCAAAAGCAATCCGCCTATCCAATAGTTGGCCAATGCATTAGGCTTATTAAGGTTCTTCTCAAAATATATAAAACCTAATTAAAAATGAATGTAATTTAAATAATAACTACTAAACAAGCGAGACCGACCATGATAAAAACTTTTCATGAGCCGAGCTCGAGCCTAGTCGAAAATGCCCCTCAACAAATTCCACTGTTACAACCACGCTTGTAAGCGAACCGTTCAGTGGGAAGTTTGTTTATGTTCCTTTATTTAACAAACGAACACGAACAAAAATTGTGTTCGTTTAATTAAACGAACGAACGTGAACACATGTTGCGTTCGTGAACATTTGTTTATTTATGTTCATATATGCCAGTTTATGTATGTTCGTTTACATATTAATAGAAAATAATTAAATACTGTATTACTTAAAGAGTCATCTAATGGTTTTATTTATTCATTTAAGTGTGTTCATTTTTATTCGTTTATGTTCATTTACATCTGTTCATATAAGTTTGTTTATCTTTGTTCAGTTATGTTCGTGAACAATTCATATAACAGTTAAACAAATGATCATAAACGAACACAAACACGTTCATTTTTTAAATAAACCCAACACGAACACGAAATATGTATTCAATTAAGTCACTAAACGTTCATGGTCGTTCGGTTCATTTACGGAACTGATTACAAGAGCACTGGTCCTTGCATATTATTATAATAATATTCCTATAGTATATTTTATTTAATTAATATAAAACAAAGCGCCTCCATTCTCCAACGAATAGACAAACAGTTACAGAGCCGGTACCGTACGACGGCGTTTACTTCACCGGAAAACCACAGGTCCGGTATATTATTATCATCTCCACATCTCATAATTACTATACATATATATACTTCGTAATTTAACTGCTTAATTTCATCGATCTGTATATATAATACGTAAATTACAGCTTGTTATTCGCTTCGAACACTTCAATTTCGAATCTATAGGTTGTTACAGATCCAGTATACTTTACTGATGTGAAATTGAAGTCAAATCCGTGAGTTCGAGCTCGGCTCGGTTATTATTTATTAATTAGTTTATATTTTAAGTGAGTCTAAGCTTAGCTTGAGCTCAGTGACTGCTTATTATTAATTAATAATTAATCTATATACGTTTTTGATTAATTAAGATATTTTGAGAAAAACATTAAATGAGCCTAAGCTTAGCTTGAGCTCGTGTAGTACTGATTATTTATTAATTAATATTTAATCTATATACGTTTTTGATTAATTTAGATATTTTGAAAAAAATTTTAAATGAGCCTGAGCTTAGCTTGAGCTCGTGAAGCACTGCTTATTATATATTAATATTAATTAATAATTAATCTATATACGCTTTTGATTAATTTAGATAAAATGAGCCTAAGCTTAGCTTGAGCTCGTGCAGTATTGCTTATTATATATTAATTAATAATTAATCTATATACGTTTTTGATTAATTTAGATATTTTGATTTTTTTTAATGAGCCTGAGCTTAGCTTGAGCTCGTGCGGCACTGCTTATTATGTATTAAATTATTAATTAATAACTAATCTATATACTTTTATAATTAGTTTATATATTTTAAGAAAAATCTTAAATGAGCCTAAGCTTAGCTTGAGCTCGTGTAGTACTGTTTATTATTTATTTATTAATAGTTAATCTATTTACTTTTATAATTAATTTATATATTTTGAGGAAAACCTTAAATGAGCCTAAGCTCAGCTCGAGCTCGTTTGCTATATATTAGTTAATTATATATGTTTTTAATTATTTCATATATATTGAGAAGAAAACGTTAAACGAGCCAAAAGCTTGGCTTGAGCTCGTGCACTCGTGCAGTACCTAAAATGAGCCAAAGCTTGGGTCGAGCTCTGTTGTGCGGTGTGAAATTAATATATAGATGTCTAAAAGAGGTAAACCTAAAAAAATACACAAGGCTTGATGAGCCAAAACGAGCTTTATTTGAGGTTGGGGCTCGGTTCGAGCTCGGAATGCTCAGCTTGTTTCGAGGTTTTTTTCGATCCGATCTTGAGTAGCTTGCGAGTGGCTCGGTTAATACATAAAAGTCTAAAAGATGCAAATCTAAAAATACACAAGGCTCAGTGAAGCTCAAGCTCGACGAGCTTAAACAAGCTTTCCCATACAAGGCTCGAGCTCGGGATCGATAATTAAACGGTTTTGTTTGAGGCTCGGGCTCGGATTGAACTCGAAAAATCTTAGCTCGTTTTGAGTTGTTTATCGGTTTAATCTTGAGTAGCTCGATAGCGGCTCGGCTTCTTTGCAGTCCCTAGCTATCCGGACATTAATCAATGTTACTTGGTTAAAAATAAGAACTTAGTTTATTTATTGCCCTTAATTGTTCAAGATGTTCAGTACATGCGTCAAATTTTGTAATTGAAAAGTAGGGCTGGCATAACACAACAAGACATGATTATCTGTGGGGCTAGACACGAACATGACACGATAACTAATCATGTCATTTTTTCCAAACCGAAACTGTTCAGAAATAGGTTAAACGGCACGGCCTGTTTATGGGAACGATAAATAAGGGGCTAAGGCAGTAATGCCAATGGACCTGTTTTGGTAGATAAGAGACCTGTTTAGGGACATGTTTATATATTGTTTATCGAGTATTGACTGAAGTTAAAGGCCATAAGGGCCTAAGGCAGTAAGGACCGTAAGGTTAAGGGTGCGTAAAACTAAGTAGGGCGTATATTTTATTTTTTAAAAAAAGATTAAAACATATAAACAGGTCATTAACAGGTTAACAGGTGTTTAGCCTGTTTAGACACAAATTTAAACAGGTCTTAAACGTGTAGACCTGTTTATAACACGAAACTTGTTAAGCCCAAACCCAAACATGTTTAACTCCGTGCTGTTTCGCGTCGTTTAACAGGTCTGTGTTAGAAATTTTCAGCCTTATAATGAAAAGTATATATTTCATGTGTGGATTACAAGTTTTGTTTTTGGGGAAACGAGGGAGTAATTTGATAGATATTGTTCGGGTAAATTGATAAATTAGTTGAACTAAATGTCTTATGCATACTTTTAGGTTAAATTTGTCGACACAAAGTCTATCTTCGTTGAAGAGATGTCTTCAGGTAGCATTTAGCTGAGATGAAGAACAATCAGGTTATGACATTTACATTTTTTACTTCAAAGCTATTTGTTTATAATGTTTAGTATGTATTTAATATTTATGTGCAAGCGAGTATGGATGGGTTGTGTAGCTGTTACCTCGTTAAAATTGTTGCAGTCAAAGTCTTCTATATGGTTGTCTAGTTTCCTATAATATTTAAGTATAGAAGTTATTATAAAGTTAGTGACTGAAAGTTTTAAGATATGCAGGAGTCCCTCGATACACCGGAAACAAAAGCTTCACACGAGTCTCAAAGCGACCGTCATAATAATGCAACAGAAGCTCCTGTTCCCGATTCCGGGTCGGTTTCCATATCAAGCAATGACAACAGAAAAGTTTCCCGTGAAGATATTGAACTTGTATGGAAGTTCTATATTTTGTTTCACATATTATTCTCTCTTGTAGAATTTTATTAAAAGTCACGATTTGTCTTTGTTGATACTGTTATTGGATGTCATAGGTTCAAAACTTGATAGAACGCTGTTTGCAGCTGTACATGAATAGAGATGAGGTGGTGAAAACATTACTTAATCGTGCAAGGATTGATCCTGGTTTTACAACTCTAGGTAAAAAGTTGTAGACTTGTAGCATAATACAGTTTCTGTGATATACTTATATATATTATGGGTCAAGTTATTCTACAAAGGAGAACAAAAATGAGAAGGATGAGAAGGAATTCTAGCCACAAAAAAAACCTCTAAAAAAATTAAAAAAAATCATAACTCAAAATTTAACAAAAAAACGAAAAAAGTAAAAACACAAAAATGTTTCCACCGTCTTTCTCGTCCGAATAAAAAAAACACCACAATGGTAAGTGAAAAAAGTCGCTGTGTCTTTTTGTTATCATTGTGTTTTGTGTTTATTTTCGTTATTGATTGTGTATTTTTTCCTTGACATTGTGTCTTTTTTTCTTTATATTGTGTTATATTACTTAACATTGTGCTATATTTTGTTTGGCATTGTGTTATATTTTGCAATCTATTGTGTCTTTTTTAGTTATAATTGTGTCTTTTGTTCATTTTCTTCATTTTGTCTTTCATCTCGGCATTGTGTCTTTTCGTCAAAATTTTTTATTTATTTTGTAATTTTTTTTTATTTTTTTTGAACAGGAATGATGGCGGAAACATTTTAGTTTTTTATTTTTTTCGTCTTTTATTTATATTTTGAGTTATGATTTTTTTATTATTTTTTTTAAATTTATTTTTAAGGGGTTTTTTTTGTGGTCACAAATCTTTCTCACATTTCTCATTATTGTCTCCATTTAGGGATGGCAAAAAAACCCAAACCCGATGGGGAAAACCGAAACCCGCCCCGAACGGGGCGGGTTCGGGGACACTTAATCGGGGACGGGTCCGGGTTCGGGTTTTCCCCGTTTAAGTTAATCGGGTTCGGGGCGGGTATGGTATAGCCTGTACCCGCCCCGTATACCCGCCCCGTATACCCGTTTAAAACCCGTTTAATTAAATATAATTTTTATATTTATATATAATATATTATTTATTAAATATAATTTTTATATTCGGGTATGACTTATTATTTACATTAATTTAACTTTATTCATTAATTGTATTAACTTTATTTATATATTAGGTGTCACAACGGAGCTTGATTTGTATCTACAAGAGAAAGTTTGGATAAAAGAAACTGAGATTGACCTTTTAGCTTGGTGGAAAACAAATGGTGTCAAGTACCCAAGGTTGCAAAAGATTGCTCGAGATATATTGGCGATTCCAATATCTACCGTTGCTTCCGAGTCCGCTTTTAGTACAAGTGGTAGATTGGTAAGTCCACATCGTAGCCGTCTTCATCCAAAAACATTGGAAGCGTTAATGTGCGCCCAAAGTTGGTTGTTGAATGAAATCAAAGGTAAACAAACATTTTATTTTTTATTTTTAACTTAGCTACTATATAAACTTTTGACTTATGTGATATGAATATAGCAACTTGTTCAGAAGAATCCGAGGCATATTGCCAAACTATTGAATATGATTGTGACGATGGTATTGAGGTAATACATATATATATGGTTTATCGTTTACATTTTAATATGGTTTAACATTGATTCTTATATAGTTTCCAATTAATATGTTAATGTTTGATTATCATAGCAATCCGGCGTGACAAGTGTTTGAATGGTTGAATGGGTGCGGTATGGACGTGTAAGAAGGATCAATCATGAAGTTAATTTCCGTTGTGATGGGAGAAATAAACATTTTTATGTATTAATAATGTCTTTTGTATGTGTAATGTGTTTGGATATTGAACTTTTTGTGTATTAATATTGTATTGTAATTTTGTATCATTTTCTTACAATCGGGTTTTAAACGGTGAACCCGACGGTTAAATGGGGATCCCCACGGGGAATTTAGCCCGTTTAAAAACCATTTATGCTAGACGGGTTCCCCGAATACCCGCGGTTTTCCCCGAATCCCCGATGGGGATTCCCCGTTTAGTCCCCGCGGGTTTTTAGACGGTTTTGGTAATGAGTTTTATAAACCGGGGCGGGTATGGGATTGGCATTCCCCGCCCCGAAACCGCCCCGTTGCCATCCCTATCTCCATTTGTATTTTAACTTTACCCTATGTATTATTTCTAAGTTTTTTTTTGTTGGATAGTTTGGCAGAAACTGGAAGAAGAGAATGCGGATTTTTTCAGAGCTTATTACATACGGTTAAAGCTGAAAAAACAGATCATTCTTTTCAATCATTTACTTGAGCATCAATATCACCTTACAAAGTATCCCATGGCTCCGAAGTTACCTGTGGCTCCCATACACAACGGGATCCATCCCATGCCAGGTAACCTGATTATATCGTTCTAAATGATCTTATTTAGTTTACTGTGAAATCTATGAATATGACCTTTCTTTTAGAATGATTTTATATGAAATTGCTACTTTGAATTATTTTTACTATTATTCAATACTACTCTTTGCAGTGCAGTTAACAATATGCCAATGGGATACCCTGTTCTACCACAACCTCAAATGGCAGCTGCGGGTCAACCTCATATGGATTCCATGGGTATGTCTAGCTGTCATGTGGTCAATGGAGTGCCTGCTCACAGTAACTTCCAACCCATGCATATGAACTCTGGAAACGAGTGAGTTGTAATTAAAAAATGTTTATCTCATGTACCTTTAAGATTTTAATTCACTGTTGAGCATAGTTTTGCAAATATATAGTTTCCATTTAATATGTAGAAGGGTGCAATTTTGTATATGAAAATCCTTCTACATGTTTAAAATTTCAAGTATATTTTTCCATATTCTATATCACACATACCCTTTTCCAAACACTTAAAAATTTCATAATTACTCATTTCAGTTTTTTTTTTTAAGTAAAAACAGTTACATAAACATACATAACAGTCTGTTTTATGCAAAATATGAATAGAATATTAGTGCCACGATGATTGATAATAATATTGTTTTCTTATTTGCTTGTTTATTGAAGAACCATACTGTTATAAATAACTATTTTAATTTTTATCTACTAGACGGTTAAATATGATATTTTTCGTGTTTTCGGAAACGTATATACGAAATTAGTATGTAGAAGGATTTTCTTTTTTCAGAAGGATAAATATAATGATTTTTATTTTATTAACTCTTCCTTACATGTGGTGATGGTTGTTTTATCTGTTAAATGAAGTATGGTAATGGACAACAATGCCCCTGGCGTGACACCTGTTCCAGCTAACGACGCGATTTCACCTATGTCAGATTTGCCAATGAGTCCTACATCAGTGGCATCAAGTGGTCATTTTCCTTTTAATGCATCTGAACTATCGGGAATGGGAGTTGACACATCAGCACTTGACACGGCATTTACATCTGATGTGGCAACTTCAGTAGGATTGCAACTGCTACCAGATAATGGAAATTCTAGATCTTTAGGTCAAATCCCGTGGAATTTCAGCCTCTCGGATCTAACTGCAGACTTGTCAAACCTCGGAGGTAAATAATTTAAACACGTCATATTCATGATTACAATCTTGTTTGTCTGGATAAATCACATAGCTCTAATGGTATTCTGTTAAGACTTACAATTCCGAAAAGTTTTTGTACACGTAAGCATTTTTAGCATATGTTAATCTGACGTGGTGGCTAGTATTGAACCACACCTGCAATTTACAGATAAAATCAGTTTCTATTTTGCGCCTAAAATGTTTTATCCAACTGATTATATATGCATAGTAATCTTGGTTATACGCTCAACATATTTATCTCGTTATTTTAATTCAAATTATTATATATATACACATTTTTTCTGTTATGCTGTTTTCAGATCTAGGAGCTCTCGGAAACTATCCTGGTTCACCGTTTCTGCCTTCGGATTCAGATATATTGCTTGATTCTCCTGAGCAAGATGACATCGGTAAGAACATTGTTTCTATCTTCAGTATGACTAAATCCTTAAAATTGCAATGTTGACTTTGACCCACACGCCCTGCTTGCGGTGCGCACATATAATGTATATGTGTGTGAACCCTCGGGTGGGCAAATGTGAAATTGCACTAATTTTGAAGTTATTTTACTAATCTCGTTAAAATAACGTTAAAAGTGGCGGAAGGTTAATCAGGCATCATGTAGTGACGTTGATAGTCGAAAGACAAGGGTACATGCAACGATCAGCCAGTGTCCCAATGATTGAGTGCTATGTGCCTTATGTCCAAGGCTTGATGCAAAAGTACTATCGAGCTGGGGGTCTCACCGGAAGCAGCCTCTCTAATCTCTATGCCTATGGGGTAGAGGTAAGGTTGTCTACATCTTACTCTCCTCAGACCCTACCATAGCTTTGCTATTTGTGGGATATACTGAGTACGATGATGATGATGTTGACTTTGACCCTCCCATAATTAAAAGAAAAAGGTTTTTTAATATCCATGTAGGACACGCTTAATACAAAACCAATTTTAATTTAGAGAATTGAGGGAACCCCATAATGCACTTGTACGTGCTGCTGTAACCGCCTTATGAATTACAGTTAAAGCAAAAGATGTATATATGCAGCTATCAAGATTCATATGCAAAGGATTGAAATGACCTGGTCCAGTGGTCCCCTTTATAACACGGCTCGTTTGAACCGTTTTTTTTGCTATTTTTTATATTAATAATATTTTTTAATTATATGTTCAGTGGACGAGTTCTTCGTTGATTCGATTCCCGGACCACCGTGTTCACAGTCTGATGAAGATAAGTCCTAGTTTAGATTTGAAAATGTTTCTGTTTCAAGAAATTTATTAGGAAAAAAATACTATAAAGGTCTGGTTATTTGGACCGTTGGATGAAAGTTATGTTATCATTTCATTTGTTGTTGTTAGCATATATATATCTCAGCATCTTGTTAATTTAAGATTCTTAAATAATGTCATGTTAGCATATATAACGCGGGAACGTGGTGGAAACTTAGACGGTATTGGGTTGGTTTGTTACGATATTGGTTCGTATTATATTAAAAACTTGTGGGGTGGTTTGCAAACTAGTTTGCGTAACTTAATGGAACAAGAGGGTTATCATATAAAAAAGTCATAGGGTTAATTGTGTAATGAGTAAACTGCAGTTTTCGTCCATGTGGTTTGTCTAAATATGCAGCACGGGGTTAATTGTGTAATGAGTAAACTGCAGTTTTCGTCCATGTGGTTTGTCTAAATATGCAGTTTTAGTCTAATAGTTCAAATTTGCGATTTTCGTCCTTGTGGTTTCATTTAACTTGCAATTAAACTCGACGCCACTAACCCCGTGAAATCTGGTCGTTAAACTCATCAGCGTGCCCCTCGCGTTAGGGGCAGTTTTGTCCCTTTTTTTACAAATACCCTCCAACCCCTTACGAGAGGGGGCTTGTGAATTAGGACTGAGGATTATTTGGGGAGAAAAAAAGGCAAAACTGCCCTTACGCGAAGGGCACGCTGATGGGTTTAATGACCGAACTTAACAGGATTAGTGAATTCGAGTTTAATTGCAAGTGAAATAAAACCAGATGGACGAAAATCTCAAATTTGAAACTATTGGACTATAGTCTATAAACGCATATTTGAACAAACCGCATGAACAAAAACCGCAGTTCAGTAGACAAAAAAAAAATAAGTAGTTTATGCTACATAAAGTTAACTAAGAGCAATGAAAATACCTAACTTTATATTAATATTGTTTTATTGAAAGAAATAGTTATAGAATAATAAATTAATAATGTTATCTTGATGTTATAAAGTTGGAATAAAGTGGAATGATTACCAGACAAAACATCCATCTTTCAAGGACAAATCTTTTTTAATCAAGTCAGGGAGACATGTCTGATTTTCACTATCAATTGACATATCTTGTTGCCAATTGATTATATGATTTTGACTTCATGGACCAACCATTGGCTAAATTCAATTAAAGGGTAGGTAAAAAGGTGATGATAATAAACAATATATCCATCAAATCATTACTTTATGTCAATATCAAAAGAACAAAACTTAATACTTTAAAGAGTTTTAAAAGTTTATGATTAATGGTCTAAGGATTAGGGTTTAGAGCATCAGACCCAACGTGATGATGTGACTACCATTTGGATTGCAAATGAAACACACGAACCGATGTTACCATTGGAGGTGGTCACATGGAGTATAAATGTAAAAAAAAAAACGGTTTAGGACTAGTTCAATGCAAACCACTGAATTGGACTAGCTTGATAATAAAATCAATTTCACCCAACCCAACCCACAAGTTTTAGGATTGGTTCCCCTTCTGAACTACCAAACTGGTTTGAAGGAAAACCGGTTTTAAACCTAACATAACCGATTTGGACCAGTTCGACCATTCAAGCTCCTAAATCGTTTTCTAAACCGAAACGGTTTGAGTCAAACCGGTTTGGACCATGGTTTGACCAAACTAGTTCGGCTTGGAAAAAAACGGTTTTGTACACCTCTAACATGGGAAGAAAGAGAGAGAGAGAGAGAACTGTTTGAATCCACAAAACTCTGTTGTGAGTGGGAGAAAGAGCGATGGGAGAGAGAAAGGGAGAAGATGAGAGAGAGCGGAGTGGTGTTGATGTTGAGCTGTTTGAATTGGCAAACGGTTTGCAACCATTGTGAATGCTCTTAAGGCGTGAATGTCCTTGGTCGATTTAGTTTGAGCTGGCTGGCTGCCAAGTGCGGACCGTAGTTAACTAACCTGTTTGGCTCGTATAAAATTCTGAGCCTAACATTCATTTCTCATTTCCTTTTACACTAGTAATACTGTGTTATTTGAGACTTGTATAATTTGAAACTATTGTTAACTTGTTAACCGAGACTTGTACAAACACAAAATACAAGATCATCAAAGTCTTAAAAAAATGAACCGACTCACCAAGCCAAGAGTTGAAGCGAGAATGAATATGGGCAATGCAAACTGAGTTGTCGGCTCAAATTGGAGATGTTGACTCGAGTCAACTCCCCTCGTATTGTTATTGACTCGAGTCATTGATGATGTTGGGTCAAAAAGAGAAAACTGCAGTTTTAATCCAATAGTTTCAAATTTGCGGCTTTCGTCCAAGAGTTTTCTTTTCACTTGCAATTAAACCCAACTCCACTAATCCTGTTAACTATGGTTGTTAAACCCATCAGCGTGCTCCTCATGTGAGGGGCAATTTCGTCCTTTTTCTTCCACGATGTTAAACCCATTAGCGTGCTCCTCATGTGAGGGGCAATATCGTCCTTTTTCTCCCACGATGAAGATGAAAATGGTATTTGGGAATTAGGGTTGACGTTTGTTTGAGAAGAAAAAAGACAAAATTGCCCCTCATGTGAGAGACATGCTGATAGGATTAATTAATGACCAAAGTTACTGAGGTCGAGTTTAATTGCAAGTGAAAACATAACTATTAGACGATAACCGTACATTTGAAACTATTGGACTATAACCGCAGATTTGATCAAACCACAAGAACAAAAACCGCAGTTCTCTTAGTCGCGAAAATTTAGTACATTTGCAACGGTTCAAGTCTCTTAACACAAAACCTTTATGACACTTCATGCATACATAAATTTTCTCAAGTCATTCTTTCACTCGACTAGTGCCTTCTGATGAATATAACGGGATGTTTGGACGCGCCTTAACGAAACGCTTATTCCAAACTAACGAGTTATGGTCAAAATAAACAGAATAAGATAACCAAATATTGAGTTGATCAAAGTCAAAACACATGCAATATTTATACTCTACTAGGGTTCTTGCAGCATGAACAAGAAGCACAAAAATATGGTTATAATAATAATAATCAACTTATTAACTGTTATCCGCGATACAGTCAGTAAATCAAGAAACTCAAATAATTTGCTAAAAACACTCGAAAACAGTACCGGCAACAATGCCAAGAATTACAACAACTTCTAATAATAACGAAAAAAACAGATATTATTGCTCTATTATACTGCCCTTATTAAAGGGATGCACAATATGTAACTCGTTTTCGATTTTACAACTTTGATCAAAACCTAAATGTCAATTAGAAAAATTAAAATTCATAAACGCGAACAAAATCCCATTTTTTAAACTTCTTTTCTTGATATGTATAAATGTACCTTATCAAGAATCCTCTCAGATCAAACTGCACCAACAAAGATGCTGACGTGGCGTATGCTAACAGGGATATGTACCAAAATCACAGTCCAGTTCCAACTGAAATGCTCCTCGTGCTAAAGTCGTATTACCGTATGCAAAACATGAAAACTTCTATGCAGCAATTTCTGTCAAGAAATTAAAAAAAAAATTTAATACTGATTCTTCTTATTAAAAGTTTATAAAATAAACTTCTGCCGTTAAAAAAAAGTTCATAAAATAAATTAAATATGAAATCATATAAAATACATTTGATATTATTCAGTTATTTATTTATTTATTATTATTAAAATTATTATTATTATTATGATTATTAGTAGTATTTTGTATTTAATCACATAATTGGCATGTGTGTTAATAAGATAATTAAGGCAGTCAAATACATAAAAGACAATTTTGCCCCCTTAAACTCTTAAAACTAATGTAAAAAGACAATCCCGTCCTCCGAAAGTGTATTATAACCTAATAATGTAAAATAGGTTAATACTGACCCTTCATATTAAAAAGTTTATAAAACAAACCTCTGTCGTTCAAAAAAAAATTTATAAAATAAATTAAATATGAAATCATATAAAATACATTCGATATTATTCAGTTATTTATTTATTTATTATTATTATTATTATTATTATTATTATAATTTTGTATTTAATCACATAATTGGCATGTGTGTGAATAAGATAATTAGAGCAGTCAAATACATAAAAGACAATTTTACCCCCTTAAACTCTTAAAAAACTAACGTAAAATGACAATCCCGTCCTCCTAAAGTGTATTATATATATATATATATATATATTAAGTATAAATGTATAAACAAAACAAAAGGATATTTAAAAGGAATATAACAAACATAAACATACCTCTACTTGTTTGTCTATTTGCAATACTATAATTCCCAACATACCCTTCAGAACTCCGGCCCACCACATCTTCTTCATCGTCAAGCCCAAGCCCAAACGAACCCGGCCCATCAACCTCATTAACCGAAGCCTCCCAAGCCGCATCTCCATACAAAGAACCCTCACGGTACAAATTACCATACAACCCCTGATGACCATTGTTTGACCCATTAGACATTATACTCCCACCCGTAACACTGTTTCTTCCAACCAGCCCATAATTACCATTTTCGCCCCTAAACCCGTTCATATTTCCATTATGAGAATTTAGCCCCCAACTTGGCCCGTTGTTCGCAAACAACCCGAACCCGCCATTTCCCGAGCCCAAATACGAGCCCGACCCGTTTGGGCTCGTGAGCCCGCCATTCCCCCACACGCTTCGGGTCGATGGCCCGATAGGCCCCTCGGTCCTCCCATTACCTTGATTATATCCAATAGGAGTAAAGTATCTATTTGTATTTAAATTTCCACTCAAATACGGGCTCAAAACCCGCCCGTAACCCGACGACCCGTTAACTCCCGACGGGTCAACGTTGGGTTGATCGAAACCGGGCGAACCGAACTGCGGAAACCCGGTTCGGTTACCGACAACCGGGCTGAACCGAGTGTCCATTCTAACACCATAACCGCCAATCGGGCTCATGAGAAACGTGTTCGGTCGGTTTAACCCGAAATTATATCCGAGTAACGGGCTACGGGCCGGGCTTGGAGATAACTCTTTAGGGACGGCCCGTTTGACTTCAACCATTTTTCCATTTAGTTCATGGAACGTTTTGTATAATACTCGATCGACCGATTCCTCTGAATCGTATGTAATGAAACCAAAACCTCTTGGCCTTTGAGTGTTGTGGTCATACATTACCACCACATCTGTGATTGTACCAAACTGATCAAAGTAAGCTTTGAAGTCGGTTTCGGTTATGTTTGATGGTAAACCACCTACAAAGATTTTTTTTGTGCGCCCCCCCACGGGCCCCACCGGAGATCCTTGAATGCTACTAATGGTTCGGTTGAGACCGTGGTGGTCTTCCCTTGGAACCGCCTTTTTCGCTTCAACCTGAAAATTTAAAACCAAAATAATAATTTAACAATGCAAACACTAGAAAAAAGGTTTTATTTTTTCAACCTTTACAAGATTGCATTTCAAGATTTAGGGGGCGGTTCGATGTGTATCTTTTTAAGTGATTACATGAGGTTGATTAGAATAATAGATTAGTAAAAATCA
Source organism: Bidens hawaiensis (assembly GCF_021521415.1). Taxonomy (NCBI): domain Eukaryota; kingdom Viridiplantae; phylum Streptophyta; class Magnoliopsida; order Asterales; family Asteraceae; genus Bidens; species Bidens hawaiensis. Next base: position 85,815 of record NW_027491536.1, on the reverse strand, counting down.
TTTTTTTAGCGTTGAGCGTTTGAAAAATTATGAAGTAGATCAGAATCGCATAATTGCAATGAAACATGAGACCAAAATATTAATCTAACATGAACTATGAAAGAAACAATGCAAACCTAAAACTGGTTTCTTTTTTTAATATTTTAAGATACTTTTCAAGATTTAGAGGCCGGTTCGATGTGCAGTTGCTATGTGATTACATGAGGTTGATCCAAAAAAAAAAAAAATTGGATATAAAAATCACTTTTATAGTGTTTTAGTGTTTGAAAAACTATGAAATTGACTAGAATCATATAATTGTAAAAAACATGGTGCATGGGACTTTAAGTATGTGTTATGATGCTTAAACATTCATGTGCATTTTAATCTTAACATGAGAACGTAGGAAATAATACTAATTTATAAAAAAAATGAGAACGTAAGAAACAATACCAATCTACATAAACAATGATTTATAATAACAAAGAAAAAAACCTAAAAATTACAACAAAAGAATCAAAATCAAGAACAAAATAATAACAACAAATACCAGCAAATACTTATAACAACAAAAGAAAAAAAATATAATAATAACAACACAATATAAATCAGCAAATACTTATAACGTCTCATAATCGAAAATTAGCAAATATGAACAAAAAATAACAGCAAACACCTATAAAAATAAACCTAATGATAACAGCAAATTGGTTCTCACTGTTTTCATGTTAAAGATAAAATGTATTTGATCCTGTTTCGTGTTATGTATTTGCCAATCTTTACTTTCAATATTACACAAGATACATTTTTTGAGTGTTTGTATTAAGCTATTTAAGGTTGCTTATTTCCAACTGATTATTCTTGCAGATTCAAAATTACAAATTTACCAGGCGTAACTTATTATTGACTACATTGTGTTGCATAGGTGTTTGGACACGAGAAACTTACAGTTCGGCCATCAATCATATGTTTTTCCTTCACAACTCTCTCAGAAACAGCCGGATCAACAAACACTACGAATCCAAATCCTCGTGCACGACCAGTCAACCGATCTCTCATAATAACAGCCTCAATGATCTCACTGTAACTACTAAAATACTCTTTCAAACGATCTTCATCGGTATCCCAAGAAATCCCACCAATAAACAACTTACCGTTATCCGGTTCCATCTTCTCCACAATCCCATGTTGAATTGCCATAACTTTACGATAATTGCTGTTGCTACTGTTATCTCAATTTCAACTACAATTCAAAAACATAAACAAACGGTATATTGTAAATATAGAAGTTGGATTTAATACATATGAGAGTACTCGGACATGGTAAATATAAAGAAAATTAATTTTTGGATATTATATATATGTCAAAATATCATAAGTTTACTAATATTTATAACAAAATAGGTGAATATCAATATAAATAAAAGAAATACATTTTTAAATATAAAATATTCTAAAAATTACTAATCATTAATTAAAAAAATGATATTTGTTCTTTAATATTATTGAAATAACAATTATGTTTTATTTTTTTGAGTCAAAATCGGCCCAAGTTCACCGATAAGATGTGATTCTGGCTGAGGTTAATCACATTTGACCGATTCTTAGTAACTAGGCGGATTTATAGAAACTCAAATCGGCGACATACCTTGTAGCGAGTGCTCGGCCTTGTAATCCTACTTTTACAGCACTGGAACAAACAAGCCAAGCTTTTTCGAGCTCGAGCTGACTCTGGGCGTCAAATAAAGCTAATTTAGTCATCGAGCTCGACCTCAAGCCATGTATGGGAAGCTCGTTTAGGCTCGTCGAGACTTGTGTATTTTTTATTTTCACCTCTTTTGATATTTGCGATCCATATTTTTTTCAAAATTACTTTTAACCTAGCGATTAACATTGTGTAAACTTTATGACTATTTTTTGAAAACCAAGTGTTTTTTTATTATTTATATTATTATGGATTAACTTTTGTAAGTATTTTTATTATGATATGATTTTATTATGTACTTTTGGTTATTTTCAGAGTTGGAAATTGCATTTATATGAAATTACAGGTAGGTAAACTATTTAAATTTTAACCCATTGTACTATTTTTTATCTTAATCCGGTACAAGTTAAAAACCGGTTTTTAAAACTTTGGTTTCATTAACAATTCATAAACACAAATATTACTCATCATAAACCCTAGTTCAACAGATCTAATTAATAATCCAAAATAAAAAAAAATAACCTAAACAATAATAATAATAATAATAACAATAATCAGTTAATCAATCAGCTTATCTTGATGCAATTACTAATCAATTCATGAATCTGAACACAATTTCAATAATAATAAAGCAGAAACATATACATAAACATTACTCATCAAATCATCTAATTACTTAAAAAAAATCTAAACAACAACAACAACAACAACAATAATAATAATAATAACAATAAAGCAGAAACATATACATAAACATTACTCATCAAGTCATCTAATTACTAAAAAAAACACTACACAATAATAATAATAATAATAATAATCATAATAATAATAATAAAGCAGAAACATATACATAAACATTACTCATCAAGTCATCTAATTACTAAAAAAAACACTACACAATAATAATAATAATAATAATAATAATAATAATCAGCTAATTTTGATACAATTAAACACCAACTACTAATCCGATTACTAACATTAACAGTAACCAATCAACACCCACATAAAAATTCGAACTTGAATTGAGATTCATAATAATAATAAATTAATAATCTTGAATCAAGATCCAATTGGGTTGATTGATTGAGATGGGTTTGAATTGAACAAAACTGAAAGAATTAAAGATGAATTCGATGTGGGTAAGAACTCACCATTAATGGAAGGTGGGTTTGAGATTAACACGATGAAGAAGAAGAAGAAGAAGAAGAAGAAAACATATAAATAATAATATTAATATTAATATATATATCAATTTATGAAAAAACAGAGGAGGAGGAGGATGTGTTGTATCATGTTTTTGTCCAATGAGGGTGATTTTGTTTGAGTGTTGAAAGTTGAGGGGTGTGTAAGTACTTGTTGTTAAGGGTGTGAGTGGTGCGGTTCGGTGCGGTTTTCGGTTAAAACCAAAACTTCGGTTTTTGGAGTTTTTGAAACCATTCGGTTTCGGTTATTTTAGTTTTGCTTTTTTGGTTTTTCGTTTTGGTTTTGGTTCGGTTTCGGTTTTTTCGGTTTTCGTCATTTGAGCTTGAAAATTTTACGTCGAAAAAAAAGTTGACAAAAAATAATAATTTAGGTATAAATAATTTTGTTAATTGAAAAATAATAGACTATTATACATTTGATCAAAAATATTGGAGTTACATATTTATTAATTCTTATAAATTACTGAATATAAGAGATAAAAAAAAACAAAAATTTAGGAATTCGGTTCGGTTCGGTTTTTATTACATGCGAAACCAAAACCTAACCGTCAGTTCGGTTTTACAAAAACATCAAACCAAACCGTCGGTTTTTGTTTCGGTTCGGTTTTTTTGGTTTGGATTTTTCGGTTTCTTGCACACCCCTAGTGTAAGTAGTTGTAATAATTGTAGGTAGGGCTACAAGTGGACCGTGTTTGTCCGTTAAATTTTTTGTCGAACAAAAGCACGGTTCAAAAACACACTATCGAACGGAAATTCGTGTCAGTGTCTGTTCGTTAGTATTGTAAACGAAAGCTTGTAAACGAAAGCTTACATACACTGATCTACAAACGAACACTAATGGACAAACGAACACTAACGGATACTAATGGACAAACAAACATAAACGGTTACGTATTAATTCAAAAAGAATAATCATAAGTCCACACAAGTTCACCCACGAATTCGGAATTACACCACATGATATCCAAAAATACTTAACATTTAACATAGTAATCAGTGTAACACCCCGACCGTGGGTGGAACATGCCAGTGCGGTACTTTGATTGTTCACAAGCTCGTAATTATATTTGTAAAGTTTTCAATTTATTTTTTATTTGGGTCGGTCTCAAATATAATTATTTAAATGTAATATCAATAACTTTATTCCAAATAAATTTGAGTCTAATACCAATTTTTAAGTCCAATAGTTCAATACCCAACCCAATTATACATGCACCAAAATTTTTAAGTCCAAAACCTAACTCTTCAAACTCTACCCAATTTTTAGCCCAACAGTACCCAACCCAATTCTAATTTGTATGAAAGGAGATAAACGATTTGAAAACTTAATTGATTTAGCAAGTCTTGTTCAATTGATAGTTCAAACAAAGACACACCATTCATTTGCATTGGTGTAACATTTATTAATGTTAGCTCTCGTATTACCCTCTCAACCACAAGCGTTGAGAGATGCTTTTCGACTACAAACCACGTGAAATTTGATTTGCGTAATCGGGTCGGTGATGAAAAATTAAGCGATAGTTATATTTGTTTCATTTAGAAAGTTTTGCTTCCGAATGTTAAAGTAGATGATATAATAGTTAGATTTAAAAAAAATGAGAATATAAAAATAACAACTTTAGATATATTGCATTTTAGTTTTGCCCAACTCGATTCGACCCGACCAGAACGATCAAACTTGATCAATAAAAAATTATATACCGATTTGACCTGACCAAATGGTCGAATCAGAATGAAAAAGGTATTAATGTAACGATGTACCGACCCAAAAAATTTCCAACACTGACTTAACGTTGAAATTAAACGGAGTTAACAATTTGGATGTAATTGGCAGAAACGAGAAACCTCGATGGTCCGATTGCACAAATTAAACTTTTTAGACGAAAGTCATTTTTGAGGAAATATTTTGACACTTTACTCTATATAATAAGAGTTAAATCACTTTTATCTAACTAAAATAATAAATAATCATAAATTTCATATATATGAAATGAAAAAGATATGAAGTAAATATTATATAACTAGTTTGATCCTCCCGTGTTACGGGTTTTATTTAAGTTTTTGTTTTAATCATTTTGATATTATGATGATATATTTTATTTAACGTAGTTTTGTTTTAATTTAATACATATATATTAGTTTGTTATTATATTTTTTAGCGTTTGAGTTTTCTCAATTGAGATGTGTAGGTTTTTTAGATTTATAACGAACAAATATAAACGGACACGAGCATGTTGATTTTTTAAATGAACAAACATGAACACAAATATTTGTCTAATGAAAAACGCGGTGTTGTGTAGTTGACAATGGTGGGTAATATCGGAAGTTAATCGACGATGAAGATGAACAACAACAGAGAACATGTAAAAAAGATAGATTAAATTAGGGTTTAATGATGAAAGTGTTTGCCAATAAATATGATCTTATAACCCATGGAAATTATTCTTTGATGGTTAAGAGGTTATTTCACAAATAAATTAGATGTTATAACCCGTTTAGGAGTTATCTGGGTTTGGTGAGACCCATGACCCGCAAAAATTATTGTTTGATTATGAAACAGTTTCATAAATATATGAGATGTTATAACCCATTTAAATACTATCCGGGTTTGGTGAGACCCATACCCACGAATTCGGATTAAATGCATGAGAAGCCTCCATTTAAAAATCAAGCAATTTGGTGGCTTTAGAGAATGGGGGGAACAACCTAAGAGCGACACGTAGGATTTTATGGTAGGCAATTATATAGATAGTTAGATGAAATCTAAATTAAAAGTTCAAACTTTATTACGTTTATATGCTCATAAAATTTTGCTATATATAAAAATAACCACAATATTGCTTTGTACTTTCTTACCAGTTACTCAGTTAGTATAATAGTTTAAATTGAACTTATATTTACGCTATAATCAGTATATATATCGGATGGCATGAACTTCCCACTAAATAGTTCACGAATAATTCATAAATGTTTAGTATGGACATATAACTTACACTTTAAAGTTTTTGTGTTAACAATATATCTATGCAAGAAAAGAAATTAAGCTTGAAATTCGTAAGAAAAAAATCCACAATTAGCAGCTCTATTCATGATTACTTTAATGGTTTGATTTAAACTCCAAACCCTAGAGATTAAATTAACCATTAAGCATGGAATCATAAGGTCCCTCCCTGCCTAGCTAGCTAGAGTTTGTTTGCGCGTGGGGTGGTGAAAGTGATACTAAGCCTTATGGATCTGATACCATGTAAGATAACAAGACTTTTATTTAATAGAAATATAATATATGATGAACCGGTTTCATGGGTCTGATACTAATGAACCCTAAATACTATAATTATCCAATATCCATAGTTTTTTCTATTTGTTCTTTAATCGTTTCTTAACATTGGTTCATGCTTCAGTTTAACAATAACTTTGGTTTATGTTTACATGCTAAGTGACTTTGAATCATTTTACACATCAATGAGCTTTAATTGATGTGCCACTATTTTTTTTTGAAAGGTCAATTTTATTTAAACTAAAAGAAGGACCGCTTACAAAATAAAAGTAGCCCAAAAATAAACAAAAGCAAAAACAAAATCAAAACATACATCTAATTATATCACTACTTATTTGAAAGAAAAGTATCATCTAGAGTTCTTGCTAATGAGTTTATGCTATAACTTTAATCTATACTTCAATTTAATAATAGCTTTAGTTTAACTTTATTTATGTATCTATCTAATTAATGTCTCAACATTCTTTACTCTGGTATCAAGTAACATAAATAAAACTTCAAAACCCAATTAAGAAACTTAATTATTAGTTGGAAAAGTATAAGTATAATATTTAAAAGAAAAAGTTAAAAGAGATTCACTTCATTTCTTGGATTTTCCTTACGAATCATCTTTTTTCCTTACTATAAGAGTCATAAGAGTCTTGTTAGAGATATCTAATTAACTATGATGAATATATATGAACACGAGCATTCATTAAAGCTCGTTGATTTACAGGAAAAACGAGAAGAATCTGACGATGAAGAGGAGGCTTTTGTTACAGAAGAGTTTTTATGCACTTGTAAGCGGTGCGAAGAAGAAATCAGCGAATATCATAGGTACTACTACAAATGTAGCATAGATGTATGTGTTTTCTATCTTCATAAATTTTGTGCAGAGATTCCAACAACGTTAGAACACACATCACACCCACACCCTTTTACCCTTGTCTGCCAATCTAATTTCCCTCCGTTTTGCGCTTCTTGTCAAAGATGGAAGAAGGTTGCTGAGGTATATTATGTATGTATAATATGTTATATATGTTTGGATTCTTGTTTGTTCACCCTTAATGTTAAATGTATTGTGGAAGAGGACATAAGAAGGATCTATCACCCGAGTCACCCACACCCACTAGTGTCTCTCCAATCTAAACCCATTTTATGTGAATGTAATGCGTGTGGGAAAGAACATAAAGGAGTGTTCTTTCAATGTACCACATGTTTAGACTTCGCGTTACACAATGATTGTGTTAAGTTACCGAAAACTTTGTTAATTCAAACAACAAATGGCATTTATCACCATACTCATCCACTCACCCTTTCTTATTCCTTCCCTAGCGCGAAAAATGAAGCTAAATACTACCCAAACTGCAGAGTATGCAGTGGTCATTTTTTTAACCACGAGAATCTTTGGATTTACTACACCCATGTGGATTGTGCAACATCAAGAAGAGAGTCATTCATGTCCATATTATCTATCGGTAATTAAAAATTCCTTCTTATACGTAATTTATTCCTTTACTTAGTTCGTTATTTGAAATATTATAAAATAACCGTGTTATATTGTTTCCAATATTTTAGACAAAGGTGCACCGACTGCTAAAAATTTTAAAGATGACGACTATCCTCGTATTCTCCATCTACCATTTTCTGATCAAACTTACAACATACCCAAGCATTTATTTTTTAAAGAAACCGTGCCAACAACCGATGAGGTAAGCCTAAAACGTATCAATCATCTACATGATCTAATTTTAGTTGATACATTGATCGTGTGTCACAACTCAATGAAAAAGATAGAACTATTATGCAATGTATGTTTAAGACCAATCACGAAGATGCCATTTTACAAGTGTGGGGCCCATGAATACGAGAGTTGCAACTTTGTTATTCATGAGTGGTGTATGCAGTTGCCAGAAAAAGTTGAAAACCACCCAGGTCACCCTAAACATACACTCGTTTTAACACCAAACATCTCGTGTGTGTCTTTCAAAATATATGTTTGTGACGCTTGCGGCTTACCTTGCAATGGATATGCTTATGGTTGCGAGAAATGTAAGTACTATGTTGATGTTAGTTGTGCGTTTATCCCTGAAAAAAATCACACATAAAGCTCACCCGGGTCATCTCCTTTCACGAGTTAAAACGATTCCCACAAAATATTCGTGTGTCATTTGTCATTCAAGTTATATTCTAGATCTTAAAAATGATATTTATTTACCAAATCTGACGAGTTACCATTGTGGCATTTGTGATGTATATATACATCTAAGGTGCGCTTTATTGTTGCCTGAGACAATTAGACACGCTTACGACAAACATCCCATGTACTTGAGTTACCTCCCTGTCGAAAACCACAAAAGTGAATACTTTTGTGAACTCTGTGAGCAAAAATTGAATCCTCATTACGGTTTCTATCATTGTGATGAGTGTGCTCAATCAATACATTCTGCGTGTGCTCCTTTAATACTTTGTTGTGAAACGGAAACCTATTCCTCCTTTGGAGGCTCCATTTATAGGTACTTAAATGTGAAGTTTGGGGGCAATCATAATATCGATAGTCACCCACATCATGTGTCGTTTGCTCAAGGGATTGCAACCGATGGTGAATGCAGTATGTGTCATACGCAACTTCAGTACAAGATGATATATAAGTGTGTCGAGTGTGAGTTTGCAATTCATTATGAATGTTGTAACGACTTAAACCATTCATGAAGTTTGTGATTTCTATTATTTCAGATTAATTGTATTTCTTTACTAGTTCGTATATACTTTCCCTCCTTTTATGTGTAAAATGAGGCAAATTATTTGAAATAGTTATGCGAGACACAACCTTTATGTTTAACCCATCAATTCAGACATGCTTCTCCTGCAACATATTATTAATATTCCGATAAAAACATTATGTAACACGTATGTATAGACGAACATAACATGAATATTAGTGTTATTAGTATTTATGCCGAGATAACTCATTTAAATTATCGAATCAGGAGTGAGACGCGTTTAATTGGGTTCATGTATGCAAAAGGAAGTACTAAATAACTAGTAACGAAAATTTAGAAATTATAAAACAATATTTTGATATTAAGATTTGACTGAAATCAAGTGTAACAACAAACATGAGAGAGAGAGAGAGAGAGAGAGAGAGAGATGAGCGTGTAGGCGAAAACACATAAAAGTAAGGAAAATAGTAAAATGCAATTTTGTTCTCTTTCTTTTTGAATTAAATACTATTTTTTTATACATATATCATTACATTTGCTATTTCGCACGATATCAAAAAATGTTGAACCGTCTCATCGTGTTGTCACCTAAAGAGCAAAAAGACTTGAAGGAACTTGTACATGTCTTCTTAGTGATGCCGATCTTAAGGAGATCTATTCGATAATGGCTCGTCGGGCATAAAAAAGTTCAAAATGCAAATTTATTTTGAAGGTTTCGTGCCCAGGGAAGAAATATTCGTTAACGGTTCTCGAGCATCATTATGCACAAAACATAACTGTCAATGCCGGATCCTATTGCTTCAACAGTAATCACTACGAGTACAACCTTTGTTATAAACAATTTAACGTCACCCACAAACCAAAACGACCCCTCTAAAGTTCCAAATGATGACCATTAGTAAAACAATACGACACGATGATTGGCCCCGCCATGTCACCAAGCAAACAACCTGAAAAACAATGCAGCCATGTCAAAAATTATTAAAAATCTATGGGAGTGTTAGGATATATGTTTTAAAAAATTGCTTGATACCAAATGATATGTACAAATAGGGCCGGCTCTTTTGGTGTGCAAGTCGCACCCTCAGCCGAGGCACGTTTTATTTTTGGGCCAAAAATTATACTCCCTCCGTCCCATTATAAGTGTCCACATTTCTGTTTTTATTTGTCCCATTACAAGTGTCCACTTTCAAAATTTATTAGTCAATTTACAAGTTTACCCTTAAACACACACAACTAACATTAATAAACAATATTGATGGATCCACTTTTCAAGGGCATTATTGTCATTTGGTAAGAAAAAAAAGTAATCATTCAATCCACCTTAAACTTTGTGTTTTTCAAACCTGGACACTTATAATGGGACGGAGGGAGTGTGTGTGTGTGTGTGTGTATTTAAAAAAACTCATAAAATATAACTGGAGTTTAATCATCTTTTTTTATCGGGCCAAAATTTTTTTTTATTCATAATCCATTTAGTAAAGTTTAGGTTATTAGGCCCAAACCAAAATCTATTTGGTAAAGAATGCTAGGAGAGCTTCACGGATCACGAATCAGTGGTTAGCTGTTAATGTATTTGATTTTATTACTATATTTTTGTTATATTTATTGTTATAACGTTAATGCCGTGTAAAAAAATTAGCTTATATATTTCGTTACTCGTTAGGGCCTACGGGTACTTTTATTTAGGCGCTACCGAGGTACATAAATTCTCGGAAATGGCCATAATAATTTTTTTATTATTATTTTTGAATATTTTTTTGAGGGTTTTTGATCATAATAGAAAACCCCTCAACAAAAATTTAAAAAAAAATAATTAAAAAAATCATAACTTAAAATATAAATAAAAAAAAAAAATCTAAAAAAAAACAAAATGTTTCCGCCATTATTCTCGTTCATAAAAAAAAATCAAAACCCGGTTCGACCCTAACCTATTCCGACCCAAACCAAAACAACCCTTTTTTTAATTGACCCGTTCTGACCCAAACTCGTTTTGACCCATGACTCATTTCAACCCTTGACTCGTTCGACCCGACCCAACCCATTTGCCACCTCTAATTTTAAGTAAACTATATAAAAATGTGACTCTAATGTTTAGATTTGTGATAATATAACAGATGGTCATACTTTTTAAGTGTTACACAAAGTGTGAAAAAATAAAAAAATTATGCAGCCATTCAAAAAAATATATAAAAAAAAAGATAAATATGATATAACTTTTTTAAGTGCTTACCAACTGATTGACCAGATGACGGGCGGAAAAGAGTAGCACCAATCCCGGCTCCTATGGAAGCGAAAACTAGTGATGCCCCGCATCTAACCGTGACACCATACACCTTTTTACCAAGAACTTTGACTCGTTCCGACTGGTCAAAGTCAACATCAACATCTTCCTCATGGTTGGATTTAAAAATATCACGAACAAAACGATAACATTCAATCCCAACTTGAACAAGCCATGATGCTGTAACTCCTAAAAAGTGACCTGCTCAAACAAACCCATCGTCTTTAGTGTTTTGAGATACGTGGCGTCATTGCAAGTAAATAAAATATTTTTTCCACATGTAGAATATTAAAATTTTCGAACTTCAAATTTTAATCTAGGCACCAAAATAGAACAAACTTCAGATTTTAACTGATTTTAGCAACCAATCTCACTTTAACATATATAAAATGCATACTAGATGTGGCACTAGTTCATGTATTGCCAGCTGCAACATATTTATCATATATTATAAAAACATCATTGTTATACGTAAGTATGAATAAAGCAACTAAACTGATGGCTATATGCGAAGAAATGAAGCCAATAGCGTATTAAATTCCATTCATTAAGCAAAAAAATTTATTTCTAACACCATATATATAGTCACGTTGTACATAATCATGCATTTGCCAAAATGCTTATATAAAACACAAATACATACTAGAATGATATATTCCATTATTTGTAATACCGGTTAAACAATTTAAATCATAATCATCATCGTACTCAGTATATCCCACCAATAGCAAAGCTATGGTAGGGTCTGAGGAGGGTAAGATGTAGACAACCTTACCTCTACCCCGTAGGAATAGAGAGGCTGCTTCCGGTGAGACCCCCGGCTCGATAGTAGTTTTGCATCAAGCCTTGGACATAAGGCACATAACTCTCAATCATCATGATTGGTGCATGTACCCTTGTCTTTCGACTATCAACGCCACCACATGATGCCAGATGCCTGATTAACCTTCCACCACTTTTAACGTTATTTTCACGAGATTGGTAAAATAACGTCAAAATTAGTGCAATTTCACTTTTGCCCACCCGAGGGTTCACACATATGCAGTTTTCGGATTATAACATAATATATAAAGTATGATTAGATAATCATGCTTTTTTTTCAATAAAAACTACATTGTTCAAAACCTGAAACCAGTGAAAACACAGTGGTACATAACTGACCTCTAAATGTTGTTCTGCTGACACAGAAAAAATAAGTATAAAATGGCATTCCCCTGTTAGCTTTGCGCACCGCAGACTTTGGGATATCTAGCATAAACAATAAAAATTACATTTTTTACTATGTTATAAAAAATTAGCTTGTGACAGTAACAAGAAAGTATGTATGTACCTTTAAGAAGCTTCCATGCAGCACGCTGCGAAAAATGGTGAACAGCAAGTCGTTCTAGAACACGTCTAGTAGTAACAACACTAGTCTGAAATGAGGTATAAAATATCATCCTAATGCTTAACCATTTGAAAACAATTAAAAAAGGCAATTTCATATTAAATATCCATCCAAGACATCCAACAGTTCATAACTTCGATTATAAATACCATATTTACCCTTTCAGAACACTAAAATATCAAATATTTCCATTTCATGATAAACAAAGTAAACCAATTGCTTATAACTAAATTCCTTATAATAGAACAAAAAAGAACGTTATCGGATGAGCTCATTCACAATAATAACATCTTATTCGTTTATTCAGTAAAGTAGACTGTTATAAGTAACTGATATTTTATTTATTACAGATTGAAAAGTAACGAAAGTAATAGCGTTTTGCAAGACTAAATACAATATTATTGAACTCTGAAGAATATATATGAATATTTAAACTTTTATATTGATATATATATATATAGGATTAGGATCATGTGAGAACTATTTTGTAATTGAGAACTTTGAGAAACATTTTGGACCACAAAAAAAATTCTTTTTATAAAAAATAAAAAAATATATAAAACAAAAAAAAAACAGGAAAATAAAAAACCAAATTTTTTTATTTTTCATCCCAATTTCATAAAAAAAAATACAACAAACAAAAAAATATATATTTTTAGCAAAATTATACATATATATAATACTTATTTTTTTAACTTTTTACAAGTTATTCTTTATACACATATGTACAATTAAGATAATTGATAATTATGTAAATTGATATTAAATTAAAATATAAATATGTGTATAATTAGGGTTTTTTTTATGAAACCGCGATGAAAAATAAAATTTTTTGTTTTTTTTACTTTTTAAAAATTTTTGTTTTTTTTTTGTTTTATAATTTTTTTGAAGGAGTTTTTTTTTGGCTTAAAATGGTTCTCAAAGTTCTCAATTTCCAAAGAGTTCTCTTAGGATCCTCACCCTATATATATATATATATATATGAATTTAGTTCACGATTAAACGACCAGGCCAAGTATTATTGTTCAGACAGTTATTATACTCGATTAAAAAATGCTTGGAATCCAACTCATCCAAAACAAAATACAAACTTTAAAAACACTTTAACATGTAGAAACAAGTTAATACTTACTTCACGAAGAATTTGCTTTACTGATCTCTTGAAGGGTACAACCAAGTCAACACGATGGTCATCGGAAGAATCTGGTGAGAAATCGTCGTCGTCGTCATCTTCTACTTTAGGTACCAAAATGGGCAGATAAAATAATAAGAACGACCTCAATGTTGTTAACGCAAAGGATCTCGGTTGGAAAGCTGAAAACAATGGCTTTAGCTCAATGTAATATTCTTTTGTCCTGTAGTTGAGTGTATCATGTCTAAAGATTGTTTCGGATGCAGTCCTTAAACTCGAAAGGTAATCTTCAGTCAAAAGAGGCGGTGTCGCACCAGCATCACAATATGCAAATCTTTTTCCACTGAAACTGTTTCATTGATATGATAAATTATTAATAATTTAAACTTATATAAGCATATTGTTGTATCTGGAGCCAAAGGCCCATTCCAGATACGTGTTATCCGTGACGAGCCTCGTTGGGCATTTAACGCATTATTGCACAAGATCAGGAATTAAAGAGTCCCTCCTGACCACATTATGCAATGCATTTAACACGCATCATTTCTGTCTCATATAAAAGGAATACCCTTAAGATGAAAGAGAGGCATTAAACAAAATCTGCCTATTACTTGATACGGGCATTAATTATCATTTACTTTTGTTTCTTCCGGTCCTGTCTGGCCTGGAATACGTGTTTCAACTGTTTTAATTGTTATTCACGTTAGTTTCCCAGATCCAATCTCTCAGATTTGTTATACATAGTGTAAATTAAGCCGTTTTCGACCGAAAATTTAGGCCCGGACCCTTTTTTTTGCGTGGTAGTGTAAATTTACCCGTTTTTCATCCGAAATTTGTTATACGTAGTGTAAATTAAGTCATTTTCGACCGAAAATCTAAGCCTGGACCCCCTTTTTTTGCACGGTAGTGTAAATTTACCCATTTTTCACCCGAAATTTGTTATACTTAGTGTAAATTAAGCCGTTATCGGCCGAAAATTTGAGCCCGGCCCCGCGCTTATAATTTTTTTAAATACATTTTGAGTCCGGCCCCCGATGTCTTAGTCCAAGCTTCGCCACTGGTAACTCCGTTTGATGGATTTTCATTTCTATAGCAGTTTGTCAGCTAGAGGTGCTCAGTATTCGGATCAGACTCGCGAAACTCAAAATTTGATTCGAGGTTGTTAATCGAATTCAAATCCAGCTTCAATGTTTCAAATCAAATTCGAATTCAGTGATGGAATTCAACTCAGCTTTGAAATTTCAAAATTTGAATAATTCGAGCAATCGAAAGTCAATTCATTGAGCAATCCCAAACACTACTACAAGTTTGTACGGTTCAGTTAAGTTCGGTTAAGGCCAATAACTGAAACACGATCAGTTTCCGTTAATTCGGTTAATGGCGATAAACCAAACACTTAGGCTATCAAAAAGCCATAACCTTTTAGTTTTGATAATTCAGTTAATTGCAATAACCGAAACCATAACTGAGCATTTCAATTATCATAAAGCCATAACCGATCGGTTTCGGTTAGTTCGGTTAATCCGGTTATTTATTTCCTCAAATCGCCAAAAGTTAGGTATTCAACAACACTACCAAACCACAACAACAACAACAACAACAACAACAACAACAATAATAATAATAATAACAGAAATGAACACTATAGATCATAAATAAATCAACAAAACAGAATTGATAAAAGAATATACCCGAACAAAGCTGAAGATGCTGCGAATGGTGTGACGTAAGCTGTGGCGGCGGAGTATAAGCCGGTGGAGTGTAGGTTTTGGCCATTGAGGCTGGGGTTATTTCTCAATAGATCCATTAGTAGTATACCAATTCCCGCCATTCTTATTCTTCACTAATAATAATAATAATAATAATCAGAAGAAGCTGTTGAGATCAACGACGGGATTGGTATTTGATGCGTTTGAAACGATTGAATTAAATTCAATTGAATGCTTTCAGTTCGATTGATTGAACAAGTAGAAGAAGAAGAAGAAGAAGAAGAAGATGCTGATGAGTTTATAATAAGTTATTAAGTAGACTGAACCACGTGTAGTTTAGTGTTATGTATTGGTCTAACTAGTTGACATTACGGGTGTTCAAATTAGTTCGGTTTAAATCTGTAAAACCGTTTAAACTGATCGTCGGTTTGGTTTTACGGTTGAAAATTTTCAAACCGTAGCGAACGGTTTAAACTGAAAACGGACCGTCTATAACCGGTTTGATTTGATATATATTTTTAAAATATATATATATATCTATACTATATATAATACATCAAAGATGGACAAATGAAGACACCAAATTTTTAAGTAATTTACAACTTTTAATGTACAAGGTACACTTTATATAGCATGTAAGAGAAGGACAAACTTGTCAATTAGAAAATATGTTTTAAAATATATCAACATTGCCCCCTCAACTTTACTCAAACTTTATAAATTTAAGAAATAATTAATGATTTATACCTTATTCTTTACCTATATATTCATTTTAATTTTAATTGTTAATAACTTCCCACCAACGATTTTTCAACGACCATAACTTCTTCATACGTTAATATTCTTTATAAAAAATTACACTAAAAAAATGAGCATTTTGTTGTCTTTAATTTGGGTATGGTATTGTTATAATTTTTCAAATAAAAAAAACAACACATTACGTATGAATGTTCACAGTTCGGTTTTTAACAGTTTCTAAGTTATACAGTTAGCCAAATCGTTGGTTCGATTTTTTGTTATTGAGAACCGAAACTGAACCGTAGAAACTTTAAACTGAATCGTTACTAATGGTTTGGTTTCACGAATTAAGCTTCAATAATAAGTTTACTGTCCGGTCCGTTTTTTATGGCCATATTTCTGCATAAACCATAAACCAAACCGTTTGCTATGTTTGAACATTCAGAAACCGGCTGACCAAAAGTGATTATTAGTTCAAATGTTATTAATATTTCAAACAAACATTGAACATCCACAATTCTTACATGATTACTATGATTTTTGTTTTCCGTCGCATCGCGCGGACACCTGTATAGTGTGTATAAATATATAGTTAGACATATATAAAATTTTGTATTATATATGCTATGTAAATATACGTTACTAAATATTGATGCATATTGACAGTAATGTAACATGTGAGAGATAAATTCATAAGCAATAAGCAATAAGCAATAAGCAATAAGCAATAAGCAATAAGCAATAAGCAATATACATGAATTTATGTGTTTTCGTAGTTATTTACTTAAAAAGTTAAAATTACTTTTAAATTTAAAGCATTTGAGAATCACCATTATACGTTTGTATTATTATAACTTACGAGTAATATTGCAAAAGTCGTTAGGCGGTTTTTAGGCGGCCGACCTTCTTGGAGGGAGTACTCGGAGAGTACTCGGACATGATAAATATAAAGAAAATTAAATTTTGGGTACTATATATATTTCAAATATCATAAGTTTACTAATATTTATAACAAAATAATTGAATATCAATATAAATAAGAGAAATACATTTTTAAGCACTAAATTATTCTAAAGAAATGTTAATCATTAATTAAAAAAATGATATTCACTCTTTAATATTATAGTTATACGAATTATATTGTATTTTTTAAGTGAAAATAGACCCAAGTTAACCGACTAGATGTGATTCTGACTAATGTTGACCACATTTGAACAATTTTTAGTAACTAGGCGGAGCTAAAGAAACCCCATCGGCACCAGACCTTGTAGCGAGTACTCTTCGAGTACTCGGCCTTGTAGACCTACTTTTACAACATTGCTTACAAGTGATAAAATGTCGATAAAAGTTTTTATTCTCAAAATCGATTTATGTGTTTTGAGAATCATTATTGTTTCGTAAGTTTAATAACAAGTCATGGTTTCTTAATGTATATATCATGAAGGTTGTGTAACCATCATAAACGTCATGTTACCATGAATAGCACTTGAAAGATAAGTTTGATCACGATAACCATGTGCATACGGTTTTTTAATTATTTTTGTGGCTTCCATTTATAGAAAGTAAAACCGATACATTTTCGTGATCATGTATAGGACTGTTCAAAGAGTAAGACCCGACCCTTTTACCTAATATCCTACCTGGACCCTTTACCCTTTTAGGAAGAAACTTGGACCCGAGACCCTACCCTCTAACCAATAAAAGGGTCGGGTATAAATAAGGGTTTCAAGGGTCCAACCCTTTACCCCTTAAGACAGTAATCAAATCTCCTTTTTCTGCATTTACAAGTTACATATCTCATAAATAACTTTAATATATGAATCATAGAACAATTATACTTTATTATAATAACATAGTAAAATTTAACTTCGAAAGTTTATTAATCATTTGAACTGATGCAAGCAATATTCACATTCACAAATTACTTGTAGAGAACAATTCAGTGATTTTCATATATATGTTTCTATTCAGTAGTGTGACCCTTTATTTTTATTTTTCATAGTAGTTGGAAATTTCTGATGAATCATATATGAAATAAAAACCTCTCATAAATTTTATATTAATCGTGAATATGATGTATATCTATCTAGTAGAAGGGTCAAGGGTTTGAAAAAGGGTCGGACCCTTGAAACCCTTTTACCCTTTAAGGTGAAATTTAAATACCCTTTACCTTACCCATATTATTTATTCGGGTCTAATTAAGGGTTTTAAGAGTCGAGTAACCGGGTTTCAAGGGTCCGACCCTTATCTTGCTCACCCCTAATCATGTGCATCTTTATCGCTTCGATTATCATCCGCTCCTATTCTTGGAGCCTCTACCTTCATCGAGGCTTAGAAATGCTGGATATGATATGATAGAATATTATTAACTGATACATTTTCGTGATCATGTGTATCTTTACTGCTTCAGTTATCATCCGTTCCTATTTTTGGAGCCTATACTTTATCGAGTCTTGGAAATGCCGGATATGATAGGATGTTATGAGCTTTGAAGTTAATGCTTTACACTCTTGCCAAATCTAGGCATTGGTGTTGGCTCACTCAATCCACCATTGTTGGCATATAGGATTGAGAGACATTGATTTGTCGGTATATATAAAGTCGTTTGACAAAAGTGTATCAACTATAATGAGAAACTTAGCCTGGTTGTCAAACTAACCACTATTGAGTTGGTTTTATCGGTGCCCTTTTCTTGTGGATGAGATATTTGGAAAGTCGATGTCAACAACATCTTTCTTCATGAATAATTATCTAAGATGGTTTGCATGACAAAATATATTGTCTTTGTATGGGCTTAAACGAACATGATATTTAGTTTTCCAAGCTATTTAGTACTTACAACTCTTGTTATTTGTTATATTTTTGTTTTTTTTAAAGTGGATAACTTTTATCATTATATAGAAACATAGATATTACATCAACATAGTAGGTAAGCGGGCAACAAGCTGCTCTGCCACCCCTTTTTGAATTGCAAACCCTAACCTGAATTTTGGTGTATGAGTTGTACATACTTACTTCATTTTAAGTCTTTTTATTTTAAACCCTGTATTTTTTATTTTTACCTTTAACTCCTATACGTTTTATATCTTACAAGTTTGTCATAAAGCATTTTTATTTTTAACCTCAACACTTTTTCACTTTAAACTTTGATCATCAATATTTTTCATCTTTTACAAATTTACGTATAACGTTTCGGTCTAAATTTTGCGTGTGCACGCCGCGACAGGCGTAAGTGGTTCAACGTTTTTATGTCTATTTTCCCCTTTTAACAACTCGTCATAATGGGTTGGTCATAAGTTAACTTAGAAACCTGTTTGAAATCAATTACGTAGAAACCGGTTTTGAACCGATTGAAACCTTATGTTCGGAACCGGCTTGTAATTTTCTCCACCAAAACCAAAACCGAATAAAAACCGAACCACAACTGATCATAACTTGGTCAAGAAACCGATTTCAACCTAAACCCAAACTGATCATAAACCCGTTTTAACTTTTGTTAATCAAACCGAACTGGTTTGAATCCAACCCGGTCTATGCACCTCTAACTCTAAGACTTATCTCCATGGTAGGGGGCATCGATGCCCTTCTGCATAACGCCCCGTTGTGGTTTAAAGCCCCTTGGGCGCCCCGATACACACACACACATATATATATGTATGCGTGTGTGTATGAGAGGGAGACATACACGTGGCCCCACCACCACTTCCTCACCACGCCCATCGTCTGAACCATGCCCCTCCCGTCGGCACCCCTCAGCAGTGTTTGGCGTCCAAAAAGGTCTCCCAAAGGCACCCATAGAGGACAACTAACTAGTTTATGTATATTAGAGGTGGACAACCCGACCCGAAAACCGAACCGGTTTGAAGCCGATTATGTAGAAACCGGTTTGGAACCAATTGAAAACCGTTGGTTTGGAACCGGTTTGTAGTTTTCTCCATCAAAACCGATTACAAACCGGTTAACCGAACCAAAACCGGACAAAAATCGGTCAAAACCCGAACCGAAACCGATCAAAACCCGACTGAAATCGATCGTAACATGGTAAGAAACTAGTTTCAACTCAAACCGTAACCGATCGTAACATAGTAAAAAACCACTTTTGATTTTTGTTGACCAAACAAAACAGGTTTTTAACCCAAACCGATTTTAAGTTTTAAACCGGTTTGTACACCTCCGATGCTTATCATCATGCGGTTACAACCGGCCACCAAATGCAGATTTTGCTTGGTGTCATCTAATGGGCCCACAGGGTTATTATACTCAGTAAACTTGCTGCCTCCTCTTCACCATTCACATCAATGTAAACCCTCACCTTCCAATATCATCATCTTCATCTCTTCATAGTTTCTTGCCTCTTCACCACCACCACCACCACCACCACCACCTGCAAATTTCCAAATTTACCCTTCTTGCCCACCACTATCTTTATACCCATATATGCACAGCTGCACACACACACACACACCACCATACTCTTTACAAAGCCAAGTTTCTTAGACTGTTTCTTGAACCTAAACCCACCATCAAACCACCATAAAGCTGTGACCTTTAGTCTTATCAAGACACCTACACATGGTTCTCACAAGGGTTTTCAAAGTTTTGACCTTTTTGTAACCTGGGTCAGAATTCTTTTGACTTATTACAGTCAGATCTTCAAGAATTAGTTTAAAGTTTGGATCTTTTTTAGTTTTGCAACATACCCACTTCTTGTTTCTTGATTTTTTTCTTGATTTTTAGGGTTTTTTTAAAGATTTTGGGTATGTATTTGTTAAGGATTTGGTGTTTTTAGCTTAAAATTGTGCAAGATTGTTCCTTTTGACCTAAATATTCATCTTAAGGTTTCAAGAATTTTTTTCTTGATTTTTAGGGTTTTATTCAAGATTTTTGGTATGTATTTGTTAAGGATTTGGTGTTTTCTAGCTTAAAGTTGTGCAAGATTGTTCCTTTTGACCTAAATATTCATCTTAGGGTTTAAGAATTGTAGGGTAAATTGTTAGTTGTTAGATGTTTATAAGGGGTTGGGTGTTGGTTACAATGCTACTTTAGTAAATTAGGGTTTTTTTAATTTTTTTAATCTTTAATTTTTATTTTTATTATGTTTTTGGTTCTAAACTTCTAATATGTCCTGTTAGTGAAGTGGGCATATTTAGATTATTATTATTTATAAAAACATGGCTGTGAATAGTCAATGTTTTGTGGAATGGAAAGAACAATATGTTTCGAAAGAAAGGGGTAAAAGGGTAGTTCACTATTTCTTGAAAGACGTTTGGGGTGAGTCAGTTTTAGCGGTTGTGGGAACCGAAAGGAGTGTTAGGCATATGCTTTATGTGGTTGCTGAGGAGTTCTTGAAAGCCAACGAGGCCGAGAGTTCGGTCATGGTAGGGTACAGATGGAGGTCAAGGAGAGAGGTTGTGAATTGGCTTACTTCTATGTTATCAAAACAGAATGTGCAAGGTGAACATTTTAGTAAGTTTCTTGAATTCTTACTAAGCTGTTGCGTACATTGTACCTTGAAATGTTTATAAATGTTCCGCCATTGTTTTTTCTCTATACTGTACTTGAAACTTTATGTATGTTGTCATGTTCATGTTGAGAAGCTTGTTTTGTAACTTTTAATGATATATTAACAAGTTGTGGTGTGAAAGGGTATATATGTCATTCTACATTTATCGCAATGATCGGTTTTTTATCGGTGTTCAATGGTAGTATTCAACTGGATTTGTTACATGGGTTTATAGGTCTTAAAATGTCTTATTTTTGGATAACATTTTTTGAAATTTTGTTGGTTGGAAAGGCTGTTTTGGATTATAAACATCTACAAAATATCATAAAGATTTGAGATGACGTTTTGTTTGTCGTGTTTTTGTGTCGTATGATTTTTCTCAATATTGGGGCGGTCTTCCATAAATATAATAAAATCTACCAATTTCTATAAATGTGTGGTATTTTAAAGGCGATTTTTCCGATGTCTAGAAAAATGTTGTGCATTGTGCTATCTCCGTGAAGTTTCTAAAGTAGTAACAAAGTTTATATTAATTTTTAATGCAGTGTCCCCTAAAAGTGATCACATCTCGGGAGTTGGTGCTTCATTTCAGAATCGGCTTGCAAGAAATTTAAACACACGGGTACCGGATATAGTGTGGTCAGGTGCATCGTGGATCTGCGGTAAACAACTCAAACATTTCCCAGCATTTTGCAGAAACGGGATTACAATAGTGGTAAGTTTGTTACTTTTGGTTTACTCTATATATTCACTTTTTATATAAATGCTATATCAGTCATAGTTAACATATATGAATCATATATGTTTCATTTAAAAAGTGGACAAATGTGAAAACAGAGACGTAAAACAATAAAATGGAAGTCTTTTTTTTTAATAATAATATTTAGTTTTCCACATAGAGCTTGTTAGGTTGTGCATAGAGAAACACATATGGTAGTATTTGCTTTAAATATTTTAAAGAGTAAACTGCGGTTTTCGTCCTTGTGGTTTGTCCAAATCTGCGGTTTTAGTCCTTTTTATCCTTTTTATCTCCAAATAAAACCCTAACCCTAATTCGCAAGCCCCCTCGCGTGAGGGGCTGAGGTGTATTAGGAGGGGGGAGGGAAGGACAAAATTGCCCCTCGCGTGAGGGGCACAATGATGAGTTTAACGATCAGATTTAACGGGGTTAGTGGGGTCGGGTTTAATTGCAAGTGAAATGAAACCTCAGGGACAAAAATCGCAAATTTTAAATTATTGGACTAAAACCGCAGATTTGGACAAACCACATGTACGAAAATCGCAGTTTACTCTGTTTTAAATTTCTAGGCATAATTAAATTGTGTAAAATTTTCAGGTGCAATCATTTGTTTATGTTATGGCCGAAGAGGAAAAATCTCACCTTGCATATCTTGAAGATATGTACGAAGACCGAAAAGGTCAGAAGAAAGTCAAAGTCCGATGGTTTCATCACAGTCAAGAAGTACAAGCTGTCATTACCCTTAAAAGTCCTCACCTAAAAGAGGTTTTCATCACACCTTACGCACAGGTCATCAGTGCCGAGTGTGTGGACGGTCTGGCCCTTGTTTTGGCCCGTGAACATTACGAGAAATGCGTGTTCACGCTTCCGGAAGATTTATTGAACCGGGTCCATCTTTGTTGGAGACAATTTAAAAACAACCGTGTGAAACCGTTTAAAACGAGTAAATTAGGTGGTTACTATGACCAGCCTGTTTTTTCGGTTTTTGATACTGATATTCTTGAAGATGACGAGAATAGCCCGGGAGGTAAAAGATTTAGAAGTTCTAGAGGGCGACAGGTGGCGTTGTGTGATTCGTCTAGCTTGGATGAGGTTTTGAGAAGAAAGCTTATTCCAAAGTACGTGAAGAATCGGGATTCGGATGCCGTGTTTATAAAGGTTAATGAGAAGATAGAATTATTGTGTTTGGATAGTGGGATTCGTGGATGCTGGTTTAGATGTACCGTACTGCAAGTTACCAAGAGACGGTTAAAAGTACAATACGATGATTTGAAGGATGAAGGTGGAAGCGGTAATCTTGAGGTATGTGATTGTCGATAAATTTCTTCTTTTTAAGTCTTCTTTATGTTTATGAAAGCGGTGTGCATACTGCATAGGTCTGTTTTGGGCCCAAACCGAAACAAAACCGAGAATTTATTTTTTGTGTTTTTGAAAATTGTTCGTTAATTTTTCCGGTTTGACCATTTGGGCTTGAAATGCTCGGGCCGAAAATTTTTTGTTCAAAATAGTGAGTTTGGGCCTGAATTTTTTAAATTAATAGTTGATTCGTCGATCAATTTCTTCTTTTAAGTCTTCTTTTTGTTTATGGAAGCGGTGTGCATAGGTCTGTTTTGGGCCCAAGCCGAAACAAAACCGATAATTTATTTTTTGTGTTTTTGAAAATTGCTCTTTTTTTTTCGGTTTTACCATTTGGGCTTGAAAAGCTCGGGGCGAAATTTTTTTGCTAAAAATAGTGAGTTTCGGCCTGAATTTTTATATATTAATATTTGAATCTTACACATTTGAAACTAATTTTTTTGGGCCATACCGTTTATCAGTTTCTTATAATTTACTTAAAATCGTTGTTACTGCGGCTTTTTGTTTTTCTTATAATTTACTTAAAATCGTTGACTTTTTGACTTTTTTTCTTCTTTAAAGGAATGGGTTCCGGCTTTTAGAATAGCCATGCCTGATAAACTTGGGATAAGATGCTCGGGCCGGCCCATCGCAAGGCCCGCTCGCGTGGAAAGTGAAACAAACGATGCTTTCGAGGTTGGGTCCCCAGTAGATGGGTGGTGGAGCGACGGGTGGTGGGAAGGGGTTGTGACCGGCGTTAACGCATCCAATGGGGATCTTCAAGTCTATATTCCCGGTACGTTTCTTGATTATATTTATAGAAAAAAACCTTAGCTTTATATTTTGGCTCGTACTTTTAATGACCCGTTTCAACCCGTGACCCAAAAACCCTGTTAATATTGTATTTTCGCTTGACGGTTTTTTTTTTTTTTTACAGGTGAAAATTTGTTTCTTGAACTAGACAAAAAGAACATTAGGGTTTCAAGAGATTGGGTTGGAGACCATTGGGTTGATCTAGAAACAAAACCCGACATTCTCTCGTTGATTCCCGCCAATATTAACGAAATCAAGCCCGGAACTTTCCCATTTTTATCCATAGAAAACGCCAATATTAATGAAGTCAAGCCCGAAACTTTCCCATTTTTATCCAAAGAAAACCCTGAACCCGTTGGCCCGCTTGAGCCCGTCAACGGTGGTGACTTGGGCCATGAAAAAGAAGACGACCCGAGTTCAGCCCGTGATGATGATTTACAAGTTGGTGAAAAAGGAGAGCATACAAGCGAAAACATGGAAGCTTGATTACCCAAAAACCGAATGGCGTTTATGTAAGTAAGTGACAAAAGTGAGGGTAGATTTGTATTTTTTTACTGATTTGTTTTAGGGAACACCTAACTAGGAGAAAGAGAGACACCCTATGGTGGTTGTCTCCAAATTTGTAAGTTTTCTTTTAGTAAAAAAGCAACTAGTTCTTGAGCCGGAATGCTTTGATGACTTGTACATTGTGCATTGAAAGATGTACGTTAGTCGTGTGAAAAAATGCGGGACCTTTTGATGTACCATTGTTGATTAGGTTATGAATTATGATTATTGTTTATTATGTTTTTGCTCTTGTTGTATGTTCTAGGTAGGGGTGTTTATGGGGCGGTTTATAACATATTCGTTTACCGTTATAAGGGAGTTTATGGGGGTGTCAAACAGGCAACAAACTGCGCAAACTGTTTTTGATGAAATTTTGGGTCGAAGTTATAGTTATTTTTTTTTACATTGTAATGGAATGCAAATAGGCAAACTCGGTTAGTTGGGTTAAACTCGAAATGGAAGCTACTAACCTTGCATATTGGTTGATTAATTAACATGTTTTAGCTAACTCCCCTTGTTCGGTTGACATTTTAGTGGACCGACCGTTTACATGTAAAAGTGTTTGGATGTGGTTGGTTTAGAAACGGTCGTGTGCCGGATAGATTGGTCGGATGTCAGTTCTAAACAGCTAGATCCGAGTGTTTAGAAAAGTGGCCATTTTGGGTAATTTTTAGTTTTAAAGGGATGGTCAAGGAATCTTGTTGGTAAAAAGAATTATTTTGATGTTTTTCATACATGTAATTATAATAAATTTAAGAACACTTGTATGTGCATATAAATTTTATTACTAAATATTTAACAAAAGTTAACTTTTAGCAAATATGTCATAGAGTATGTTAAATACAAGTATCAATGATAATTATTTGAGGCAAACAATTCTTCAATCAATACCCAAATCAACTTCAACAATCTTTTTCATCACTCCTCCTTTGTCCGGAAATCCAAGAAAGTTTTACCACCCATGAACGGCTGTAAAACTTGCGGTATTGCAACACCTTTTTCTGTCTGGTAATTCTCTATAGTGCAACAAAGCGTCCTCTCGGTTGCGATTAGAGTTGAGTTTAAAAGATGACAGTATTGCTTCACCTGTTCATTACCTGCAAATGTAGTAACTTATATTTATTTTTGTATTTTATTAAACAAAAAATCGGTTATATTAACTTATAATGTAATTAATAAGACATGTATGTTGAATAAGATAATAATGAAAGAAAACAAACCTTTTGTCCATATCTAATTTCCAACTTTCTAAACTGATAATCTGTGCAATATGAACACGACACGAGTTCTCTGTAAGTTTTGGATGCAGGAAACCATGCTTCCAAGTCATACTTCTTCGTTGCAGCTTCATATAATGAACTTGTCGAATCTACTTCACAACCCGCAACTTGGAGTTTGGTTATTTTTCTCATAATTGTTTACAAAGGAAAGGCTCCGAGTATTTCACAATCAAACCATTTTTAAAAGCTTGCTTGACATCGTTTGTCCGCCTAGTATAAATATTATAAACATTAACTTTGATTAGCACATGTGGATTCGACACCTTACTTGCCTAAGCTAGTAGATGTATTCTATAAATGTTTTTGATTGACTTTTCGACATCGATCAATAAAGCATGCATTTTTCAAACCATTGATAGAGAATATGGGGAGCACTGACATGTGTCAGTTTGTGATTGGTTGTTGAAAACTCACGGGGAATTTCCCAATGTCATGTGGAAGACGGATTTCGAGGGCTATTTTGAGAATTTTTAAATTTGGAGGGCTATTTTGAGGATTCCTTCTTCTAAAAATGGCCATTTTGAGAATTTTTCCTTTAAAAATGATAAATGTAATATTATTCCTATAATAAATGTGAAATTAATTTTTCCAACCCTTAGCATTAAATAGAAATTATTTTGTATTTAATACGTATGTTTTAACATTATTATTCTAAATATAAAAAGAAAACTAATTATTACATTATACTTATGATGTTTGCATGTTTAGTGAGTTTTGGATTCTTGCTATTAAATAAAAAAACAACTTTGTTGTGACCACTGATTGGTTGTTGAGATTGGAATCCTATCGTACAAGAAATAATGAAAAAAGACAATAAAAAGAAAGATAAAATATTAAAAACTAAATAAGGATAGATTAAAATTAAAATAATGAAACGTAGGAGAACGCGCGCCTAATATAACACATATCTGTAGTGGAAAATGTCAAAACGCTATCACCTTCCTTCTCCATTGGTTGCATACGTTAGACAACCAGGACATATCGCGTCAAAGAATCTACTGGTGTATAAAATTATCAATCTATTTAATGCTCAAATTCAGAGAAATTAATTGTGATATCTTATTCATTAAATATTTTTGTAATTAAAAAAACATTATAAATACATTTATCGACAGGGTCATAGTTTTGCACAATTCTGTTACAATAATTTTACTTGAAATGGAGAAAAATATAATGTTTTTTATGATTCTTTACATGCTTTGTTCAACTCTTATGACTTGTATGGCTTTTCCCCCGCAAGGCCTATGGTATTTCTTTGTTGCCATATTGTTTTCCAAATGATAATGTTGTTTTATTTGTTTATTAATATTTTAAAACCTTTCTTTTTTTTGTTAACAAGCAGGTGCTGAGTTTTGTGGTTATTCTGTTGATCATGCACCAAAACTTTGTGATTTTTCCATATGTGCACAGGAATGCCTTAAATATGTGCCGAAAACGCAAACCATATATAGTGCATTTTGTCGTGGTACTTTTTGCGTTTGTTGCTCCTATGGATTAGGATGTCCCAATTTTTAAGTAGATTATATTAAATAATCTAAATAATATGTTTAATTTATATGAAATGTATGAATATTTCTTGTGTTTCAGTTTTTTACACGGATTATTAAAAATTTACGAATGGTATTTGCCCAAAAAAATGCTAAAGCAAGTAGTACAAAAGAAAGCTTAGTCGAAGTAACATATAATAAAAACATTAGCAAACATCAAAACACACCTTATTTATCAAATATTACAAGTTTTCGCGTAACGTTATTTTAAAACGCTAGCATTCTCATGTAAAATCTTATGCATGCACTCAAAAATCATTAAAAACGTTAGAAGCGGTAAGCAATTACGAATTCCATAAGCTAGATCGAATGTCTTACTTGCTTACGTCGAAAGAAAAAAGATAATTCATAACCAATTCCACAATATTATGCAGACGTTAGGGTTTTAATAACAACACAATTCCTTTGTTCGCATTTATACAAAACGGTACAACAACGGTTTACGGAAAATTGGATATATATATATAGGGGAATGTTAAGATAAAAAGTTAATACCACTAAATTCTTGAGAACTCATAAAAATCACTTTTAAACACTATTTTTTTTTCATTTTTATATGTTATTTATCTTTATCAAAACAAAAAGAAATTGACAAATATATGGAATTCGCGAGAAATTGCATATACGTAGCTTGTAAATCTACATATATTTACCTCATAGGAGATACATGCGTATGCTTCTGAAATCTACATATTTTTAAATCTCTTTTTGGTTTTGACAAGAAAAATAAGAACACATGAAAATAATAAAGGCATTAAGCCTATTATCCATTTGACACTAAAAAAATTCGTGTCAATTTTGACCAATTTAGAAAGTTGAGAGACCCATTTGTAATTTAGTCAATGTAAAATCTGCGGTTAAAAATGAAAATTCTTATTCTGAAACCATAAAACCTGGAGGACCGCCAAGAATCGTTGAGGACCTCCAAGGAATTTTAGAATTGGGTGAAGGACCGCCAAGAAGCGTGACGGTCCGTTAAACGCTTCAAACATGTGTTCAACACATGTTCAACACGTGACGGTCCACCAAGCGTTTCACCTACCAAACTTTGATTCTCTAGATATCTTGTGAAGGTTTAAGCATTTCTTTTTTTTTCTTTCATGAAACATGAAAATTTTTAATTTGTTTATAAAGCAGATAAGGATGATTTAAGCTTGCTACATCAAATAAGGGTGTGTTTAGGATTGCTTATTTAAGTGAAAAATGACTTTTTGCTAAAAGAACTTATAAACTTATAAATTTTTTAAAAGAAGTTAACAAAAAAATGTTTGGATTAGCTTATGTATTGGGGGAAACCAAAATGATTAAAAAAGACACTTTTTTTTAGTGAGTGTAATGAGTTTTGAGGGTTAGAGGGGTGTAATATGTAATTCAAACCCATTAAGTTAATAAGTTACACATTCCTAACTTTTCAAAACCCCTTTAATTTGTCTTGTCCAAAAGTTAAAATCCATAAGGCCTTATGGTTTGCCAAACACCTTATACCTCTTATTAACTTTTCAAAAAGTTTATAAGTTATAAGTTGATGAAAATAATGAATCCCAAACACACCCTAAATAAGAGTAAAGTGTTATTTTCGTTTTTGTGGTTTGACAAATAATGCGATTTTAGTCCAAAAAGTTTATGTTTTGCATATGGACAATCCACGTTTCCCAATTTTTGCCAATTACATTCAAATCACTAACCCGTTAAATTTAATCCTTAAGTCAGGGGTAGACATGTCTTTTCATTATTTTTTTATTATAAATTTATAATACTTATTTCAATGAATTACGGTTTTCGTCCATGTGGTTTGTCCAAATCTGCGGGTTTAGTCTAATATTTCAACTTTGCAATTTTCGTCCCTATCATTTTTTTGATTTTCGTCCTCGTAGTTTCAATTCACTTGCAATTAAAACCGAAATTATTAACAACGCTAAGTCTGGTCGTTAACTCATCTGCGCGCCCCTCACGTGACGACCGGTTTTGTCGTTTTTCTCACCAAATAAACCTCATGTGAATAACACACTGATAAGTTTAACGATCCGACTTAACGAGATTAGTGAATTAAAAAAAAAACCTGTGGGCTAAACCCATCACATTATTATTATTATTATTATTATTTCGGCCCAAAGTCTTCAACCAACTAATAACCAACCAAACAAACGCCGCCGTAACCGTTACCGGAGTTAACCTCCGGCCACCGTAAGATGCTTCCACAGGCGAATATAGCCAAAATCATAGCCTCTATCTCAGTATCCTTATGTTCTCTATACATAATAACAAGCAGCCGCCGTCGGTCAACGAAAGTCAAAACCCTAACGGACAACAAACGGAAGAGTAACGGCGTCGTTGGCGCCATTGGAAACACTCCGCTTATTAGGATTAATAGCCTCTCAGATGCCACTGGCTGTGAAGTAATTATTATTATTATTAATTCATTTTTTTAATTACGAGAACGCTCGGTTCATTTGAAACTCTTTTTTTAAAGCTCGAGGTTGACTCGTGAGTTGCTTTTTTCAAGTTTGGGCTCGGCTGGTTTATTATTTATCAATATTTATGTATGTTTTTAATTATTTTTATGTATTTTGATATAAACGGTAAACAAGGCTAAGCTCAGCTGGAGTTATGTGCCTTATGTCCAAGGCTTGATGCAAAACTACTATCGAGCCGGGGGTCTCACCGGAAGCAGCCTCTCTATCCCTATGGGGTAGAGGTAAGGCTGTCTACATCTTACCCTCCTTAGACCCTACCATAGCTTTGCTATTGGTGGGATTTACTGAGTACGATGATGATATGTTTTTTCTAATTTGTGAATCGATTACATGATAGTAATATGCTTTTCAAGTTTTTTTATAGCTTCCGGTGACACCAAGTTTGGTTTTATTTTTCAGTCTGAAATATTAGAGGCCCTTGGAGCAACAGTTGAGAGGGTTCGGCCGGTCTCAATAACTCACAAAGATCATTTTGTTAATATTGCAAGAAGAAGGGCGTTAGAAGCAAATAAACTCGCATTGCAGAGCATGAATCAAACAGAAACCAAAAATGTTACAAATTCAAATGGATATTTGTTAGAAAAAGAGTATAAAGGTGGATTCTTTGCAGATCAGTTTGAGAATTTGGCAAACTACAGAGCTCATTATGAAGGAACTGGACCTGAGATTTGGGAGCAGACCGGTGGCAAATTGCATGCTTTCGTTGCAGCTGCCGGTACAGGTGGCACAGTGGCTGGTGTTTCTCGTTATCTGAAGGTCTGCGATCTAACAGTTTGAGATTTGTTTTTAGTAACTAATATTAATTTAGGTGTAAAATAGAAACCAGCTAACAGTTTATAATCGATTTTAGCAACCAGCCTCAACTTAATAGGTTTTATCTGTAAATTGCTGATGTGGCAATGGCTGATGCCATTTAAGATGCTACATATTCTAGAAGGCTTATGTGAACAAAATCAAACATAAAACTAATTTACATGTTTTGAAAAAACTATCTTGTTTTTTATGCATATTTTCATTGAAAATAATCATCAAATATCAAATCAGAGCGTATACACTAAAATGATAAATAAGATGACACGTCAGCAGTGTTTGATAAATCTGCGAAGGCTACTTATTACTGGTCGAATCGTTCTGTTGCTATAAGCGGTAATTAAATGTGATTTTGTCATATGAAGAAACGTGGATCGGCTCACTGGTAGACGATCAACTTTCCTCGGGTATGAGTGTGCTATATCACCGATGGTTCTCCGGAGTATGAATTCTTCCACCTACAAAATGAGCAGCACCGTGAACTTACCCCTCAGAAAGGGACAGAGGGGTCCTCTTTGGGGTAACCCTCCGGTGTGAGAATAAGAGATTGTAGGAGAAGAAAATAATAATCTGAGAGTGAGTAAGGATTTAGAGTGTATTTTCTTGCTTACCTCCCCTTGTGGAGGTGGTGTGGTATTTATAGTGTTAGGGTTTCCAATGATTGGGCTCAGATCCCATTAGGGCCTTTTTGGCCTCCTCCTATTGCTTCGCGCCACGTGTCCTTAGGACACCTGGTGCTTTTTCATTGATTATTCTCTGACCAAGGTATTTCACCTGACCCATGTGCAATCACGTGGTAGCACATGGGTTTTGCTGAGTTGTCCACCTTTCATTGGCAGCTGTCAACATCAGCATATTCTTTATTCCTTAAAGGATACCTTCTGGAAGGTTGTCTGATGAGCACAATCAGGGTTGTCCTTATCCTGATTTGGATAAGGACGAGGTTGATTATGTGCATGTGTGATATGCGCCTATCCTGAGGATGCGCGAGGTCTTCTCTTTATTCTCACGCGCAGATGTTTCATGCGCAGATGTTTCATGCGTGAGCATATGTGATATGCGCCACGCGCAGATGTGATATGCGTGAGCATATATGATGCGTGAGCATATGTGATATGCGCCACGCGCAGATGTGATATGCGTGAGCATGTGATACGCGTGAGCAAATGTGATATGCGTGAGCATATGTGATATGCGCCATGCGCATAGGTTTTGGCTTTGTGCCTTCATGACATCTTGATTTCAAGCCTCTTGTCTATATCTTGTGGGTTGACCCGCCCCGCTCGATGTTAAGGCGGGTGCATACCTCTTCATCATAAATTCTGTACTAAAGGATAATTTGAATGTTGAGTATAAAGGTTTTGACTGTATACATTAAAATAGACTTTGTGCCTTCATGACATCATGATTTCAAGCCTCTTGTCTATATCTTGTGGGTTGACCCGCCCCGCTCGATGTTAAGGCGGGTGCATACCTCTTCATCATAAATTCTGTACTAAAGGATAATTTGAATGTTGAGTATAAAGGTTTTGACTGTATACATTAAAATAGACTTTTAAGCAACTTTCAACCGCTTTATTCATTTTAACCAACTTTTTTATATGACTCGTTTGAGATAAATCACAACGCGCATAAGTAAGCGGGTCAAAATTTACGACGACTAATCCAACTTTTACATTCTTCTAAAGGAAAAAGACCCAGGAATAAAGTGTTATCTGGTGGACCCACCTGGATCTGGTTTGTATAACAAGGTTACAAGGGGAGTGATGTACACTAAAGAAGAGGCTGAAGGAAAGAGATTAAAGAATCCGTTTGATACCATAACCGAAGGTATCGGGATTAACAGATTAACAGAAAATTTTAAAATGGCTCAACTTGATGGAGCTTTTAAAGGCACTGATATTGAAGCTGTGGAAATGTCTAGGTACACAATCTATCCTTATCTTCAAGAATATATATATGTAATCATGTAATATCACAATTTTTTGCGTCTTACTCTTATCAGTTTGTAGTAGAGTGACAGTTTTGAACCGTTTACTCTTAAAGGGGTCGATTAGGTTATGCTTCCTTTCAAATGTGTAAAAGTAGTTCTAAAATGGGAACCGTCAAATAAATTGAAACTAGGGGTCCAACTCGGCTCGTTTAACTTACATAAAGGTTGAGTTCTTACTAGAGTTCTAGCTCGGCTCGTGAGTAACTTTTCAAGCTCCAATTTGGCTCTGGCCATTATTATTTAAATATATATTTTTTTTATCAATTTTCAATTATATACTAATAAATAGCATAATATATATTCTTTAGTTATTGTTTTCATCATTTATATATAATAATAATTATTAAATATATTAAATAAAAGGCTCGTGAGCCGGTTCGAGCTCGATAAGTGAAGCTCATGTTCGGGCTCATTTGTTTTTAGGCTCGAGCTCGTTTAAGCTCGGCTTCACGAGCAGTTTGGCTCGTTTACACCCCTAATTGAAAGTAAAACAACGTTTATGTTTAATGAATACTGCCTCCAAAATCTTGTCGTTTAAAGGTTTGAAATTTTTTTATTACTATTGTAATAATATTGTTTTTGTAGTCATAGTTTAACGCAAAAATACATTTATAATTTTTTTTTATAAAGGGCCAACAGTTAAAAAGTTTGCGGGTCAACCTGTCTTGGGTCATTTTGACCCATACTCGATACATAGTTATTTGAAATTAATAAAACTCAGATAACAAGTTTTGGTGGGCCAGCCTGAGACCCGTTTGCCCGCACTGAAAAACAACCCATTTAGCCACCTGTATAATTATGTCATTATTCTTTTTAACAAATATTATGCTTCTTCTATTGATCAGATTCCTTCTAAAGAATGATGGGCTTTTTGTTGGAAGTTCTTCATCAATGAACTGTGTTGGAGCCGTAAGATTAGCCCGGTTATTAGGCCCGGGTCATACTATCGTTACAATTTTATGTGATAGCGGGATGAGACACTTAAGCAAGTTCTGTAATCCCGAGTACCTTTCTCAACACGGTTTAACACCTTTGGCCAAAGCATTAGAGTTTCTTGATCGTAGATGATATTGTTGTATCGCGCAGGGGACAATATTACTACAAAGTCATAGATTATTTAAATAGGTGTTACGATTAATGTTATATATTTTTTGTCGTTAAGGTTGTACGAGTATGTATTTGATTATCCGGTTCTAGCGAGAAACGTGTTATGTTTAGTCGATTTTTGTTAAATTGTTTAATGTTTCGTATTTGGTTCTTCGTTTCTAGCTAGAGACGTGTATGTCGTTCACTGTACGACAAGAGAATAATCTACCCCATTTAAGAATCTGAACGAAGAAACTTCAAAATTTTAAAATATTAACTTAAAATAAAACTTATTTTTTAAATTAATAATAACTTAACTCTTAAAGTTAATGACTCGTATATTTATCCAAGTATAATTTATTGTTCATTTGAAGTTTAAACATTTTATTTTTTAATTTTCTTTTTGTCTAAACAACAAATTCTAGATTTTCTAGAAGAAATACATAATAATGTTAAGGATTTTAATAGGTTGTGAGACACACCTTCCTCAACAAACTTTATTTATCCTTTACTCGCAATTTATTGCTTGTGAGACACACACCTTCCTCAACAAACATTATTTATCCTTAACTCGCAATGTATTGGTTGTGAGACACACACCTTCGTCAACAAACTTTATTTATGATGTTCGAATGTTCATTTATAATTATTATTTTTTCATGGTAAATTAGCAATTGTCATATATGTTTTCTGATTGATCATTGATTTAAAATTAGTTGTAGAAGATTTCATTTTTAAAACGCATAATTTAGCTTGTTGCATATACCACTGTTTCAACTTAGTTATGAAATATCTATAACACAATTATTGCATAGGAGGAAGTGAAGATTCGAGATTATGATTGAAGTACTCAAGTTCGAATTCGATCCCAATCGGCTTTTATCGCAGTGGACCTTCATGTAGCGAGCTTGCTCCGGAATAGGAGATGGTGGACTTGGACTAGCCACTGTTGTCTGCAATCGCGGATGTATAGTTTGCCTTATGTCATTGGGTTATCATGGATGGTCGGACTTTATTCGTTTGTCGTTAAAATAAAGTATAAAAAAAATAAAAGCCTTGTAGTTTGTTTAATAAAACAGAAAAGAAAGTCTTATTAAGTTAAATTATATTATAATAGAAAGCAACAAATAAATAAGTAACACAAGTATAGAAATTTTGAATTGACAAATTAATATCACATAAGTTTGAAACACGTAAGCGAATATGTATCACGTGGGTTTGAACTGATCCACTTTCGAGCTTTTATTACAATTAAAGTTGTAAAATGTACGTAGGGTGTGAGGAAACGAGTCAAACGTGCAAAACCCATGAGAACCATCACACTAGAACCCATGATACCCGTTTACATATAATTAAGTCAGTCTCGGGTCTAGCATATGGATGCAATTGGTCCCGGTTCTAGAAGTGGTGTTGAAGGAAAACCCCCATAAACCCGATTGTAATCCGAATTAGATATAAACAATTTTGTTCTTATAAAATAATATCACGATCAATATCCAGCCATAAATGTGTC
The DNA here is from genome assembly GCF_021521415.1 of Bidens hawaiensis. Lineage (NCBI taxonomy): Eukaryota > Viridiplantae > Streptophyta > Magnoliopsida > Asterales > Asteraceae > Bidens > Bidens hawaiensis. Next base: position 50,055 of record NW_027491536.1, on the reverse strand, counting down.
CCTTAACTATCAACACGCCTTTATATCAATGCAAAATGCATTGAATTGTTTATATGTATAGACACATAGATTCTAAATATCACTCCTAAGTATCGACGCATAAATTCTGAATATCACCCCTAAGTATCGACACATAGATTATAAATATCACCCTTAAGTATCAACACATAGATTCTGAATATCACCCCTAAGTTTCGATGCGTAGATTTTGAATATCATCCCTAAGTAACGCCTCAGCATGAGATCACCATAATCATTAATTAGTAAGTAATTTATCATCTCTTATTGGTAAGTGATCATTGTTATTAGTTTTTAATATATAAAAACAATAGTATGCAGGCATCTTCATGTTCATCATCAAACTTTGATTTTTGAGTAAACTGCGGTTTTCGTCCTTGTGGTTTGTTCAAATCTGCAGTTTTAGTCCAATAATATCAAATTGATGATTTTCGTCCCTATGTTTTCATTTCACTTGCAATTAAACCCGAATTCATTAACTCCGTTAAGTCTGGTCGTTAAATCCATCAGCGTGCCCCTCACGTGAGATGCAGTTTTGTCCCTTTTTCCCCAAATAAACCCCAGTTCTAATCCACAAGCCCCTCACGTGAGGGGCTAGGGTGTATTTGGGGGAAAAAGGACAAAATCGCCCCTCACGTGAAGGACACGCTGATGGGTTTAACTACCAGACTTATCGGGATTAGTGAATTCGGGTTTAATTGCAAGTGAAATTAAACCACATGGACGAAAATCACAAATTTAAAACTGTTAGACTAAAACCGCAAATTTGGATAAACCATAAGGACGCAAATCACAGTTTACTCTTGATTTTTTAAAGGGTACGGTTAATCATCAAATGTAAGAACAACATCATGTGATGATCTTCATGTTCATGATCAAACTCCGATTCTTAGTTGTTTAGGGTTGTGCATCGTTAATCATATTTGCTTTTTATAGAACGTTATTCATTTTTTTACATTGTAGATTGTGGATTTGAAGAAATAAAACCCGTTTGTACACCCTAGTAAAATAAAAATTAATTTTTATTTGTTTTGCTTTGCTTTTAATCATTTTATGTAGATTTTTTATTTCGTTGCGTAATTCATAGACTGATTTGGGTGTTGGTGTAGGATCTATGATGGCTTTATCTAAATATCAACGCGTAGATTCTAAAACCCCAAAGTATCGACACCTCTACAGGAGATCACCATAATCATAATCTAAGGAGATGATATATGTAAGAATTTATTTGGTCTCCAAAATCCAATGTCGTATGTTCAAATCCTACAATGCGTGATTCGGATCTTTGACCGAATTCAACTGAAACACTAACCGGAACTAATATTAACTTTTCTTTCCCATTTTATTTGATTATTTAAGATTTTGTTTGAGTTATGTTTGGATTGACGATCTAACTATCCAAGTTCAAAATCTAATGATAATATGTTCTTTATACAACCCGTGCACATACACGAGTCAATAATAAAACTTAATATTTGATTATTGATTATTGAATTTTTTACTTTGTTATATGTGATTGTAACTCTTTCAAGTATACGGAGTTATGATTTATATAATTTAAGTGCCCGGTTTTAAGTTAATGGGTTGAATCTAGAGAGACCGTATACGGAGTTATGATTTATATAATTTAAGTTGTTTACACAAGCACCTAACCTAGTGCGTGTGTGTATTAGACTAGTTTGAGACCCATGTTATACATAGATAATTCATGAAGATACAATATTTAATAAATATACGATATACAATAAACAATAAACCTATAAAACACTAACTACACCATCAAAAATCTAACTGTGCAAAATAGTAGCAATGAAAGTTAAAGAATTTGTTGTAAGGCTCCGTTACCGGTAACCCTACTTTCGTGTTGGATTTACTCATAAACACAGTTCTAACTATCAGAGTTGATTAAAACATTTACGCGGAAAATAAAACTTTCATAAAACATTACAATATTTCACAACTTGCCCCAAAACATCCCTAGTCTTCCACATCAAAACATTAAAATTAAAACATCGTAAGTCTTCAGATGCCAGACTCCTGTTCAGTGCCATGTGTCTCCTCAAGCGAGCTGCCTCATCCTACTCACCTGCGTGCATACTAAAAGTCAGCTACGCTGAGTGAGTTCTAGTTAATCACATAATCATACAATACCTTCTTACATTTCATACTTAATCTCTTAACTTTCTTTCATATACACCTAAGTGTTCTTACCTTCATTTTTACTTTCTTACTTTCTTTACATACATAATCATACGTTCATTTTTACCTTCATACTTTCCTTACATACATAATCATACTTTTTAAAGAGCCTTTCGCCCTATAACCTCATAGATATTATAAGGGTCTGGTCCCTTGTTTTCGAATATTAGAAGGGTTCGATTCCCTAACATCACAGATATTATAAGGGTCTGGTCCCTATCATCACAGATATTATAAGGGTCTGGTCCCTAGTTTTCGAATATTAGAAGGGTTTGATTCCCTAACATCACAGATATTATAAGGGTCTGGTCCCTATCATCACAGATATTATAAGGGTCTGGTCCCTAGTTTTCGAATATTAGAAGGGTTCGATTCCCTAACATCACAGATATTATAAGGGTCTGGTCCCTATCATCACAGATATTATAAGGGTCTGGTCCCTAGTTTTCGAATATTAGAAGGGTTCGATTCCCACTTCGTTACCATACAACCATACATCATACCTCAAGTATTATTAGGGCTCGGTACCCTTTTCGTAACCATACAACCATACATTATCATTTCTTTCTTCTATTATCACTACCATGCTCATATACATAACATACATAACATTCTTACCTATACCTAGCGTTACAACCTGACAGTACGTGCAATATCCGAAGATCGTTCACGTACCATCAAGCAATCATTCTCACATAACACATATATCACATAGGGCATACACTTATCACTTAGGATAAATGTATTAACAACACATCAAGTATGCACACAGTCCCGAAAACATAACAAGTAATGGGGCTAGAAACTCACCTGAACACGGTTACGTTCACCGTTAATCGTAATTCCTTTCTTCAGTTGTGCACGGCTGACTGTATAACAAGTATACGTATCAATTAACTATCACTTCTCATAATGTATTTCTATCTTTATATGACCCACAACGAATGGGGGTCCGGGGGCAGCGCCCCTGGCAGCGGGGTCTAGGGGCGGCAGCCCCTAGCAGGGTCCAAGGGGCAGAGCCCCTGGCTGGGGTCGAGCTGCCAGGTCAGCTTTGAAAAATTTTATTTCCATTAACTGTCTTAACACATTTTTCATTAGATTTTTAATTTATTTTCTAAACGAACTTGGCTTTAGGCGAAGTTAAACCTCAGGCGAACTTGTCATCAGGCGAAGTTAAACCTCAGGCGAACTTAGCTTTAGGCGAAGTTAAACCTCAGGCGAACTTGTCATCAGGCGAACTTAAACCTCAGGCGAACTTGTCATCAGGCGAACTTAGCTTGCAGGCGAAGTTCATCAGGCGAACTTAGCTTGCCGCCGAAGTTCATCGCTTGAAGGCGAAGTTACCCAGATGAAGGCGAAGTTGCCCAGACAGCCTGCTGTTTGGTTTCAGTCCAACATTTCGAGCGATTTTAACACCCCCGCTATGGTTCAATATCACCCACTACGCTTCCCGACCATTTCCGGTCACTTAACCCTAAAAAGCTTGGATCTTTAAACTTCAAAGTTCAAGAATCTTACCTTTTTGAGCTTGTTGGATCTTGTTTCCTTGCTTAATCACAACCAACCGCTCTCTCTTCTCTCTCGGATCTTGGTCTCTCTCTCTACGGCTCTCGGCCTCTCTCTCTCTCCTCGGATCTCGGCCGCCGGTCGGCTTGTGTATGGGGTGTGTGTGTGTTTTGGAAGTGTGAAGGAATAGATGTAAATGAAGATATTTTTGGGTTTAGGGGATATTTATATCCCTTAAATCCCATTCTCATTTAACCCATCTCAATTAATCCAAGTCCCTGATCCGCTCCTACCCGATATTAATAATTAAAAACGCGAAATCACTAACATAACTTTCTTTATTCAACATTATAAATTTTAGGATGTTACATTTGTATACAACACTCTATATATATACTGTTTGCAGAATAAATATCTTTTCAATTTGAATTATTATCAGTATTAGCTTAGCTGGTATGGGAGATACAAAAATAGTATCATGTTTATTTTTTTATATATAGCAAAACTTAATAAAGTTCAAACTTTAAATTTAAATTTCTGGTTAATGTAAATATATATTGAGCAACGTATTTTTATAAAATAAACGATATAAATTTCAAATAGTTGCAAAAAAATAGAAAGTAATATTAAATTAACGATATTAAAAAATAATGAGGTTTAATGTGAAAGTGACAAAACTTCTAGATTTTTATTAATGGCGTTGCTAAACATGCCACATCCATACTATTTTTACTAAATGTATCACCCATTGAACTTATTAAATCAAATACCATTAGCCCTTAAACATTAATTGCATAAATATTAATCTCCCAAACATTTTTTTTTGACTTAATAGTCTTTACTAAATATATCAAATTAATAACCTGTGTGGATTTTACAGGAGTGTCTCCTCTTGTTGGACTCAGTGATCGTGGGTTTGTTGTGGGTCAGGCTGCGTTGAAGGCTGAATCGGGCAAAGTTGTTAAACACGAGAAAGCTTGTTTAGATAATCAACATGTCTTTCTACCATTTGCCTTTGATACATTTGGTTTCCTGGCCCCAGAGGCTGTGAAATTTTTGAGTAGGGTTCAGCGCGTCGTACACGAAACCTCTTCAGCTTCTAGGTCCCAGAACTTCGTTTTTAGCAGGATTAGCTTTGCTATTCAAAACGGGGTTGCGGCGCAGCTTGTTGCCCGTTTGCCTGCCACTCTATTGTAATCGTTTTATAGTAAATTATAATTTCCTAGCGGTTAATAAGTTGTAATTAAAAAAAAATTAATAACCATTAAGCTATATTATTATTATTATTATTATTATTTTAGTATTAATATTCTAAAAATTTATAATATATTTTATTAATTATAATAGTATCAATATATATATATATATATACACACACAGACATGTATGTGTAGTTTTATAAATATAATAATGCATCAACACTGATAATAACAAGTATTATTATCTCGATCAAGGACAATAAACACAACAAGAGAGAAAAATTAGAAAATAAAAATAAAAACTTTATAGTTTCCGATTTAATATTTTAAAGAGAGACAATAAAATACAAAAAATAAAATAAAATGTAACAGGATAATAATATGTCAAATAAAATTGTTAAATAAAATGAAAGTTTAAGAAAAATGATATGGCAAGTAGATGAGAGGGTACATTTAATCTAACCGAACCATTTTATTAAAGAGTATACACAAATAGATTGGGTGAGATAAATAAGCATTAATTTTTAATCAACTTCTTTATTTTTATATCTATGTATTAAATTATATTATACCATATCAAGTCATATCACAACAAATCACATGATATTAAAATAATATCCTATTATACCATATTACATCTTTACTTTTAGTAAACTAATTATATAATGACTTTATTACATTTGACCAGAGAATGGTCAAAGATCCACCGTCAATTTAAAGACCATATAGTGACCTTAAATCTTAGCCATCCATCAAACACCTGGATATCCTGCCTAGTAGTGTCGTGTATGACATGTCAAGAAGTAAATTATTAAGTAAACACATTATACGTACATGCACCATATCACATCACACTCTACACACATACTTGTCTCAAAACAATTTTATTCACCTTTCAATTCAATCCTAATTTATGTAAGGATTTAATTATTTTACATGTTGTTTGTTTGTTCAATTAAGTTATTCATTATATCATATGTTTGTTAGTTTTTAATTATGAAGAGTTTGAAATTTTAATTTGGATCAATTGACTGATTTATTGATTTTAGTTTTCTTTGTTGATTCACGTTTTTTTTTGTGTTCTTAAATTTGGTTTCGTTTTTGTCGGTGAGTGCAATCTGAATCGGTTATGCCGATTTTATGTTTCATTGGATTGAAACCTAGGGGTGCAAACGAGCCGATCTGCTCATGAATTACTTGAGATCGGATCGATAAAAAAATTGAAATTAGGCAAGGCCTTGCGTTTTTTTCATGTTCTTAAATTTGGTTTTGTTTTTTGTCGGTGAGTGTAATCCGAACTAGTTATGCCGATTTTATGTTTAACTGGATTGAAACCCAAACCGATCTGCTCATGAGTTACTTGAGATCGGATCGATAAAAAAACTTGAAATTAGCCGAGGACTTGCTTTTTTTCATGTTCTTAAATTTAGTTTCGTTTTTTTTGTCGGTGAGTGTAATCCGAATTGGTTATGCCGATTTTATGTTTCATTGGATTGAAACCCTAGGGGTGCAAACGAGCCGATCTGCTCGCGAGTTACTAGAGATTTGATCGATAAAAAATTGAAACTAGCTGAGGCCGACCGATTCGGTGAGTGTAATCCGAATCGGTTATGCTGATTTTATGTTTCATCGGATTGGAACCCTAGGGGTGCAAACGACCCGATTGCTCGCGAGCTACTTGAGATCGTATCGATAGAAAACTTGAAACTAGTCGAGGCCGATCGATAAAAAGATTGGATCGTTTAGGCTCGTTGGTCTTGATTTTTAAGTTTTGCCTCCTTTGGACTTCCTATAGTTCTATGCGTTATTTCATATTGTACAGCAGAGCTTGATCCGAGCTTATGCTTGTTTAAGGTTTTTTTTTTCAAAATATATAAAATAATTAAATTATATATTTATATATATATATTAATTAATTAATTAATAAATAACAAACAAGTCAAGCAGAGCCCTAGCTTTATTATTAATTAATAAATAATAAATGAGTCGGATGGGCATGGCTTGGCTTGGCTTGGCTTGTTTACACCCTTGGGTGAGTCTAATTGAACAAAATAACATTGTATTTGTTTAAGCATTTGTACAACTTACTTTTTTTTATATATATTTTACTCTCACAGCAACGAATATATTAATTTTTCTTTATACAAATCATAGCAATGTGCTTATACCAAAATGTTGTTATGACTAAAATATAAATTGAAATTATGCTACTTTTTTTTTGGTTAAATTAATACTTTGCACAATAAGGATGGATATACATAATTTTATGTCATAATGTATGTTTATGCTTTGTTGGTAATTGGTTTAAAAGTGTTGTTTTAAGAGTGTCACAGGTGGTTGATTTCTGATGGTCAGTTTTAGCTTAATATATTCAGTCATGGCCAATGCGGGATCGAAAAACCTTGCTACAAAGAAGAGTGGAAACGATGAGCCAAAGAGTGGAAACGATGAGCCAATGCGACCAGCAAGGCTGCGGAAATCTAAAGAAAGATTGATTGAAGTGATAGAACATGGTACGGCGAAACACTTCAAATTGAACAGGTGGTGTTAAGGAAATTTTAAAATTTTGTTTGTCGTTTACGACTTATATTGATGAAGCTTGTTGTTTCCTTATATATTGACTAATTTTTGCGTGTTATAATGCCATGTAGGGACGCGGGACGCCTCTTAAAGACATACCTAATGGTAAAGATTTAAACTTGTTTTTGTATTTATCCTTTGATAGTGACGTAGTAACAATACCTCACACTTAAACCTTTACTAGCGTTATTGTTTCAACTTTGTTTCAATCTTGCATTGTCTACATTTTAATGATATGATCTATGATACCCTTCTTTATACATTATCAAATTTTTATTCGGTAAAGGATTAGTCAACATGTTTAAGACGGAAAATTTAATCGTAATCCAGGAAATTTTTTTGGATCTTCACTTAATTAATGTTTAAAGTTAAGCTTTTGTGTTGGAGTCTATGAAAAGACTAGGAATCTTTACCAGACATTATATCATCTAAAAATTTATTAGCGTGTCTGATCGAAGTGCGCTATACTTTACAGTGGCGTATAAGATATCAAAAAAGAAAGCGGCGAGTGAGACGCTAAAACAGCTCCACACTGTCCTGTATATGAGGACAGGAAAGGTAATTGAGCTTCTATTAGTTAAATGTATTATGTATGCATATTTGCATTGTCAAAAAAAAAAACATTTTATAGGCATCTATAATGTTAGTTGAATACTAACTGAATTTAAACATGTTACATTTATAGAACCCCTTATAGCATAAGTAACACATATTTTTTAACACACTAAAAAAAAGGATCCAATTACAATAAGTAATTGGATGTTTGTTATATAGCTTACAAGTTACGCTATCAGTTGATAACTGTTAAGAGTTAAAATGCGTATTGTCATTAAGTTAAAAGAAATTTTGTACGAGCAAAATGAACGAACTATCATTAAACAACTTAAGCTAAAGGTCCGCAAACCTTTTTGGGTTGATGGACTCCAACAAGATTATGTTATATATCATGCGGCATTAAAATCAGAGGCAGACCTACACTTCTGGTGTAGGGGTTGGCCATGCCATGTGAAAATGTTTTTTAGAGGTATATTATGTTGAAATCCCGACTGACCCTATGAAATGGCCTTCTCTCGACCACGGCTGATTAAAATTTGTAGATACTGCATCATGGCACTTCATTTGCTTACACTGGAAAATTTGTTCAAATATTATATCTCATTGATTGATCAAGGCCTGTTGTATTTGATTTGCAGGCAATAAAAATCAAGAGTAACATTCTGAATTTTTCTGGATTTGTTTGGAATGAAAACGAGGTAAAATTAACTCGTTGCTTTCGCCATTCTTGTTAAAAGTGTCCACATTTCATTTTTTATTTATCCCATTAAAAATGTCCACTTTCAAAATTTATTAGTCAATTTTCAAGTTTACCCTTAAACACACATAATTAACATTAATAAACAATATTTATGGACCCAATTTCCAAGGGTATTATTGTTATTTGGTAAGCAAAAAAAAAAACAATAATTTAATCAACCTTAAACTTTGTGTTTTTTTAAAATAAGACACTTTGACCGGGACGGAGGGAGTAGCAAGTTGTATATCATTTAAAACTTTGGCATGGGCTGCGATGAGTAGGGTTGGGTCGAAACTCGACACACCTTTTGCATTTAAACCTAAGTCAAGTTGTCAGTGATCATATACGATTACAAAATCTACTTTGCGAGATTTTTATCCCATTTCTGTCTAAGTTCGGTTATTTTTCTCTTTTAATTTGACTGGTTTTGTCGCGTAGGATATTTTTATATGACCTGAACCGACCCATCCATTTATAAGCAAGTCAAAATTTAAAATTGTCATCTCTTGATAGTAATTCATATAGTTGTTGATGAACTAATATAAGCTAGATATTTATTATTATTGCAGGAAATTAAGCAGAAAACTAAGGTGCACATAAAGCTTAATAAATTCTATAAAGAGAAGTTGATTAAGTTTTGTGATTTGCTTGATGTACCAATTGCAAGAACCTAAGTGTATATATATATATATATATATATATATATATATATATATACTTAGGTTCTTGCAATTGTTTATTAGTTCATTGTTATCCTAAGTATTTGATGTCATGTTTTCACAAGAGTAATATGCTCTCATATGATATAATACATACATGCACACACACACATATACATACACACACACACATATATATATATATATATATATATATATATATATTTTAAAATAATGATGCCCAAACATAAAAAATTTGGTCGTACGTAGCGGATTGGTTCATCGATCACATTAGAGGTGCATATTCTGACTCATTTACTTATGAACGTTGTAACATCTGCCCGATCCGACCCGACCCAGGTACCCGTTTCCCTTATCCGATCTCTTTCTTTTATGATTTAATATTTATTTATACTTATATTTTACTTTTAATAATAATAATATACTTTTCCTTCCCGCCTCTTTCTCTCTCTTTCTTTCCGCCGTCCCGTCCCTCTTCCTTCTCTCTTTCCGCCTTGTTTCCCTCTTTCTTCTAACTCTTTGCTTATCCTTTGGTTCTTCCCGCCTAAGGATGTCTGCAGCTCCACGCGCCAGACTCCTTACATGGAAGCCTGCGTGAAGACATCTTGTTCCTGCGATGCGTGAAGAGAACTCTTCTCGCAGCGCGCTAAGAATGCATGTTCTTCCCGCAATGCGCTAAGAATGTATGTTCTTCCCGCGATGCGCTTAGAATTCCAGGTTCTTCACGCAGCGCGCTAAGGAATTGTGATTCTTCCCGCAGCACGCTAAGGATTGTTGTGCCAGCCTTCGCGCTCGCGCACTCAGCCTTCTCGCGCTTGACCCTTTAGTCTAGTCCTGTTTTATCCAGCCTGTATGCTTTTGTGTTGCCTTTTCTTCTGAGCTGTTGACCTAACCTATCTAATGTCTGAATAAGTTACTTTCGGCGCAGCATGCGTACCAACCCCATTGGTTGATAGAAAAAGTGACTGACATAATCTTTTGAGATCTGCTTTTGCCATGCTTGACCAGTACCTTTATCTGAACCGCCCATGCTTTTTTTTACTGTTCCCTGACAGCTTTATCTTGCCCCCTGCAGCTGCCATATCTTTTGATATCTTTTGTTATCTTTTGTTTTGTCTTGTTCTGTTTGTCTTGGAATCTTTTCCCTTTTTTCTGGATTTATGTCTCCTAGGGTTTCTCTATAAATAATAGTATTATTTTTCCTAACACTACACACACAAAACACTTACTCTCTCCTGACCTCCTCCTTGCTCTCTCTGCCGCCTCCCTCTCTGCCTCCGTTTTCTCCTCTCCTCTGCCCTGATTTCCGGTAATATATATAATAACTTATTAATTATGCTAACTTGTAATCAAGACTTAAAACCGATCGTTAAAACAATAATCTTATTTATAGGTTAACTTGTGCTTGTTTAAAGTTGGTTCTTGCTTTATCTTACACCGCATCGTTTATCAAGTGAGTTATCTCGTATCTAATCCCTTTTTATTTTAAATGCTTTGGGATGTTCATGTGTTCATACAAAACTTGAGTCTTAAACTGTTTATGAACTTTAGTCGCGCAGTATCCCATGTGTTGAGGACGTAGACTTGGCTGTTTATTTGTATGTGTGGATCATTAACCGTCTTGTCGGTCTATTCCGCAGTTTTCATGGTACCATTAGATGAACACGGGAGAACTATCGTTTATGATTTTCTCTTTTGTTACACTTGCACAGTTAGTCTTGTTTGTGAGCTCAATTGTGAGCACTGGCAGTCTTGTCTCTTAGAGTTGGTCCCGATCTGATTACACCCTTGTTGAAACCCAGACATACACATGTTGCGCGCAGATTTATTGTTATCTATGTATTGTATTAAACTTGATTTCTCACCAACACGCAAGTGTTTGACGTTTATTTTAACACATGTTCAGGTTTGCAGTAGCTGTTTTGGAGCTTGTGGACACGTAGGAAGTTTTCACTTTTGGACCTAGAATTAAAATGTATCAAGACAAGTTAATGTTGTTTGAATGTTATAATTTATAATATATTGATTTGTTTGATTTATGTTCTTTATTTTCCCCGCTGCGCGTGCGCGATAAAATGTGTATTAATAAATATTGACACCAATAGTGTCGCGAGTAATGAAGCAATATGTGGCGCCCCGATGTATAATCCGCCTTTGGTCGGGGTGTTACAAACGTGTAGACCTGGATTTGCTTTATGACTTTATCTCAAACGCGTCAAATATATAAAATAGCTAAAATGGGAACAAATGAGTTGGAAATCAGCCTAAGTCTATGTTTAATGTATATAGTCCACTAAACTATTTTTTCAAAATATTCATATCATTGTATTAACGCGGTAGTTTATTATTTTTATAACGGATAACATACGTGGAAACCACATAGGTATTCAACTAGTTTCATCAAGGGCACCCGTTTATTAAAGCTAATTTATAGGCCACCGAAGTATATATACGTGGCTTCTTTTTTATGGGTGACCTTGATGAAAACAGTTGTATACTTGGGCGGCCTTAACATAGACTATCCCTTGCAAAAGTGTATATATATTTTTGTTTGGTTTTGATTTAAACATACTTTTGGACATAATACGCCCTGTTTAAATCACATGATGGTAATTTTCTGGTGAAACCAACATGACATTATTTCTTTTTTCGCACGCACGACATCATCGCTAAACTAATTGAGTTTTTGCTGGTTCCACATGCCACAAATAATGTGCTGCTTGGAGCGAATGAACAGGTTAGTAATTTTGATCAGCCTTAACTCCAAATATCGTTTGTATACTATTTTCATCTCTTAGACCATCTCCAACGTATGCACCGAAAGTACCAAAACAATGAAAAAGTTCGGTGCATAAATGAATTTGGCTAAACAGTGTAAATATTTAGTGTATACATTGGAAATGCTCTTATTGATTAAACATGTTCTTCAGTCGTCAAGCAGAGGCAAAAAGCGCAAGAGGGTGAGCATTGTAAGTTTAAGTACATCAACTTCTGCGGTTACACCTTCAAAGGTACATTCTCTTTGTAAAATCCTACTTTGCTGACGTGGCATTTTGATCGGTCGTTTTGTGAAAAAAACTATTTACACACTTTATAAGCCACCCATGTTTGTGCCGAAAATGCCCCTTATTTTTTAAATTGTTATAATTTGTTTCCAACTCCGGGATGTCGAAAATGCCCCTTATTTTTTCTAAAAAGATCGGCAACCTCAAGGGTATTTTGTGTCCGAAATCGGTGTAAATCAAAAGTTATTAAAAAACTATGTGTGGCCTTAATGAGAAAAGTTTGAAAAAATGGATTATAAAGATTTTTCTATATAGAAGGAAGATGAAGCAGTTGAAGAGGAAGAGGAGGAAGAACATAAAACTGAAGAGGTTAGTCATTTCCGCGTTAACTCCAAATATTGTTTGCATGCGCGCTATTATTATCTCTTAGACCATCTCCAATGTATGCACCAAAAGTACCAAAGTGATGAAAAATATGGTGCATACATTGGAGCTTAAATGAATTTGGTAAATAGTGTAACTACATTGGAAATGCTCTTATTGATTAAACATGTTCTTTAGACAAGCAAAGGCAACAAGTGCAATAGAGTGAACATAATAAGGGCATCAACTTTTGAGGATACACCTTCAAAGGTGCATTCTCTTTGTAAAAACGATTCACACGCTTTATAAGACACCAATGTACGTATCTATTTAATTGTTTCCAGCTCCGAGATGTCAAAAGTGCCCTTTATTTGTTCTAAAAGATCGACGGCAAATTTAACCTATAGCGTTATGTCACCCTTAAAGGCGTTTTGTCCAAAATCGGTTTATATCAGAAGTTATTAAAAAAAACTATGTGTGAACTTAATAAGAAAAGTTTAAAAAATGGATTGTAAAGATTTTACTATATAGGTGTCATTTTCCAGATACAATATCTCATGCAATTATATAAAAATGGATCATATGCATCTTGTGTTTGTTTTTACAAAAGCAGATTAGTAGAAGTGCATCTGAGGCAACTCATGAGACTGAAGAGGGAGAAGAAGAAGCGGAAGCGGACAAGGAAGTAGAAGAGGAAGATGAAGAAGCGGAGGAAGAGGAGGATGCGGAAGAGGAGGAGGAGGACGACGACGAAGACGAAGAAGAAGAAGAATTAATATCCTGATTTTAACAACCAACTTTAAGCTAGATGTGATCAGCTGCTATGGCAGATGCCACACATGAAAAAAATTCTCACGAGAGAACATTTTTAGAAAATGGAAGTATTTATGAGGTTGATGAAGGTACTTGTCCGGTCAAATGAAAAGTACTCTATTTTTGCATCTTAAAATGTTTTAAAAACCAGTTTTTTACTCGTACCGGATTGAGCTTAAAAATGGTATAACCGGGTATACTGGGAGGTTCAACTGGTTAACTACTTTATCTTATAATTTCCTATAAATGCAATTCAGCTCCAAAAATAACCTAAAATTAAATAATTTGATAACAAAAAATAATTCAAAAGTTAATCCATATTAAAAAATAATAAAACAAATGCACTCAAAATTAAAAAAATAGTCCTAAAGATTACACGTTTGAATGTTAATTGTTGGGTTATAATATAGGCTGCTTAATATCAAAAATTTCTCGGACATAAAACCGGTTTGCTGGAAAAAAACGATATTAATAGAAAAAACCGCCGGTACGATATTCTAGTAAACCGGCCAAAAATACATGGCTCAAAATACTTGCATGATGTGCAAAATCCGGTTCAACCGGGCAGTTTTAACCGGATTTTAAAACACTCATCTTAAATGAAATCAAGCAGTGGACTATAATCGGCAGTATTCTATGAGATCCGAGAGTAGGATAAGTAAGAAATAAATTTTCTTACTTACCATACTCTCTATTATTTACAAGGCTGATAAAGTTACCTTTTAAAAAAATATATTTTTTAAGAATAATTGTTAAATACATGTCCTGTGTCACGTAAGGCATAAAATTTATTTATTGATGATACATGATATAAATTGTTTACTTCTTTTATAAATGTGAAAGATGCTGTACAAGAGAACCTAAACCCCAGCAATGATCAAATCAGAACCGAAATAAGAGAGATCTTGCAAATAAATGATGCTGAGGAGGTAAGAGTCTTCTACATTAGTTGATTAAAATAAATTTAATTTTAATTATATTAAAATTAACTAACAATATATATTTTTTACTATAATCTTATGAGGTTTCCCTATTCTTTCTTTATTTTGCAGACAACCTTTAATGACATTTTGAAACTGCTTAGTAAGCACTCTCTACTCTACATTTAGAACATCACAGTTTACATTTCGCTAGTATCGATCTATTTAGCAAATTGGTCGATTTCTACGGTGTTTTTATCTTGGAAAATTGGTTTTTATTGGTCCCAACCATCGTCTTTTGGTCACTGTTGTCCCAACTAACGAATTGGCTGCTGACGGTCCCAACATTTAACGTATTTGTTCCTAACGGTCCGCAACTAATAAAATTCTAACGTCGTTAGTTTCAGATTGCCGGAAAAACGTTTTTCCCCGGAAAACACACATTTTTTTCCCGAAAACACACATTATCGGAATCAGTTGATGGTGCTTAAATGATGGTGGTTGGTTGGCGGTCAGTCAAGCGGTGGTGGTGGCGGCGGTGTTAAGGTGGTGTTTTCCGGAAAAAAATTTGACTTTCCCGGCCAAAAACGTTTTTCCGGCGACCTGAAACTAACGAGTTAGAATTCTGTTAGTCGAGGACCGTTAGAAACAAATACGTTAAAAGTTGGGACCATCAGTGACCAATTCGTTAGTTGGGACCGGCAATGACCAAAAGACAATAGTTAGGACCAATAAAAACCAATTTTCTTAAAAAAACAAAGAATAAAAGTTGAAAATACTAGTTCTTGTTAATGACCTTGCGCCTTAATTTGCTACGCGCTTTTAAAACCAAGGTTTTAAGTTTTAACCAACTAGACCAGTTTTTACATTTAATGGCCATACATTACCAAGTGGTATCTTTAGGACAATTAACACAAGGGATATTATTGTCATAAGATGTTAAGCAATTGGTATTAACATATGATGTCTTGTTTCAACTTCAGATGAGCGGTTCGATACGGATCTCACCCAAAGAAAGGACACCTGCAAAGCCATTGTCAAAGAGGAATTGAACAAACTATACAACACAACAGATGATAGCGAATAATTCGTATTTTCTACTAATCTTTTCTGTTCTTGACATCATGCTTTGTTGGGTGTCTTTTAATGATTTGTAATCTATGGTTTTTAGTTCACAAAAAAAAACATGTTAAAGAGAGAGTAGTGGTTAATGCTTAGGTTATTTTGGCTTTTTGTTGATTCTGTATGCAAGAATATTTTTCTTTTTTACCTTTTGTGGATTTTGTACTTTCATATGGTATGTTGATTTTAGCTTTTGTTTTTTATGTGGAAGTGTGTATATTGATCGTGTGTATGCCTGGTAAAACATGTGAGTCGGGTTGGGCGGGATAACTGTCAACACGGGTTTGGTAACCAACACGTTGGCAATTCCAATAGGTGATGCCTTTCTAGGGTTTTCACTCCTGATTGTTACGTCGTTTAGATCTTCTTCTTCCGCCTTTTGTACTTAACTATGAGTTTGATGAATCGCCTAAACTTCTGCGTCTCAGACGTAAATTTAGCCCTAATTTACGTAAGGATTCGATAATTTTACACATCATTTGTTCATTTAAGTTAGTGATTATATCATCTGTTTGTTATATATAAGTAGAAGTTACATTGTTTATATCTTTTTTTCTAGGGATTGTTTTGAATTACTAATTCGAAGTTTTGATTTGAATCGATTGATTGATTGCTCAATGTTCTTTGTTGAATCACGTTTTTTTTGTTGTTAAATTTTGTTTTGTTTTTAGCCGGTGAGTGTAATTTGAATTGGTTATGCAGATTTTTGTTTCATCGATTGAAAACCTATCTGACTGCCTTGCGAGCTACTTGAGATCGGATCGGTAGAAAGCTTAAAACAAGCCAATGCTGATTCTCAAATAAAGCTCGAGCCTTGTATGGGAAGCTCATTTAGGCTCGATGAGCCTTTATGTATTTTTTTTTTAGTTTTGCCTCCTTTGGGATTCTATGTATTATTTTCACATTGTGCCGCCGATCTTAAGCCAGGCTTTGGCTCGTTTAAGGTGCTACACGAACTTGAGCAGAGCTTAGGCTTGTTAAGGTTTTTCTCAAACTATATAAAAATAATAAAAACACACGTACAAATTAATTATTAATTAATAAATAACAAACGAGTAGAACCAAGTCGAGCCGGAGCTTGAAAAAACAAACTCACAAGCTGGACTCAAGCTTTATTATTAATTACTCCGTAATAAATAATAAAGGAGTCAAGTTGGGCTTGGCTGTGCTTGTTTAAACCACTGAGTGACATTAATTGAACAATATAACGATGCACTTGTTTAAGCATTTAAACAGCCTACTGATATCTTTTTTACGCTCAGAGTAATATGCACTTAATAAAGTTTTCTTTATACAATCATAATAATGCATGTGCTTTTACCAAAGTGTTGGTATGATTGTCTTTAGAGTGTCATAGTACTTTTATGTGGTTGATTTCTGATGGTCAGTTGGTTTTAGTTTGATATATTAAGTTATGGTCAAGATGGGATCAACAAAAAGACATGAAGCAAGGACTCATGTTGCTCCCATAATGGTTTCTGGTTGCAAAATTAGTCGCAACATTTTCGGTCACAAAATCGGTCGTAAATAGGTTTGGTTGCAAAGCCGGTCGTAATATACTCGGTCACAAAAACGGTCGTAAATAGGTTCGGTTGCAAAGCCGGTCGTAAAATTTTCAATCGCAAAACCGGTTGGTAAAAATTGCAGTCGCAATCTCGGTCGCTAAACATTCGGTCACAAAAGCGGTCACAAAAACGACTCGGTTGCAAATTCGGTCGTTAAATTTGCGTCTACAAATTTGGTCGCAAAATCGGTCACAACAATATTTCCGGTCGCAAAATATGGTCTCAAAAAACTTCCCGACCAAGGTTGAACCGACGGTTGAAACCGCCCAAAAAAAAATTCGCCTTCGGCCCACAAATTTTTTTGCTTTTTCGGAGCCGAGCTTGGTTCAGTTACTATGGTTTAGCTTTGATTATTACGTTTTTCGGTTTCGGATAAGTTTTTTCAGTTTTGTTATTTTGGCTTCTGATCGATTTTGTTTTTGTTTTCATGCACACCCCTACATTTTATAGCATTTTAAAAGTTTGACTTTTAGAAGTCAAGATGAACACTTTTTAAAGCATTTTGACTTTTGAGTCAATAAATTTTAGCAAAAATTCCTAAAAAATGGACCTACTTGGGAAAGAGGTTCCATTTTTGTCCCTCAAACTTTAGAATTTCAAAAATATACCCTTTTAACTCATTTTTAACCATGTGTTAGGAAGCCTGTTGGTATAACACATCGTCAAAGATAACATGTTTAATTTGTAATAAACTAAAAGCATTTAGTTGGGTGATAAGATAACATTACAATATACAGAGATCTATAATTGTGAACTCAAGCTAAAAAGCTCAATTAACCGCGTTTGTAAATTGTATATTGTATTGATGTATTATCGGTGGTACAAGGAGACGCTCTAATAAAAAAACCCTCTTTTCGAATCGACCTATTCTGACCAATAGCCCAAATCCGACCCGTTTGTCAGTGCTATTAATCACTCGCTGAATACACAAATCATAACCCAAGAAACCAAAAACTAATAATCGGTGCAAGGAGACGCTCTAATCCAAATAACCTTTTTTTTAAATCGACCTCCCAAACCCAACCCGTTTGCCAATCCTACTAATCACTCATTGAATACACGAATCATAACCCGAGAAACCAAAAACTAATAGTCGGTGCAAGGAGAGGCTCTAATCAAAATAACCCTTTTTTTAGATCGACCTCCCAAACCCGACCCGTTTGCCAATCCTACTAATCACTCATTGAATACACGAATCATAACCCAAGAAGCCAAAAACTAATAATCGGTGCAAGGAGACGCTCTAATCAAAATAACCTTTTTTTTAAATCAACCTCCCAAACCCGACCCGTTTGCCAATCCTACTAATCACTCATTGAATGCACGAATCATAACCCAAGAAACCGAAAACCCATTGAATGCACGAATCATAACCCAAGAAACCAAAAACTAATAATCGGTGCAAGGAGAGGCTCTAATCAAAATAACCCTTTTTTAAATCAACCTATTCTGACCAGTAGCCCGAACCCCAAACCCGACCCGTTTGCCGGTCCTACTAATCACTCAAAAAAATCAAAAATCATAACCCAATTAACCAGAAACTAATAATCTTGAACACAATTTCAATTTTCAAATAATAATAATAATATTTGTTGTTTGTTTTACATAACTTGTCTATCAGCAGCTTCAGCAACAAGGGGTAATCTGGGAAGATGCCCCAAAACACAAGAAGATGAACCATAAACCAAACTAACCAACATAAACAAAACACAGTGCTATCCAAACTCATCATCAAATCCAACCCAATCCCATCACTTGGATTGAAACCCCTCTCTAAAAGATCAGGGAAAATCAACAACACGTCAAGCACGACGGCCTGCATCGCATTGAACCTAACGTACCTGCGAAAATTAGTTATTTTAGCCCGAGTGTGTAACAACCAATTAGTTATTAATTAACAAAATGATTTTTAGCCCACATGTATAACAATTAATTAGACTTAGGAGTGTATATGAGCTCGACTAGGCTCAAGCTCGAGCTCAGCCCGTGAGTTTTTTTCAATACCGGGTTCGGCTCATTTATTATTTATTAATTGATTTATATATATTTCTAATTCTTTTATATATTTTGCAAAAAACCTTAAAAGAAGTCTAAGCTTGTTCCGAGCTCGTGTAGTACCTTAAACGAGCCAAAGCTTGTTGTGCAGTATAATATGTAATACATATAGAAGTCCAAAAGAGTTAAAACTTAAGACTCAGGGTCCGCTCGAGCTCGAAAAAGCTCAGCTTATTTCAAGCCTTTTATCAAAGCTTTTAACAAAATGATGTGAGCTTGAAATGATTTTGTTAAAAGCTAGGATTATCCAAAAAATCAAAACCAAACCGAAAAGGAACTACATAACACTCGTTAAGGCTTGACAAGTCTAAAAGAGCTTCCCATCCTAGATAACTAAACAAGCTTTAGTTGAGGCAAGTGGTTGGCTGGAGCTCGAAAAAGCTCTGTTCATTTGGAGCTTTTAACAAAATGATTTAGAGCATGTTTGGGATTGAGTTTGAAACCAGCTTGTTAACTTATTGGTTTTATCATAAAGCCATTTTGAAAACAACTTTTTTAACCCTTTCAAAAAGCGCTAAAATAATAATGATTTTTGTATTTGCCACACTTTTTTAACCAATGTTGTAAAACTCGCTAGGCGGCCGACCCCCTTGTAGGGAGTACTCGGTTTGTACTCGAACATGATAAATATAATGTAAAATAATTATTGGATATTATATATATGTTAAGACAAACATAATTCACGTCAAAATCAAGGTTGCAAAAGCCGCTAGGCGGACGACTGGGGAGTTGGGTGTACTCGGAAATTGTAAATATAAAGAGAATTAACTTTCGGATATTATAAATAAGTCAAATATCGTAAGTATACTAATATTTGTAACAAAATAAGTGAAAATCAATAAAAAACAAGATAAATACATTTTTAAATATTAATTTATTACAAAATTTGCTAATCATTAACTTAAAAAGGTGATATTCTTTTTATAATAATTTATAGATATCTGAATTATGTTTTATTTTTTAAGTCAATATCTGCCAAAGTTGACCGACTAGATGCGATTCTGGCTTAGGTTGACCACAATCGATCGATTCTTAGCAACTAGGCGGAGTTAAAGAAACTCCCCTCGATGCCATACCTTGTAGCGAGTACTCGGGGAGTACTCGACCTTGGAGAACTACTTTTACAACATTGGTCAAAATAAGCATAATTCATATGAAAAACCCATAATTCAAAAAATTCATTTTTTGTTGTTAATTTTAATTCTTTTAGTAAAAAAAATTGTGGCCAAGTTGACCTTGGAGGCCGAGTAATCCCGAATACTCTGACTTTTGACCTAGTTGGACCTTAGCGAGTAATGGTGGCCGAGTTGAAAAAGGCGACAAGGTTGTTATCGCCGATTCCAAAGCCTTGGAATCCGACTTTTACAACACTGTTTTTAACTTATAACTTGTTTTCAAACTCAATCCCAATTGGGGCCAATTTTTTCCCCCAAAAAAAACTTTCAAGCTCAAATGGCATTTCTAACAACAACACACCTGCTAAAGTTAGGGTATCTAACAACACCAAAGTACAGCAACAAGAACACCAACGTCCCATTAAACGGGAAGCTTTTAAACACTCTAATATGTTAGTTGATGATTTGGTGATTATTAGTGTTGTACGACGGCGGTGGTAGTGGTGGATTGGAGGTAGGGTTTTGAATGTTAAGGGAGTGAATGAGGTGTGGTGAGATGGTTGATAATAATATTATGGTGTTTGTGAAGGCCATATGTATATGTTTATGTTATTGTTATGGTGGTGATGAATTACAGGATTGAGAAGGAGGAGGCAGGGATGGCATGGCATGGCAGTTGCTGTACCTACCAATAACATATCCTATATTATCAAAGATCCATAGGAAAACAATAATATTTATTGGAATCATAAATAATAATCATAATCAATCTTGCATTTATGAGTCAGGTTAGGCTAAACGTATCTCTCTTGAATACTTGTTATACCTTATTTTCTAAACTTTCAATACAGTTTACAATTTTATTTGATATATTACTCATCCTCTAATATTTTTTGTTAATGACTTATTTCAAGTCTCTCTTTATAATATCAAATAAAAAATCTTACAGTTTATTTATTTATTTATTTATTTTTCATTTTCTCTATTTTCGTGTTTATTGTTTTTTATCATAATAATAATATTTATTATTTATTATTAAATGCTTTAAAAAATAATGATATTATGTCTTTATAAGAACAATAAAATTTTTTGTATATTTTTATCTTATCATATGTCTTTTATTGATAAAAAAAAAGTCATTTGAAAATTATTTTTTTTTGTTAGGTTTAGGTGCATAAGATAATAAGATAATGTGACGTGACATGAGAACCAAACCAACTTGTTGATCAATTTGTATGTTGTTTAATCTTTTTTATTGGTTATAAAATGTGATTTTTATTTAAAAAAAAGGTAAACTATCCCAACAAATTATTTTATAAAAACACTAAAATAGAAAAAACATTATTTTTAATTAAAGAAACGTTTTTTTGCATAAAAAATTAATTTTGTTATTTTTAAAAACTAAAAAAACTGTTTTATAATATGAAAATAATAATAATAAATAAAATAAAATAAAAAATTAAAGTATAAAAAAAACTATGTTTTAATAATAATGATAATAAAAGATAAAAAAAATGGCAAAGGAAAAATAAAAAATGTTTAAACCATATTAATATAAAACTTTTGAAAGGGGGTATGTTTAGTAAAACTGAATGGGAGGGAGTACATTTAGCAACACCATTTATTTTGTAAAAGTTTACATGTCAGTCACATGCTTTATAAAGAACTTTAGGCCATGTGTAGTGAAGGGGCTACAATTGGGGGCGAATTGTGACACTTGGCGCCCAATCAGCATGGAGTGAAAATTTGTTTTTGGGGTGTAATGGTGTATGGGCTACAAGTTGGGCCCACAGTGTGTTATTTTATAATTTTCTTTTTATAACTAAACTAATTAAATAAAAACCAATTTATTTAGATAATTAAATAAAAATGCATTAAATTTAAAAAGAAATACAAAAAAATTAAAAAACATAACTAATAATGCATTAAAATTAAAAAAAATACATAACTAAAAATATTAAAAAACAACTAGATAACATACTAATATTCATAATATTTGCGCATTTTTTCAATTCGTTGTCGTTGCAATAATGCGGCCTTTTCGTGTAACCCGGCCGCTTTGAGGGATTCGTATTTTTCACTCAATTCCCGCAATTCCAACATTTGGTCAATCTTTTCGTGTTGTTTGCTGGTTTCTTTCATGACATTGTTGAGTTCCTCGACACATTTTTTTTGTTTTTTGATGATTTCTCTCATGGTAGCGGCGACTTCCACGAGTGTCAGTTGGTTTGGGTTGTTTGTAGTATACATTTTGCTAAATTTTTTGAAGAATTTGGGGTATGAATTGTGTATGAAATGGAGAAGAAGGTGTATGTTTATATATATATATATATATATATATATATATATATATATATAGTTTAAATTTTTTTTATATATATAGCCTTTACCCCCAACGATAACATTATTATTATTATATTATTATAATTCAAGCGAGCAGGCGACAACTTATCCCCGCCCCCGCCCCAAATCGCCCTAAAATCGCCGGGAGGGGGGGGGGGGGGCGGTGTTCTAGCCAATTTTCGCCCATTTATCGCCCAATTCAACACCCACTACGTTTGGCCTTATAAAGATATAAAACTGTGAATTTCAATAACCAGAAAACCTCAACCCTACCTACCGTGAAGCTAGTAAGAGCTGGGAAAACGTACCACCAAACTGATTACATAACCAAGTTTTTCCATCTATCCCAATCTATATTTAAACACTTTGATCTACATTTCATCCATAAATAACTTAATATCCCCAAGCACTTTACTTGTTTCAAGCTCTCCAAATACACCAACAAGACAACATAATCATCGACTGTACTATTCTCCTTTTATGTCCCATAACCGATATTTGCTTATAAAGCTCAATAATGAACAATAATACCAGTCTCACAGTATAAATAAAGAAATGTAAAAAACGGGTAGGTTTGTATATTCTAAGACATTTGTGACGATTATAGATGTAAGATATTGGCGCATAAATGTGACCAAAAATGATAATTCTCTTAATTTTCTCTATTTTACTAAAAAGCAATACAAAGACTAAACTCCACACTACAGTTTCTTGCTACAGATTAGAAAGAAGTTGCAATATCTTCTGCATGTATAAAATTGCAAGGTAAAAGGGGATTATGAACAGTAGCACAATTATACGTATCGTTGCAAGGGTAAAGATGTAACTTTACAAATCAGTGCTCATCCTGCGCACAAACGGTACAAAGTTATTCCAGTTTTCGACCCTAAAAATCTTTTCGTTCATTCTGAAATACGTAAATGATCTCACAGCTTCCGCCTGTGAATCATAACAATTTGAATGTATCTGCGTTAGACCGGCCTACAAACAGAAAGTCAATAATAAATTTTGTCAGGTAAAAGTGCTCAGAAAAATAGCAAAATCAAATTAGCAAGTTGTTACATACATGGATTAACTAATTGGAACATCACGAAAATGACTCGTTTTTTTTAGAAAATAAAGCTGATGCACGAAGAGTAGATACGTGAAAAGTATAAAGTTGGTTAGTTTTGTGCATTTATGATACAAACATGAACATAAAGTAGATACGCAATACAATTTGGCGAATTTCATGGCTATAGGATTAAAACTCGGATACCCGCATATGAATATACCCAAAAAGAAAATATATTTTTGTACTTATACTTAATTAATTACAGTTCTGATTTGTACTCTATTCTGATACTAAAAAACTCTATCCGCTTTTAACCGATATATGCAACCATTAACACAATATACCTTCCATTTCTTACCAAATATGCAATTTATAATCAATTTATTTGACATATTTTAATAAAAACACTGATAAGTATATTGGCAAAAGTGAAGAGCATTTATCGAAGTAAAAGTTCATATGTAAAAGGAAAACGCATACCTCATCGAACCGCTGATGTGTATTTCTTCCAGTCAATTCTACCACTTGTTTCTTTGAGGCTGCCCTTATCTGATAAGTAGTAAATTATCAGCCAGGTATATTAAATTATCAAGTATTAACTATTAAGGTATACATCTTATTTTCTTTTATTTTACTTTCAATACAACGAATTTGTAATATTAAAAGGGAAATCAGTTACGGTTATGAAGAAAAAAAGGAAGGAGAGTACCTGCTGAAGTAAACTTTCTGGACTGCACAGAAAGGTTTCGGGAGTTTCATCGTCCAACATCTCAAAGCAGCTACAAGGTTTAAAATATTAATGTAAGTATATTTTTCATCGACTTATATAAACAAAAGAAGTTAAAGATAGAATATTACGAGATCTGCAGAGCTGCACCATGACGAGACAACATTGAAGTCAACGGATCATAACCATCCCTAAAAGCAGTGTTGTAGTAACCGGCAGTAAGCTCAGCAGGATGAGAAATGGTCTGATACCACCAATATAACAAACCAATTCTAGCCACCACGCGTACAGAAGTTTGCTCATTTTCTTGATATTTTTTCAACAAATTTGCTGCAATTTCAAGAACTGCATCTGCATGACGGAGCAACCTATCACTGTACCAATCCTATGAAGCAAACATAAGCAGAATTTAGTCGATTTCATGGCGAATAGAAAATTTTGCATGCCTAAAAAACTAGTTAATCTATTTCCACATACACATAGGCCTGTAAACGAACCGAACGTTCGATGAACTGTTCGTGAACAAAAAATGTGTGTTCATTTATGTTCATAAACGTTCGTTTATGATCGTTTATTTATGATCTTTTATGTCTGTTTATTTATGTTCATTTATATATGAATGAAAAATAATTAAATATTATCTGGATGAATCATCTAGTTAGAGGTTTTATATTTGTTAGTTTAAGTTCATTTAAGTGTTTTCATTTATGTTCATTTATGTTTGTGTTCATATATGTCCGTTTATCTTTGTCAGTTATGTTCGTTTAGATTTTAAACAATTGAACATAAACAAACACAACTGCTCACTTTTTAAATAAACAAACATAAATATATATATTTGCTCGATTAAGTGTTCGTGTTCGTATAAAATAAAATGAACGAACACGTACATGCCCGTGTTCGTGTTCGTTCGTTTCATTTACAATCTTTCATCATTCACATTGACATCGGTCTCAATCTCTAGGCTCTGCTGATTTATTGGTGTCAGTGAACCGTTCAAATTAACAATTTAAGACCAATGAAGCTAATAAATGGCTTACCAGAAAAAAATGGCCATAATCAGATAAAAAGTTCCCCTCTCCATTTTCAAAAAAAGGAACATCGGATGGAAAACTGTTATAATCACCAGCATCTGGAGGTCCTTTATTGGCCCAATCAGGCTTCCCTTCTTGCCAAGCAACTGCACGTAAGTCCTCCATCCTAAATTAACAATAATATATTTAAATGTGAGTAAAAAGGAAATATTATAATCAGTTGGTTCATTAGAGGTTAAGCTGCATTACATGTATTTATCATAACACTGAAATGCACCAATCCCAGGAAATTTCCATCTGCCATCTTGAAGGGGATGAGCGGGATATCTGCATATGGTGATCAACAAGTTTTGAAATAGATGCTTATTGTGTCAACTGTTTTATTAAGGCCATACATATATTAAAACTACTTTACAGGCCACCGAAGTATGTAACTTGTTTCATTATTACTACTTCCTGTCAAAAGTATGCCACGATGACAAAAATGGCATTAAAACTTTTGAAAAGACAAACATACCTTCAATGAGGCATCGACAATTTAAAAGTTAAAAGTAGTTGTTTTTCATACAAACTTAAAAAAGTTTCATCATTGTGATATGTTTTTGGTTGAAATCAGAGTAAACTAATTTAAGCAGCCTATAAAGTAGTTTTAAGGGGTGTTTGGGATTGCTTCTTAAAAGTGCTTATGGCTTTTTGGAGAGGCAAAATATCCAAAATGCCCCTCCAAAAGCACCTAAAAGCTCCAATTTGGAGCTTTTAGGTGCTTTTGGAGGGGCATTTTGGATATTTTGCCTCTCCAAAAAGCCATAAGCACTTTTAAGAAGCAATCCCAAACATGCTCTTAATGTATGAGTGACCTTATGGTAAAAGTTCACTACTATGAAATAGATACATAATGGTGGAAACTTTGGACTTGTTTGACCAGTCTACTTTTAAGCTAACTTTTATTTTACCAAGTTTGACCCCATTAGAGATAAAAGCATAACCTGAATTGACAAATTCATAGGTCAACAGGTACCTGAGTTCTCCAGAAGGTCCAAGACCAACACATACTTCTTCTATTATAGTTCCCATTAAAGAGTCAAATTTGTTTGCGAAACTATGAATAAAGTCTTCATAACACTGTAAAGCAGTACGCCCAGAAAACAAAGGAATATTGTCTACCCCTAATGTAAGATAATCAACATTAGGGAAACCGTTCTGATCTCGATAGTAAATGTCCTTATTATGCTGACCAATCTAAAAAATAAGAAGAAACAAAAATAAGATCATCAGTATTTAAGAAAATTCCTTTTACACTGTATTTAGGATAAGGCCACCCAAATATGTATGTATATGACTATATGGGTTCATTCATTAATACCAATTATAGCCAAAGCTATGCTAGAGGGTGAAACGACATACAACTTTTCGAAAAGAAAACAAATTTAACCCATAGTATATCGACATGTGCTTTTGTCATTTCACAAGTTTTAAGGGCATATTCATAATCGGCGTGTTCTTCGGTAAAAGAAACATATAAGATCGCAAAAATGGCCTTCAAGTTTTTTAAACGAATCGAACCTAAAACATGGTGACACCTCATCAAATGTCTTTTCAAAACTTTTAAGTGCCTTTTCATGTTGGAGTCGATATGATGAAACGTAAGGTTAAATACTTAAGTTGTCTATAAATACATTATCCTATAGTGTAACACAAGTAGTAGAATATTGAAAGTAAAAAAACATACCTCTATGATCCACTGTGGAAGGCTAATACCTTGTACTCGTGAAGATAAATGAGAATTTGAGTGAAATGACAATGCTACTTGTAACTTTAATCCCATTTCAGATACTAATTTGAAAAGCTGTTCATATAACGACCAATTATATGAATGAGGGAAAAACCGTTCTACAACCCCCCACCAAACCTCAACAGCAATTCCATGGACACCTGCCAACTTGAGTGCTCTTAGAGATACAGTTAAGGCCTTCATTCTGAAAACAGCAAGAGGGTTGTATACATGTATACGTGTCACCACCGACATTGGAAAACAAATATAATATAAACAAGATTATTATATCCAAACTATAATAATCTTTTTTTATTTTCAAATTGACTGGCATTACAAGAAATGGTAATTACTTTCTGATTCTTGGAGTGCCAGTTGTATCAATCCCAAAAGAGTCAATTGGCATCATAACGTAGATTGGAACCCTTTTGTGTTTTGATGACTCGAATAATGTGGATTTTGATTTCTCTCGAACATCCATGCTGCAATGTGAGTCTATAAGATATCAGCATACGTGATATGATATCTTTAGTAGCAACAACAAAGCATACCGATTGTGAAATCACAGCATATATTTATATTAGTCAATCAAAAAATCAATATATGAGGCTTATGAGCATCCTATAACAGGATAATACTGTTTAGATATGCTTAAAGTGCATAGCAGTTTCCAAACTGAATCGCGTAAGCAAAACCTAAGATGTGTATATGTTTTGCAATATTTTATTCCACAGAAACTCATACAGGATAACACTTTTTACAACGGTTTAAAGTGTGTAATAGTGTTCAGAACTGAATCATGTAGAACAAGACCTAAATGCGTACAGGATAAACCAAATGTTTCACAATAACACACCAAGGTAGAACTCTAGATGGATCTAATTTTCAACCTAAATCTTAAGTTAGGACAACATTGACCTGAAAATCTTATCTCCATATATCGCTAATATTTATCTTCCCAAACTACACGTCTTCAGTAGATTGTTTCTGCAACAAACTGAGCAATTAATTTTCAAAACCCTAAAATACTCATGTTTGCCAATTTGCATCAAATTATGTGTGACTATGAATTATGACCATAAGTTCTCTCTAAAATCCTTCTAACGTTTTCAGTAAACTGTTTCTGCAACGAATTGAGCCCTAATTTTTCAAACATCCTAAAGTAAACCAGAAATAAGAAATTAAACCTGCAGAAACAAGTTTTTCACACTTAATTTCACTTACACTACACATAAGTACATAACAGACAAAAGATCCGCTAAACACAATCCAAATATACAATTCCTAACTTATCTTCCCAAATTACACATGTTTGCCAATTTGCATCAAATTGTGTGTGATTATGAGCTATGATCATTATTTATCTCTAAAATCCTTCTAAAACTCATCAGTAAACTGTTTCTGCAACGAATTGAGCACTAAATTTTCACAAACCCTAATACAAACCAGGAATAACTAATTAAACTCGCAAATACAAGTTTTTCACACTTAATTTCACTCAGCACAATTCATGTGAAAATCTTATCTACATGTTTATCTTCCCAAATTACAGCCAATTTGCATCAAATCATGAATTATGATCATAAATTCATAGTCTATCATAAAATCCTTCTAAATCTCTTCAGTAAACTGTTTCTGCAACAAATTGAGCCCTAAACTTTCACAAACCCTAAAACAAACCATGAATAACAAATTGAACTCGCAGAAACAAGTTTTTTCACATTTTATTTCACTCAAAACAATTGATACACACAATTCCTAATACACAATCCAAGCACATAATTCCTAATATACAATTCAAAATTCAAAATGTTATCTACAGAAATCGAATTCTACACCAATAGGTGATAAATTGACCTTATTAACACACATGCTTGCCAATTTGCATCAAATTATGTGTAATTATGAGTTATGCTCACAATTTATATCAAAATCTCTTCAATAAACTGTTTCTACAACAAATTGAGCCCTAAGTTTTCACAAACCCTAAAACAAACCTAATTTCACACTTAATTTCATCTCTAAACAGTTCACGAGCCGTACACCACACATAGCAGATGATAGTAATAATAATAATAATAACAACAACAACAACAACAAATCCTAATATATACACAACAGTTATCTAAATCCGATCGGACATAATAATAATAATAATAATAACTGACCTAACAATGCGAGTTTTACTACCGGAAACAGACCGCCATTTCGATAAACTCCGTTTGAAAACCAAAACCGTAGACACGTTCCGCAAAATCTTCCGTAAACTCCTTCTATTGAAACAAAACTCCTTCACTTTATCCGAAGAATAATAGATTCTGCTTCTTCGTTCCACACTGCATTTGCACGCCATTCCGATCGATCCATCGATCATCTCATCAGAGCTTATTATTATTATTATTATTTGTTATTATTATTATTATTATTATTATTATTATTATTATTATTATTATTGTTTGTTGAGTGTTTTAAGTTTGTGAGCTACAAATTTTTCATGGCCATGTTTTTAGTTTCTGTGCTTTGCTTTTTGATACCTTTTTGGGGTCTGTTTAGGAAGAAGTTACAGTTTTGCCATTAATACTTATTTATTTATTTATAATATTTATTTCTACTTTTTTTGGAAAGAAAATATCTAACGAGTAACCGGTTCTGTTAATCTGTTATAACAGATTCACTAATTGGATTAGTAAACATATGGTCTTCAAAAAGTATAAATGAGCCTAACAGGCTCGAGACCAGCTCATTTTGATTTACAGCAGCTCGAGCTCAAGCTCAGCTTGTCTCGTGAGATTTTTCTTAAGCTTGAGATCAGTCGGGTTTGGTTTGGCTCGGCCCGTTTATTATTTATTTATTAATTAATTAATTTATACACATTTTCAATTAATTTTGTATATTCTGAGGATATTTAAAAAACCAAACTTGGTTCGAGTTTGTGTGTAGTATCTTAAATGAGTATAAGCTCGGTTCGAACTCGTTGATTTAAAACTTATACTCGTGTGTGGTACCTTAAACAAGCCAAACTTGGCTCTAGGTCGTGTGTGGTACCTTAAACAAGCCAAAGCTTGGCTCGAGCTCGTTGAGGAGTTAAACTTCCTAAGCTTGTCAATTCTTGATGTGCCTCTAAACGATCTTCTCATAGGCTTGGGCTCGGTGAATAAATGAGTTTTATTTGTGGCCCAGGCTTGATAAGACCCGACTAGTTTCGAGCATTTTGTTAGTTTGCTTTCAAGTAGCTCATGAACTGGTCAACCAATTTGTACTCGTAAATATGTAATCTTAGTTTCAACAATAATAATTTAAAATAGTTATTATTTCTCCTTTAAAACCACTTACCAGTTACTTTACATATCCACTTTAATATGAATGGCCAGTTGGCCATGTAAGCTACTAAAAGACAAGAGCATGATAAAGAAGATGGCTTTGGTTCTTTTTATAATCTTATCCACTTTGAAACCTCCACGTTGGAAACTATTTAATCAAAATTATTAAATAGAAAATGAAATTCTTATCTCAGCAAGACACCAACCCATGTCGAAGAATCAAACATAAATATAGCATTCCATTTGGGGTCTTTGTTATATGGAGTATTATCTAATTGTCAGGGTCAATTATACATTGGTATAAAATTCTAACACGAGCATCTAAATGCATCTTAGACTGTTTTTTATAGGTTTTTGAATTTTGACAGTAGTTTCTCGCATAGTTTTTATATCTCAAGTGTTTTTAATCATGGAGTATTAAGCTTTCTAAGTCAAGTTTAAATTAGTCAAAGAATTGAATATATTAATTTGTATACTCAATATTCATACCAAAACTTGTTCAATTTATTGGTATAGTGATATGGTGTTTGCCCCTCTAAAAATCAGTTGATGAGTTCAAATCCTTACAAGTAAAAGATTCGAGAGATTTAAAGCGAAAAAATTGTTAGTTAAAAAAAAATTCATACCAGAACACTTAAAAGGGTAAGTTCTCATTTAATAAGTTACTCTCCACACCATGTCGAAAATTGAAATGCTACAAAGCCGATAAATTTAACTCGAACAAGCCGAGCCCGAACTCGGCTCATTTCGAGCTCTTTTTCTAAAGCTCGAGCTTGACCACATAAAAAAACATACAGCCAAAAACATCACATACACACTAAGTGTATGTGATGAGTTCAAATCCTTACAAGTAAAAGATTCGAGAGATTTAAAGCGAAAAAATTGTTAGTTAAAAAAAAATTCATACCAGAACACTTAAAAGGGTAAGTTCTCATTTAATAAGTTACTCTCCACACCATGTCGAAAATTGAAATGCTACAAAGCCGATAAATTTAACTCGAACAAGCCGAGCCCGAACTCGGCTCATTTCGAGCTCTTTTTCTAAAGCTCGAGCTTGACCACATAAAAAAACATACAGCCAAAAACATCACATACACACTAAGTGAAAGTACAAAAAATCCATAAAAAGCCTAAAGTTAATATTCATGCATACAAATTAACTTAAGCAACAACTACTCCTATCTCTTAACAGGATTTTCAGTTAACTAAAAACAAACTTTTATCTAACAATAGATTACAGATAGTTAAACAAGACCCGACACTGCATACTGGCAAAAAACTAAAGGATTAATAGAAAATACCAATTACGCTCCAGTGCCGGTGATTTTCAACATGACTGATTGACTGACTACACTGATGCTTTTTTTCCGGTTGCATCTTCATCGGCTATTTTTGTAAGTTCTTCCTTCACCATGCATTTTAAGGACGCCTTTCTTGGTGTCAAATCGGTATTGAATTGCTCATCTGAAGTAAAAAAACATGACTTCAGATATTAGTACAGGTTGTTTTTAATCTGCACACCGCTAGTTCTCCAAAAGAAACTACTTAGTACTGTAAGGGCATTATGGTCAAATGTAAAAACTGAGTGGTCAAACTACTTGGTAATGTAGGGGCATTATAGTCAAATGTAAAAATTGGTGTAGCAACTTTCTTTATGATTCTTAAGGTATCTATCATCACATGCCCAATATATAAATACAAATAACCCCTATACGTGCTTTAGTATACTTAATTATATAAAAAAAACCTCTATGTACAACCTAAAAAGCTACAAGTACGATCTCTGGTGCACAAAATCTGCCCATGTAAACTTATGTTAAAACAGACTGATGTCAAATGTGTAAACGTTGGCTATCTAAATTTGAAATGTGGGTAAATGATTATAACTTATTGTTTTTTACTATGAGTAAACGTTTGTTACCGTTCTATTAAAGAGTCCTACCTGATATGTTGCAAAAAGGGTGATTCTATAAGAATCCAATTGTCTTCAACTTTTATTTTTCATTTTTAGTAGATAATTAGTAATAACTAGATAACATTAACAAACTTATGATAATGAAAATCTGAACTGTATTTACTAAAAAAGTATTTAGAAGATTTCATAAATCTAAGTAAATCCTTTAGCTTAACCCCTTTGACCATTAATGATAATGCGCAGCACAAATCAACATATTTGCTAAATGGGTCGAAAACGTGAAACTATAACGTTCCAAATAAAGAGTAGAGAATGCTTACTAAGCAGTTTGAGAATGTCAAGAAAGGTTGCCTGCAAAATACATAATAAATGTTATTAAATATCAAAGTTTTATGTTCTAAATAACCCTGGATATATATTTAACTTTTAGTTGGTAGATAATTTAATTATTTACATTTGCAAACACAAAAGTGTTATTAAAAAAGAATAGGGAAACCTCATAGGATTATAGTAAAAAATGGTATTGTTAGTTTAAAAAAATTATATATATATAAGATAAATAGTGGATCTTGGTGCCACAACTTTTTCATGGTCAACCAAACCTAGACTTTTAATTAAATTACTTTAAGATGTTAACAAATATTACTTGGTGGTGTGATGGCTAGGATTAGAATTGTAAATATGTTTTGATTTTTCCTTCGCAGGTTCGACCCATAATTGACTTTTATGTACTGATTTTTTTAGTTTATTTTAAATATGTTAGTGAAGCTTATTAATTTAAGTTTACACATGTTATCCGAATTCACATCAGTTCATCGTCAACGCGGGTTTCTTTTTGTGTTACTTACTAATTTATGTTTACGATTTAGTGTATGTTTGGTCATTTCGATTACTGATGGACAAATATTCTTATCTGCCGACCTATTCAATGCTGGAATCCGACCCGCTATTAATGTGGGTATCTCTGTTTCCAGAGTGGGGTCTGCAGCTCAAATTAAAGCTATGAAAAAAGTAGCCGGTAAATTAAAACTGGAACTGGCACAATTCGCAGAATTAGAAGCTTTTGCACAATTTGCTTCTGATCTCGATAAAGCTACTCAGAATCAATTGGCAAGAGGTCAACGATTACGCGAATTGCTTAAACAATCCCAATCCGCCCCTCTCGCGGTAGAAGAACAGATACTTACTATTTATACCGGAACAAACGGTTATCTCGATTCATTAGAAATTGGACAGGTAAGGAAATTTCTGGTTGAGTTACGTACTTACTTAAAAACCAATAAACCATAGTTTCAAGAAATAATATCTTCTACCAAGACATTTACCGAGGAAGCGGAAGCCATTTTGAAAGAAGCTATTTAGGAACAGAGGGCACATTTTTTTTTGTTTTAAATATGTTAATGTATTGTGTTTGGGTGTTAATGAATATTTTCCAAGTTTATTTAAATATGTTAGTGAAGCTTATTAATTTAAGTTTACACATGTCATCCGAATTCACATCAGTTCATCGTCAACGCGGGTTTCTTTTTGTGTTACTTACTAATTTATGTTTACGATTTAGTGTATGTTTGCCGGCACAAGACGCACATTTTTTTTGTTTTAAATATGTTAATGTATTGTGTTTGGGTGTTAATGAATATTTTCCAAGTTTAGCTCTAGCGCCATAACTCGATATCATCCGAGTTCGCGTCAGATTGCCGCTGCAATGCGGGGGCTGTGTTTGTATGTTAATGGATTTACTTTTTTGGTTTAGTTCCGATGTGTTAACCCGATACTAGCCGAACTCACGTTGCCGGTGCCGTAACTCGATACCATCCGAGTTCGCGACGGATTGTCGTTGCAATGAGGGGGTTGTGTTTGTATGTTGACGAATTTATTTTTGGTTTAGTTCCGATGTGTTAACCTGATACTAACCGAACTCATGTTGCTGCGCCGCCGCAACGCCGGGGGCTTTTCACCTATATATATTAAAGTTCATTTGTTGGTGCCACAAAGTTAGAAAGCAGATACTTTGACTATTTAGGCAAATGCTTTGGAGATTTTGACAATTGTTATTTGATGGTGTGATGGTTGTAAGATATATTTGATAAAACCCAACCTGCTTATTTGCCCAAGTTCGATTCATTCATCTTTCACAGACTTTTGCTCCTTTTTATTTTTTAATGTTTGACACCACTTTTCATTTTTCCTTTTCTTCGACGGGGTTCTTTTCTCTGCATCTCATGTGTATTTTGTTATTCACTATGTTATTGTATGTTAGTGTATTTTGTTTTACAGCTCGAACGCGAATTTCTCGTATTTTATTTGTTGTGACTGTTGTGTTTAAGTTAGGTTTTACCGTTCGCTACATCGGTAAAACCCGAACGTTGGCAAAACCCATGTGTTGTTGGTAAAACCCGAGCGTTTTGAAACCCGAACGTTGCTTGTAAAACCTGAACGTTACGGCGGGAAGTCAACGTGAATTCGATCGATATCGGTTACGAATAGCCCTGGCGCAACGCGCCAGGTTAAAAACTAGTTAAAATGAAAACTAAAATTTCTTTCCACGAAATAACGTAAGAGATTCCTACCGTATTGAAATCAGCTTCTTTAAGGGTCTCATGTACTGCACTTCTAAGTTCATCGTCACTAGGCTGTGGCTTCTCCTCTTTTGGCGTCTCCTTCTCTTTCACAGCTTTTTTCGCTTTAAAAAAACAAGTAGACGATGTATATCACATGTAATGAGGTTGGTTGCCAGAATCAGTAATAAATTGTAAGCTTGATATCGGCTTTGCACCTAATATATATGTATGCACCGCATAGCACGGGACATGTGATGTGGCCTTTAATAATTGTTTTTAAATATAACTATAAAAAAACGTAACTGTTTTAAACTTGTAAATATTTTTTTTCCACATAAACGTCTTTTAAATATGTGGAATCTGACACTGCGGCTTGCGTGGCAAACTGGCTATGCAATAACCAATGCCACATTGACAATCGACAATTTACATGTGCTTTCGTTTGCAATGAAATCGATTGCCGAATGTGGTAATAAATTGCAATTTAGATTTCAAATCTACGCCTGCTTTATATAAATATGACACATGACATGTGCTTCGGCATTTTACAGTTATTCTTTTAACCTTTTCAGCCTCGTAAATACTTTCATTATTTAGAAAGGTAACTTTAACAAAGTAATTAAATTTACCAGTTTTGTCTTTGGAAGCAGATTTCTTGGAAGTTAAATTCTTGTCATCAACCACCTGACCTTTTTTCTTCCTGGAAAAAGTCTTTGTGGGAGGTTGACTTTCACTTTCATCCTTGGATTTTGACTCAACTGTGGTTGGAGTTTTCTTTTGAGCATTAGATTTCTTTGGCGGTGGTGCTTTCTTAGATTTGGTTTTTGAAGCTGAATCCGTCTTGGAAGAAGATTTTTTAGAATCCCGTTTGCGCTTCTTACTGTTTTCTTCTTCTTCTTCTTCATCCACGGATTCAGGATCAGACGCATGTTCATCTTCACTTTGAGATTTTGCAGGCCCGCCATTCTCATTCTGATGTTCATTATCTCCATCCTCATGTTCTTCCTCTGAGTCTTCGGTCTCAGAAGTTTCCTTGTGTTCTTTAGATGCACGTTTACTTTTCTGCTTTTGTAAAAACATACACAAGACGGCTATAAACTTTCAATGTAAAGGCACATAAACAGGATGAAAAACACTACACATTTTGCGATACCATTTAGTGATTTAACCGCTTAAAAAGTAAAAGTGCATAGGGGTTTCTGTAAAAAGGTAAAAAAAAAAAGTTGAGGAACTTGACCAGTATGTAGTTTTTTCACAAAATAAAAACGACCAATCAAAATGTCACGTCAATAAAAGTAGATTTTTTTCAAAATAACCATTTTCAAATATGAGAATGTACCCTTGACGAGTCTTTTAAAGGTGTAGCCTCAGGAGTTGATGCGCCTTTTTTGTTCACCCTCTTGCGTTTGCTACCTTTACTTGACTGTAGAACATGTTTTATATAAGAGCATTTCCAATGTATACACTAAATTACATTATTTAGCAATGAAATAGCAATATTTTTTAAACATGCTTACGCCAAATTCATTTCAGCTCCAATGTATGCACCAAAATTTATAATCAAATTCTTTTACACCAGGTAATTTACTTTTACACCAGTTTAGTATTTTTGGTGCATACAGTGGAGATGGTCTAAGAGATGATAATAGTATGCAAACAATTTTTGGAGTTAAGGTGGAAACGACTGACCTGTTCTTTGTCTGCGAGCAGCTCACTAGTTGTAGCATGTGGAACCAACAAAAAATCTATCAGTTTTGCAATGACATCTTCCTGCACGCGAAAAAAAGAAATTATATTATGCTGGTTTCACCAGAAAATCAAAATCAACTTGCAACTATAATTATGAAAACATGACTGCAGATACTTAGATAAGAAAAGAACCAAACAAAGTACAAACCTTCTTTATTTTGGTTATGGTAATTGGTATGTCAAGCAGATCACAGAACTCAAGCAGTTTCTCCTTATTGAGCTTGTCAAGCTTCTCATGCACTTTAGCCTTTTGTTTTTCCTAAAATAATAGCGAATATCAAGTTTATAAGTTATAAATCATAGTCGCAACAACCAATATGATTAAGCAACAACCACCATTTTTTACTCTCTTATAAATGGATGGGTTGGATTGGGTCATGCTTTATCTCTGATGCGTCAAAACAGATCAAATATAAAAACCAACTTAAAAGGAAATGAGTTGAAAATCTGGCAAAGAGGATTTTGTAATCATAGCTGACAGTTGACAACTTGACATGCTATTTCACTTCTATAGATTTAGATTTTACATGCAAAAAGTGTTCAACCCAACCCTACCCATTGCAGACCATGCCAAAAATGACCCGTTTTGACCTATTACCCAACCAGTCCATTTTTCCACCTTTGATCAATTACATTCCATAATGCACAAACACTCCATATCTGCAGTGAGTCCTTTATCTCTAACTTAAAATTTCGTACCATATTTAAGTATCATAGTATGTACCTTAAATATAATATATCTACATGCACATTCATTCTTGATATGTAAAGGATTTGTGTTTCTTACATCATTTGACATTTAGTGCTCCTAGGCTTTTCCGATTAAAATTCAAGGTAGGAAAATGTTTTTAACAAGGGTGAGGAAAGCAACAAGTTACTTTTACCTCATTTTCATGCCAGACAAAACCAGAAAACCGCAGTACATTACTCTTGATTTCCGGAGCCTGCAAGTCAAACACAATAGCCCTTCAGCCAAAGAAGAAATATTATTTGAAGACATTTTCCAGTTTGAAGCAAATGAAGAGCCATTACGCAGTATCTACAAACTCTAATGACGCATGATAGCAGAATCTTATGTACATTGTTGGAGTCCATTAAACCAAAAAGGGTTGCAGAACCTTTAGCTGAAGTTGTTTGATTATATACACATTTTGACTATGAACAACGGTAAATTATAGACAAATAGTTTCATTCAAGAAATCATCAGCTGACTGGTAAACTTTAAGCTGTATAACAAACATCCAATTACTTGTAGTACATGGCTTATCTAAATGAAACATATTAAATTCAGTATAGTATAAACTATAAGAGCTAATATATAATCAGGATCCTAGGTCTGTACTACCAACAAATTCAAATAAGTAGCAAATAAGTCGAATGAGGTAGAAACGGTCACAACACTTAAACACAAGAGTGTCTTCCATTTACAGTATATGCCTATTGAATACACTTTATACACAAAAATGCTAACTTTATTTTGAGAAAGCAGAAATGCATACACATAAATTGAAGCTCAATTACCTTTCCTCTCTTCACAAATAAGATAGTATGGAGCAGCTTGAGTGTCTCATCAGCCACCTTCTTCTTGGATAACTTGTAAGCGACTGAAAAGTAGAACAAGCTTTAGACATAAATAGGAAAAAAGTTAAATAAAAAAACCTTCAATCTCCAAAAACGACAAAAAAACTTCAAGCTAACTAGACATGTTAACAAAAAAGAAAAGAAACCCTAACAGTATTCTGCTGACTAAATAATTAGATGATAGCGCATTGCAGTTGCACACAAAATAAGTAACAAAATCAACATCGTAATTGGTAAAGAATTCTGGTCTTTTTATAGACTTAACACAAAAGGATAACCAACATAATTAAAGTTAAAGTGAACACAGCACCAAAACGTCAGAAATAAGAAAAAAGAAAGATGAAAAACTTATATTTTAATAATAATTACACGCATGACATCAAAATACTAATCACTAAGTGAACGAAGATCCAAAAAAAATTCCTAGATTATGAAAGGTGTTTCCTCTTTTCAACAGGTTGACTAATCTTTACCGAATAATATATAATAATGTACAAAAAAGGGCATCACAAATTGTTAAATTAAAATGTGGAAAATGCTAAGCATAACCCTCAAGGAAACCATAGTATGGTTAATTTTAATCATCTATGTAAACATATAGTTTACAATAACCTTAAGTTTGTTGTGGAGCACTCCTTTTTAGACAAAAATAATCATATAGCATATGTTCATTGTTACCCATATCACTAAGGGTTATGCTTAATAAATCCCTTATAATTATTGCAAACCAAACTAACTGTCAGAAGCAAAAGTGAATCAATAATGCAACGTCAGCATCAAAGGAAAAAGACATTAACACATTTAAAACTTTACCGTTTGGGATATCTTTCAAAGCCATGCCACGTCCCTGCATTGCGTTATAACAACATATATATCAGTCAGAAAGGAAACAGCGTGCTTCTACAATTTAAGATGTAAACGACAAACAAAATCTTAAAAGTTCCTTAACACTACCTTCTCAACTTGAAATTCCTTGGAGGCGTCCAGCTCAAAAATTGCAACCAATCTTTCTACAGATTTCCGCTCCCTTACCGGTCGATCAATTATTGGAGCAACAGGAGTCTTAAGCTCGTCATTCTTCTTTTTCTCCTCAGTTGTTTTCTTGTTTTTGCTTTTTTCTCCACCACTCTTCTTTGTTGCGCGCTTTTTTGATCCCGCCTCTTCTGACTCAGCACTTTCAGCAGCTTTATCATCATGTTGCTCATCTGCATCTCCAGCGTCATCAACTTCCATTGCATCACTCTTGGCTTCTTCTTTCCTTTCATCTTTCTCTTCTTCCTTGCTAACAGCTACCTCATTCTCTTCTTTATTGTCAAGTTCGTCTTCTTCAGTTTTTTTATTGTCATCTTTGACTTCTTCAGTAATTTCATTGTCATCTTTTTCTTCAGTATTTTTATTGTCATCTTTTTCTTCAGTTTTATTATTGTCATCTATGACTTCTTCAGTTTTATTATTCTCATCTATGACTTCTTTAGTTTTTTTATTGTCATCTTTGACTTCTCCGGGTTTATCCTCAGTTTTATCACACATCTCCTCAGATCCCTGATTCTTCCCACCATTGTCAGATTTAACTGGGGACTTGGTTCCATTATCCACCGCCTCAACCATGTTTTCATCGCCCATAACTGAATCTATTAAACTAAAACCAACCGAACATCAGAAATCAACCACATATAAGCACCATGATACTCTTATAGACAACATCTTTAAGCCAATTACCAACAAAGCTTACACAGTTACACATACACTATGACATACAACTACATCCGGCCTTGTGGTGCAAAGTATCAACATACTTTCACACATTTTTACCAATCAACGCAGTGTACTTTTAGAAATTACACAAAAAAGGTAACCTAATTTCAATTTATATACCAACCATTAAAACATTTTGGTAAAAACACTTTGCTATGATTGTATAATAAAAAGCTTCATAAATAGATTGCTATAAAGAAAAAAAAATATCTATAAAGCCTAAGCTGTATAAATGCTTGAAGTACATTGTTATTTTGTTCAATTAGCCTAGCCTAGATTTTCAGCTCTGTTACCAAACATGCACAATTGCACTCACATAGAAACTAACGCAGAGTCGCAGAGCAATCAATCAATTCAAAAAAAACATCAAATATCCACACAATTCATTAACATTTACAAACCCTAAGTAAACAATGCAACTCGCACGTCTTAATAATCAAGCACAAGAGTAACAAACAGACGATGTGATCAATAACTTAATTAAACAAAAAGCATGTAAAATAACCTAAGCTGTAGAATTACTTAACATGCACAAATGCACTCACACAAAAACCTGATTCGCATATCATATCAAACCTAAATTCAACATATCTGATCCGAATCAGTGAATTACACTCACGGACTAATAGGCGAAACAAAAACTAAACACGCGGAGTAATCAATCAATCAATTCACAACAATTAATCACTCACAGCAGTAACAAACAAACAAACAACGGATGTAATCAATAACTTAATTGAACAAATAAAATGTAAAATCATTGAATCCTCACGTAAACTAGTGCTGAATTAGCCTCGCATAGGTTTTCAGCCATATTACTTAACATGCACAAACGCACTCACACAAAAACCTTCATATATCATATCAAACCTAAAATCGGCATAACCGAAACACAAATTAAGCGCGCATAGCAATCAATCCAAACCAAAACTTCGAATATCCATCCACCTAATTCATAGCAATTACAAACCCTAGGTGAACAATGCAACTCGTACGGTCCATTTAACCACTCACAACAGTAACGAACATCAATTGACATAATCAATAACTTAATTGAACAAATAACATGTAAAATAACCTAACGTCAATTCATAACAATTACAAGCCCTAGGTAAACAATGCAACTCGTACGGTCCAATTAATCACTCGCAACAACGAACAAACAATTGATGTAATCAATAACTTAATTGAACATATAACATGTAAAATCATCGAATCCTCACAAACGCACTCACACAAAAACCTAATTCACAAATCATATCACACCTAAATTCAACATATCTAATTCGAATTAGTGAATTACACTCACTCAATCAATGAATTCATAACAATTACAAACCCTAGGTAAACAATGCAACTCGTACGGTCTAATAATCACTCACAACAGTAACGAACAAGCAATTGATGTAATCAATAACTTAATTAAACAAACAGCGTGTAAAAATAACCTAAAAACAACACATCTGTTTCAAATTAGTGAATTCACAACAATTACAAACCCTAGGTGAACAATGCAACTCGTACGGTCAAATTAACCACTCACAACAGTAACGAACAAGCAATTTGATGTAATGAAAAACTTAATTGAACAAATGATATGTAAACTCAACGAATGCTTACGTAAATTAGGGCTAAATTGAAGCTAATTTGAGTTGAATCGGAGCGTACAGAGAGTAATGTTATTGTGATGTGATGTGATATGTTGATGTGAGCGCGAGGGGTATCGGACTTGAAATACGGATTTTAAATCAGTTTTATTTGACACGTCATCCAAGAGACACTGGGCGGGTGGGTTATCCAGGTGTTTGCTTTGGTGGATGGACGGATGACATAAGCTTTGCTTTAAATTGACGGTCGATGTTTGACTATTATTATTACAGGTGAGAGCCAGGTTATGTTTGGTGCGATTCGATGCGGTTTTTTACTAAAAATGAATTTAAAATTAAATTGTCGGTTTTATGACTTTTTAAAACTGTTCGGTTTTGATTTTTCGGTTCGTTTTTAGGTTTTTGGGTTTCGGTTTGGTTTAGGATTCGGTTTTGCTACTCGAGTCAACTTTTTAGGCAAAAAAAAAATTGACACAAGATATTGAAATTGGTATGATATATTTTTAACTAATAATTAATAGCATATTGAATATTTAAATAAACATATCAATTTTCTTTATTTAGATGTGTTAAAAATTTGGTTCCAATATGTAGAAACATAGATATTACATCAATATAGCAGGTAGGCGGGCAACAAGCTGCGCCGCCACCCCTTTCTGAATTGCAAACCCTAACCTGCTAAAGACATACCCCTGCCCCTTTGGAGTCGACACATTGTTATGCACAACCTGTTGGACCCTAGTTAGAAAACGGATAGCTTCCGGTGCCAATGAGCCAAATGTATCAAAAGCCAGAGGGACAAAAGCATGTTGGTTCTCTTTTAGGCTTTAGCATGTTTCTCCACCTTCTTCGTTTCAGCCCTTTTCATTGCTTGCCCAGCTACAAACCCATTATCCCTCAAACCAGCTAAGGGAGATACCCCTGTGAGGTCAACACAAGCGTGTTTTCCCCCGGCCCAACCAAAGACGAGCAAATCTGCCGGTCGTAGAGAGGATCTCCCTTCCGTGGGGTCTGTAAGGAAGTTTACGGGGGCTTCCTTTTTAGCTGATATCCCAGCTCGCCTTAAGATGTCCCAAAGAACGTCCCGCACCCAATCATGTCGGTATTTGAACCCAGGCATCTCCTTGCAATGAACCGCATGCTCTCCGAATTTATCCAGGCAGGCCTTACAGCAGATCGGACATGTTTCGTCTTCTGGGTACATTGGGACCATCAAACGGTACTTAAGAATGGCCCTATACTCGACCGCAGACATGCTTTGGCCCAAGCCATCAATCGGGATAACGGTCAGAAAATCTTGGGCATGAGGACCTTGTAAGCATTCAAAAACCGCCTTCTGTCGGGGGGACAATCCAAAAACTTCTCCCAGGCTCTGAGCGATTTTTCCAAAAAGGGCATTCGCCAAAGTTTTTTGAGGCTTTGGTGGGGCGGTGTCCATATTAGAGAAATCGCCAATGTCAAAGTCTGGGAGAGCGCCATTTAGGCGTTCCAGGGCCTGCACGTAGTCTGGGTCCAGGTCGACAACTCCGGTATTCCTTAAGATGTGATTCTGTAGCTTCCAAGACTGAGCCCTCGACGCTACAAAAGCGTAAACCCCAACATCATGAGCCGAAAGTGTGACATCTGCCCAATCCGACCCGACCCAGGTACCCGTTTTCGAATCCGATTCTTTTTATAATTTAAAATTTGATTATTAATCTTTGTAAAATTAACATTAAATAAATTATATATATATATATATATATATATATTTTTATATTACTAATAATAATAATTCCTTTCCGCCGTCCCGTCTCTTTTCTCTCTTGTCGCCGTCCCGTCTCTTTTCTCTCTTGTCGCCGTCCCGCCTCTTCTTCTCTCTTGTCGCCGTTCCGCCCCTCTGCTTAACCCTTGAGCCTTTAAACCCTTTTTCTTTTAACTCTTTGCTTGTCCTTTGGTTCTTCCCGCCTAAGGATGTCTGCGCAGCTCCACGCGCCAGACTCCTTACAAGGAAGCCTGCGCGAAGACCAACTGTTCCTGCGATACGCGAGGCGAACTGTTCCCACAGCGCGCTAAGAATGGTAGTTCTTCCCGCGGCGCGCTAAGGATTATAGTTCTTCCCGCGGCGCGCTAAGAATTGTAGTTCTTCCCGCGACGCGCTAAGGATTGTAGTTCTTCCCGCGGCGCGCTAAGGATTTGTAGTTCTTCCCGCGGCGTGCTAAGGATTTTTCTCTGTCTGCCTCCGCCCTCGCGCGCGCTCGAGTCTTCTCGCGCTAGACCTTAAGTCTTTTCTTCTGTTTAGGTCTGCCTGTATGTTTTTGAAATATCTTATCTTTTGTAAGAGCACTGTAGGTCAGTTCCGACATCTGTCCGAAAAGCCACTTTCGGCGCAGCATGCGCACCAATCCTATTGGTTGACAGAAAAAGTGACCGACATAATCTTTTGAAATCTTCTTTTGCATGTCTTGAACAGTGCTTTATCTGACACCTCCCATGCTTTGATCTGTAACCTGTCAGCTTTTCCCCATCCCCTGCAGCTGCCGGCATATCTTTTGATATCTTTTGCTTTTGTTCTCTTGTGCTTTTTAGTATCTTTTGCTTGATTTGATATGATCTTTTCCCCTTTTCAAGGGATTGTGTTCCCTTGGGTTTTCCCTATAAATAAAGCTAATTTCTTAACACTACACACACTACACTTAAACACTCCCCAAATCTCTCTCCCTTTGCTCTCTGCCGTAGTTCCTCAGCAGCGCCACTCCTCTCTTTGCCTCCGTCTTCTCTTCTGTTCTGCCCAGAATCTCGG
Source organism: Bidens hawaiensis (assembly GCF_021521415.1). Classification (NCBI taxonomy): domain Eukaryota; kingdom Viridiplantae; phylum Streptophyta; class Magnoliopsida; order Asterales; family Asteraceae; genus Bidens; species Bidens hawaiensis. Next base: position 5,422 of record NW_027491536.1, on the reverse strand, counting down.
TAAATATAAATATATATATTTTGTTTTAATTTGTTTAACTAACAAAAATCGATACTTACTGCATATATTCAAGACATAAAAACCAATCGTTAAACCAATAACCTCTTATTTATAGGTTAACTTGTGCTTGTTTAAAAGTTGGTTCTTGCATTATCTTTCAACACACCTTTTTCAGGTGAGTAATCTCGTACTTAATCCCCTTTTATTTTTAACGTTTTGGGATGTTCATGTGTTCGTACAACTTGAGTCTTAAACTTGTTTATGAAATTTATGTGCGCAAAACCCCATGTGTTATGGACGTTTACTTGGCTGTTTATTTGTATGTGTGAATCATTAACCGCTTTGACGGCCTATTCCGAAGTTTTCATGGATCCATTAGATGAACACGGGAGACCTATCGTTTACGGTTTTATTGTTTTGTTACACATGCACGTATGATTTCTTGTTTTTGTGCTCAATTGGGAGCACGGATTGAACTATGAGTTATGATCTAAGGCTTGATCACAATCTGATTACACCCTATGTTAAACCCCAGTTAAGCACATGCTGCGCGCAATGTTTGTTATTATCTATTTATATCTATTAAACTTGATTTCTCATCGACACGCAAGTGTTGACGTTTTATTTTAACACATGTTCATGTTTGCTGTAGCTGCTTTTGGAAATCTCAAGGACACGTAGGATGTTTTCTTTTTTCTTTGGACCTAGAATAAAATGTAACAAGACAAATTATGTTATTTGGAATATTTTGAGTTATGATATGATTTTTGTTACTTTACGATTTGTGTTCTGCGCGTGCGCAATGAAAATGTATTTATTAAATATTGACACCCAAATAGTGTCACGAGTAATGAAACAATACGTGGCGCCCCGATGTATAATCCGCCATCGGTCGGGGTGTTACAGAAAGAAGGCCTAAACCCCCTAAGCGCATCGGTAAAGATGCAAGTCGCCACTGAAGATCACCAAAGAACGGGCCTCCACATACAACTATGTCTTCGATGGCTTCTCGTAGCCCTTTATCAAAACAGGATACCGCATCATCCATCATATGGGGGTGGCATGTTCGTAACCCAAAAAGCAACTTAGCAACCCCCATGCAAGACCTAAGCAGAAGGAGTTCGCTCTAGGGATCCCTAAGGCAAGGTAAGAGTTTCATAAGATCAACCGCACGAGATGCTCTCCGCCTCGCCAACTCCTTAATAAAGTAGGGATCTCGACTAACAGCCCCTCCAATGAGCTTTACCCCTCTCTCTGGTCTACCAATCCCACTAGGGAAGAGCCCATCTTTGACTTTCACCCCATTACACGCTGGCCAAAAAACCTCGGTTTTCTTAATATTAAGTTGCAGCCCCAATGATGGCCCTTCTGAGTTGATAATGTCTAGGGCTTTAGCGACTTCGTTGGCACCACTAATAATAGTCCCATCATCCAAGTACCAAGCATGAAATGGGAAGTTACAGTCATTTTGTACCCGGAGAACAAGAGGGTGTAATGCTAAGGCAAAGAGGAGGGGCCCAAGGGGGTCTCCCTGCTGAACCCCAGTAGTAGCCCCTATACAGTCATCATCAACGTACAACCTAGCCGGCTGGGCATAAAGGAACTGGACCCATAGATAGATAGACGGGAAATGATGAAGAACCTCTCGGAGAAGGGCTGTGCGGTCGACCATATTGAAGGCGTTGGAGAAGTCCACGGAAAGCATAGCTAAAGAGCCGTCCGCGTGAAAGGAGTTAAGAAACCTGTTCGTGCTGTGAAGCACCGCCTCTGCCCCATTAGGGGTCCCCACCCCAAACTGAAAGTCCCCTAAATACTGAGTCATTTCCTTCCCAACCATCTTCATAGCCACTTTAGAAACCAACCTACGCCAGATAGCCCCCACAGCAATGGGCCGAATTCCATTATCCGGCTTTAATAAAGGGGTAAGAGGGCCGAAGCAATAAACTCAGCGAGCACCTTGGGGCACAGACCCCCTAGCCATAAGTTGACGACTTCAGTGATGGCTGAGAGCAGACCCATATGTAGAAACCAAATATATTTGTTATTGACCATATGTTAAAACTAAACAAATAGTCATCTGTGGATTTTGTTTTAATGGTTACGGTTAAGGTATTATGGTTATTTTGAATTTTTTTTTTGTTATTTCGGTGCGGTTCGGTTTTTTGGTTATGAACAATATACAAAACCGAACCAAAACCAATATTTCGGTTTTTGCTAGAGTTCAAAACCGAACCGCCGGTTTCTAATTCGGTTTGGTTTTTTCGATTCGGTTTATTTGGGTTTTTCGGTTACGATTTGGTTTTTTCGGATTCATGCACACCCCTAGTGAGAGTGCCCGCATGTTGCTGCGGGTAAACTCGATTTTGAATATAATTCATGTTAGAACACAGAATTACATAGAGTTAACAATATATTTTGAAATTTTAAAAAGGTAAATGTAAATAGTAAACATCATTTATTTTATATAAAAATAAAAGTGAAACAATGAAGTAATTTTAACGACGACATTTGTACCACCTCAGCATCACTAGTAGTGCTTCCTGGAGTATAGCTCATAGCCAAAGGGTGTAAATCATGTTATGTTGACGAGTAAATTGATTAATGGATTGATTGTATTAAATTTTCAACCCTAACTCGACCCATATACTTATTGTGACGTGTCTTGTCGGGTCGCATCAATATACAATAATTAAAAAGAAATTTGTCGATAAAAATCGAGAATTAACCTAACAATAAACAAAGACAAATCAAGCAGTCCTCTTGCTTTTTGCAAATCCTTACATTGTGACAAAGAGTTATTGCACTTCGAACGATTAACAATTTCCCCTTTTATTCTAAGCATTACATCAATCCACCCTTGACAATTTCTTTACTTCATATTTCAACCCAACTCCTCTTTATCTTCTTCTTTGGCCATCCAGCTGGTGTGTGATGTAACAGTGGGAGTAAGGGTTGTACGACACCGAACGAGACATGAAACATCAAAACTACAATCTAAAACCCCTTTACTCCTTCCATGTCATCAATCCTGACAAATTCCGGACACACAAAAACCGAGCACTTTTATCTTCTCAAGCAAATCTAGCATCACCACCGGTTTCACGTCAAACACCAAGGCATTTCTCGCCTTCCACAAGCACTAAATAGCAACCAAGGTAATAGTTGTTGACATATATGTATCATGCCATGCCAACCAATTAACATTGTTAAATACTCCATCTGTCTCTCTTTAAGTGTCATGGTTTGAAAAACACAAAATTCAAGGTATGTTAAATGATTATTTTTTTTGCTTACCAAATGACAATAATGTCATTGGAAATTGGGTCCATCTATATTGTTTATTAATGCTACTTGTGTGTGTTTAAGGGTAATGAGAGTGGATAAAAATAAAATATTGACACTTTTAATGAGACGGAGTGAGTAGTTATTAACACATAAGCTTCACAAAACATCGTGATGCGGTTTTTGACTAAAAATGAATTGAAAACCAAATTGTCGGTTTTATGACTTTTTAAAACTGTTGGGTTTTGATTTTTTCGGTTCGTTTTTAGGTTTTGGGGTTTCGGTTTGGTTTAGGAGTCGGTTTGGCTACTCGAGTCAACTTTTTAGGCAAAAAAAAAATTGACACAAGATATTGAAATTGGGTATGATATTTTTTAAGTAATAATTAATAGAATATTGAATATTTTGACTTCAAATATTAAAATCTAATAAATCATACATTTAAAATCAAAACTAAAAATATCAGTATTATTAGTTATTAACCATATGTAGAAACCATATATATTTGTTATTGGCCATATGTTAAAACTAAACAAATAGTTATTGGTGGATTTTGTTTTAATGGTTACGGTTAAGATATTATGGTTATTTTGATTTTTTTTTTTGTTATTTCGGTACGGTTCGTTTTTTCGGTTATGAACAATATACAAAACCGAACCAAAGCCAATATTTCGGTTTTTTGCTAGAGTTCAAAACCGAACCGCCGGTTTCTAGTTCTGTTGGTTTTTTCGATTCGGTTTATTTGGGTTTTTTCGGTTTCGATTAGGTTTTATGCACACCCCTAGTGAGAGTGCCCGCATGTTGTTGCGGGTAAACTCGGTTTTGAATAAAACTCATATTAGAACATAGAATTACAAAGAGTTGACAATATATTTTGAAATCCTAGAAAAGGTAAATGTAAATAGTAAACATCATTTATTTTTATATAAAAATAAAAGTAAAACCATGAAGTAGTTTTAGTAACACCATTTGTAGTAGTGCTTCCTGGAGTATAGCTCATGGCCTAATGGTGTAAATCTGTTATGTTGACGAGTTAATGGATTAATGGATTGACTGTTTTAAATTTTCAACCCTGACTCGACCAGTTATACTTATTATGACATGCTGTATCAGGTCGCATCAATATACAATAATTAAAAATAAATTCGCCAATAAAAAAATCAAGATTTGACCTAACAATAAACAAAGGCTAATCAAGCAGTCCTCTTGCTTTTTGCAAATCCTTACATTGTGACAAAGAGTTACTGCACTTTGAACAATTGACAATTTCCCATTTTCTTCTAAGCATTACATCAATCCACCCTTGACAATTTCGTTACTTCATATTTCAACCCGACTCCTCTTTATCTTCTTCTTTGGCCATCCAACTGGTGTGTGATGTAAATGTGGGGTAAGGGTTGTACGACACCGAACAAGACATGAAACATCAAAATTACAATCTAAAACCCCTTCACTCCTTCCATGTCATCAATCTAGAGCCTGACAAATTCCGGACACGCAAAAATCCAAGCACTTTTATCTTCTCAAGCAAATCTAGCATCACCACCGGTTTCACATCAAACACCAAGGCATTTCTCGCCTTTCACAAGCACCCAATAGCAACCAAGGTAATAGTTGTTGACATATATGTATCATGCCATGCCAACCAACTAACATTGTTAAATACTCTATCTATCCCTCTTTAAGTGTCATGGTTTGAAAAGCACAAAATTCAAGGTAGATTAAATTATTTCCTTTTTTTGCTTACCAAATGACAATAATGCCCTGAAAAACTGGGTTCATCAATATTGTTTATTAGTGCTAGTTGTGTGTGTTTAAGGGTAAACTTGAAATTGACTAATAAATTTTGAAAGTGGATATTTGTAATGAGACAAATAAAAAAGGAAATATGGACATTTTTTAATGGGACGAATGAAGTAATTATTAACACAAAAGCTTTAGAAAACATCCTGATGCGGCTTTAGTTGGCGTGGCATGATGTGTATTTGTCAACAATAACATGAAACATACCAATGAGAACGAGGGTTCACTGGCATAGACAAAACCTTTAAACACCTGGGTTTGAGAGTGGAAGGTATTTTGGGTTCTTAAGTCCCAAAAACGATAAGGATTAAAGATATTTGTCGTTCAAAGGACAAAG